>NW_027187419.1:61616284-61753158 GCF_028583685.1 Petaurus breviceps papuanus | reverse complement strand
CCAGTAGGGCCCCAATGTAGCTGCTGTGCCCCCCCCCCCCCCCGGTTCCTTTCACCAGATTGGGGGGGGGAGGTTAACTCAAATTCCCTATCATTCTTCTAACTTTTCACTGCAGCCTTAGTTCGGTCAGAGCCAAGACGACAGGGTGAAGGATCTTAATGGTTCTAACCTTTGACTGCATCCTCAGCTTGGTCAGAGCCAGGATGACAGGGAGAAGGCACTGTAGCCCTAGCCTGGGAAGAACTGGGACCACAAGGAAGAGAATCTTAGTGGTTCTAACTTTTCACTGTGGCCCCAATCTGGGTCAGAGCTGTACCACAGTGAGAAGACACCATAGCCCTAGCCTCATCAGAGGTAAGACTACAAGGAGAAGAATCTTAGTGGGTTTTTAAACTTTTGCTCAAGTAAACTTCACTTCTGTTTCCTCTCCTTTAAAACTTCTTTGAAAATGAGAACTTTGAACCTTCCAGTCAAGGTGAGTGGGACTCTAGAAAAGATCCAGTGTCCCTAGTCCCTTCTTCCCCATACTAGAGAATTCAAAGTTTTGTCTCTGAGGCATCTCTTTTTCTGATCTATACATCTTCCCAATTTATCTTAGTGCCAAATAGTAAACAGAATGAATTCAATTACCTGGTTCTATATTTCCAATGATTTTATACAGTTCTCTTTCTGTGACTCAGGAAAGAGTTAAGTATGGGGGCATTGTTTTGAGTTTGAGGTTTTTCTGTGCAGCTGTTTTCAGAGCTAATTCTGGAGACCTGCAAGTTTTCATTTCTTCTAAGGTGGTACGGTCTAAAGAGACGTGCTTATTGCTATTCTGACGGTGCTCTGGTCAGTATTTTAAGCTTTACAGACTACCCTCATATGGTCCATATAGTTTCATAATGTAATCTTAATTAAATATTTTTGTTAGATCTAGATCACTCACTCTTAGATTTAATTCATTTAAAGGATATTTATCATACACATATACATGGCATTGTGTTGACCTCTGGTATTCTCTCTTGTTTTTTAGGATGCTACTCTCGTTTCCTATCTCTCTTTTCAACTGCTGATTCTTCATCTTCATCATGTCCACAAACTGGTTGTTCTACAAGTCTCTGTCCCAGGACTTCTTCTGTAACTATACTCTTTCATTGACCTCATCAGCTCCCATGGGTTTAATTATCCAGATTTCTCCTACAACTATATATTATATCACCCTGGGAGCAGAAGCCCAAGTTAAAAGTCAAGAAACAAGCTGGGAAAAAAATGAGCAAACAACAAAAAAAAAGAACCTGACCATAGAAAAGTGACGGGAAAGATCAAAACACAAACCCAGACAAGTACAACAATATCAAAAGGGCTACATACAAAGCCTCAAAGAAAAAAAAGTGAATTCAAAAAACAATTCCTGGAAGATCTCAAAAAGGATTTTAAAAATTAAAAAAGAGTGGAAAAAACCTGGGAAAAGAAATGAGTGATGCAAGAGAATTATGAAAACAGAACCAAAAGTTTGGTAAAGGAAGCGCCAGAAAATGGAAAAAGATGTATAAAAATTCGCTGAAAAAAATAATTCCTTAAAAATTAGAATTGGGCAAGTGAAAGTTAATGACTCCATAAGACAACAAGAAACAACAAAATTAAGTTAAAAGAATGAAAAAATAGAAAAGCCTTTGGTATATAATCATGCATAATTTAATAATTGCCTTTTAATAGGCATAGTACTTAAGGATCAAAAAGAATTTCATTTATTTTCATCAATATTGACTGATTTAAAGGGGAAAAAATGCCATTTATTGGGAAGGGGTTAAGCTAATGATAAAAGACTTTTTCAAAAGCTTTCTCTGATACATACAGAAATTCCTATTCCTATTCCATTTTTTGTTCTCTTATCCTTCCCTTAAGCCAATTGTCCCTAACCAATTCTTCTCTTACTACTTTTTCTGTCATCCACATCTTATCCTTTTTATTTAGTTCTCTATCAAGGTTGTTCTCCATAAATTATTCTTTGGCATCTCACCGTATTCTTTAAAAAAAACAAAAACAATGAAAATAGTCTTGTTTATTGGCTTTTGTTTTCTGTTAACATAAAACTGGTAAATTAGGAGTTAGGGTTCTGACAAATATGTTCGTCAGAAAGTAAACATGTACAAATACTGTATTTATCTCTTCTACTAACCATTTGTGAATGCAGTATTTGCCATTTTTCAAAGTTTGCTATGAGTATTTGCGTATTCTTGATGAAGTTAGTGAGAACTACAAAATGACTATTTTTAAGAGACCTAATTGGGAAGGAGTAAGTATATGTCACATATTGTTCAAAAAGTAATTTCTCAACAAACGCTTCTTTGTAAGATTTGCCCAAAAGAACAATTTTTTACCCATTCTCCCTACCTTAACCCTTTCAACCAAGCTCTGGTATTTTGTAGGTTTATAAAACCCAAGTGAAACAGATGTTTGCTTATCTGTTCCCTGCTTGGATTTTAGACAAAAGGGCCAATTTGCTGCTACCCTGTGTATGGTGTGATGGAGTTAGGCTCTGTGCCCTCACTTATAATACTTGGAGCTTATTTGCAAAGCCTCTGTGCTATCTCTCAGAAAATGCTCTCCTTTCTCCCACTTCACAAAGTAGTCTTTGGCACTTCTTAGTTTAAAATCAGTATAAAACTAAGGTCTTTTTCAGAATATTTCAAAATCCCATTTCCCTTCCCTGCCACCACTTGTCTGGACAATTATTAACTGCCAGGGTAGCAGACATTCAAATGTCACTGGGATTATAGTGAGTCATCTTGCAAGGTACCCCAATTTAACGGGTCCTCACACAATGAGGGTCTGACAGTGCCCAAATGGTAAGTTTATTATTATATTCCAGTTATTCTAATTTAATCCGTGGAAGAGTTTGATATTGCTAATATTTGATGGAAGAGCAGACTTGATCTTTAGAAAAGCTGATTCTGTATGTTTAGGTAACTCCAAAAATGAATCTAGGACTTGCACCGGGGAACAGAGAAAAAAGCCCACCAAAAACCCTCGTGTGTTCACAGCCATGAAGTCACCAAGAAAAAAGGGTAGTTAAGTATGTTCATCGCACTCCCCATCACAAAGCTGGTGTGGCTCCAGATTGCCAATGCTTGGCTGAAACAATCATCTACCAGGTAAGCACTGATCAAGTAAGTCAGAAGGTTACAACATCACCTCCCAGGAAGTGAGGTATCAAGTCCACAAAGAACCCTAGCAGACCTTTCTTCTTGAAAGTCTTCTCATGAAGATCAGCAATCCCAGATTCCTTCCCCATGAACTGGCCCATGAAGTCAATCGAGATGACCCCCAGAGTGACCCATGGTGTAAAATTCAGATAGAAATGGGAGTCACCAAAGTACATAAGGAGTACATAATCAAGTCTATACACTGTACATAAGGATCCCTGAAGGCCACATAATGACTTAGAAAATCACACATTTATACATTTTTCCTTTTTTATTAATACATTAACACATTAGAAGCTAATAGGAACTACATTCAGTCTGACTCTGGCCACACTTGGGAGTGCTGTGGGCGGGATGATTAGTACCTCTGATGCTGAGAGGAGAGGTCATCTGAGAAAAATAGTGTGTCATCATCTTGTGGGAGGCCTAGATGAGCAGTTGGGCAGCTCAAAGTTATCAGCCTCCTAGTACCATGAGCAGAGCCTCAGTGGCTAGAGGTATCGCAGGTCCCCAGGTCCCCCGAATCAATACCTCCACAGCTCCAGACTGGGATCCCACCCACCCACACACACACCTGGAGCCCAAGGCAAAGATAGTATTTCCAAGTCAGAATGAGCCCCTCATTTCTGTTTTTAAAATTTCTATTTGAACCTTAGGTCCCATTCATTTTTGTCTGTTGAAAAATTCTCATTTTCTCTTAGGGGACACTCTTTTTCAGCTCTCCCTACAGAAGTAGCACAATTTTCAATAATTAATCTTTGTTCCTAGGAGCCACCACCCCAACTGGCATTATTTCACTTCTCCTCCCAGTTATCAGGATAGTTCACTTACACTGCCTGTCTACACCTGTCATACTGATAGTCCTTGTAAAACTGACTCATCTCCTTGCGTGACTTTCAAACCAAACTAAGCCTGCTTATTATATCCACAGAACCAATATAAAATTGTGAAGCAGTAAAAAACAAAACAAAGCAAAACAAACGACTTTCTTTCATCTTCCCCTCTAGGGCTTTTCTAGCTGCCAATTCCTGCCCCCCGCCCCCCCCAATGCCTTTGTGATAACTTGCAGCTGTCCAGGGCTTTGGCCACTTTAGCACTAAAAAAGAGCCTGACCACTCCAGTAACACTCACTCTCCTAACCTGTCCAGATCCTATTTCCCTATAAACACGACCATGTTTTAATACCCCACGGGGCCCCATTATTTTCTAAGTATTCTAAACTAGGTTATGTTACTTCAAACATCAAAGATTTCCATGGAAAGAATATAAGATCCTTGGGACATGGCAGGTTTCATTTTTGTCTTTTATGCCGCCATGGTCTAGGAAAGGTTTTTTTTTAATTTTTATTTATTTGCTCTTAGTTTTCTACATTCACTTCTATTAAGATTTTGAATTCTAAGTTTTCTTCTCCTTCCAAGACAGCATGCAATCTGATATAGGCTATACATGTACAATCATATCAAACATTTCCACATTAGTCATGCTGTAAAGAAGAAATAGAACCAAAGGGAAAAACCACAAGAAAGAACAAAACAAAAAGAGAAAATAGTATGCTGCTATCTGTATTCAAACTCCATAGTTCTTTCTCTGGATGTAGCTAGCAGTTTCTAACAAGTCTTTTGAAATTACCTTAGATCCTTGCATTGCTAAGAAGAGCTAAGTCTATCAAAGTTGGTCATTGTACAATGTTGCTGTTACTGTGTACAATGTTCTCTTGATTCTGTTCACTTCACTTGGCATCAGGTTTTTAAGTCCACCTGCTCATTATTTCTGATGGAACAATAGTATTCCATTACAATTGCATACCACAACTTGTTCAGCCATTCCCCAGTTGATGGGTATCCCCTTAATTTCCAATTCTTGATCACCACACCTGGGTCCTTTTCCCATTTTTATGATCTCTGGGATACAGACTTAGAAGTGGTATTGCTAGGTCAAAGGATATGCACTATTTTATAGCCCTTTGGACATAGTTCCAAATTGCTCTCCTGAATGATTGGATCAGTTCACAACTCCACTACCAATGTATTGGTGTTCCAATTCTTCCATATCTTCTCCAACATTTATTCTTTTCCTATTTTATTATGTTAGACAATCTGACAGGTGTGATGTGGTACCTCAGAGTTGTTTTAATTCACATTTCTCTAATCAATAGTGACTTAGAGCATTTTTTAGGAAACGGGTTTTTAACATGGGTCTGCAGATTGGTTTGGAGAAGGGTAAACTTAGATCTGGAAAAAAAATTATACAGAGAATACAATAGGTACTTAATAAAAAAATAATCATTTATGACTTCACTGGCATGAGTGTTCCTTTTAATAATGCAGATTAGAAACCTGTTCCCCTTCTCATCATGCCTTTGTAGATAGAAAATCTTTGAGAGTTGCTGTTGCCTAAAAAATTCTCAGCCTACAGCCAGCCTAAACCTCTCTAAATGTTAGTAAACTGGTCCTGAAATGACAATATTGTTATTAGGGTCATACTCAAAAGACTTTCCAACTTGGCAGAACCTAATAGTTTGTCTTGTGCTGGAATAGGTTTTGAAAGCCAAGGATTAACTTCATGTCAGAACAGAGCATGGGAAAGAAAACAGTACTTTGTTGAGATGAAGCTATGATGATAAGGAATATTGACCAGGACATTATATTTCTAGAAACCACTTTCATCTTAATAGGGGCTTTCTGTAAATAATAACTCAACTCAAAGGACTGAGATATATAGTTGGAAAGGTATATTGGAGCCAGATTCTAGAAATCTTTATATACCAAGAAGTCCGGATATTATCCTGCTGATAATAGGAAAGGGAAAGGGTAAGGGAATAAGCATTTATTCAGTGCCTGCTATGTGCTTTACAAATATTATCTCATTCGATCCTCACATCAACCCTATGAGGTTGGTGCTATTATCTCCATTTTACTTACAGTTGTTAGAAAACTGAGGGGTCAATGAAAGTTTTGGGATGGGGAATAATGAGACCCGGGCATTAGAAAGATTACTTTGGCCACAATGGTCTATTAGGAAGATAAGCTGGCACAACAGAAAGAACGCTGGATTTGGAGCTCAAGGTGCTGGAATAAAAATCGCATTTCTGCCACACACCTCCTGTGTGACTTTCAGCAAGTCATTTAACTTGTTTTCTCATACGCAAAATGAATGTGTTAGATTAGTCAAACTCTGAGGGTTCTTCCAAATCTAAATTTATGATCCTATGATGAAGTTAAAGTATGACAGGACTATGACTTCTCTAGTCCTAGACATCACGTCAATCTATGTAGCCAGACTGCTCTGTTGAGTCACAGTGAGTTTAGTGGATTATGACAGTCTACAAAGATCCCCACTTTTTCAAGAAATTACTGTATGTTCCCCAGTCTTACGACCTGTGAACTGATTTTGTGAATCTGAAAGACTTTACACTTATCCCTATCATATTTTATCTTATTAGATTCAGTCCAGTGTTCTAGATGATCCAGGTCTTTTTGAATTTTGTCATTCAGTGAATTTAGCTCTTCCAGTTCTGTCACCTACAAACCTGATAAGTACGCCAACTGTGCAATGATAAATAGCACATGGTCAAGTACAGAGTCCCAGGGCTACTATAATGGAGTACTCCTACCTGACTGAAAGTAAATCATGAATAATTTACTCTTTGGGTCCAGTAATTCTACTAGTTCTAAATTCTTCACCATGTCTTGGGTGAATGAATCAACTCAGCTTTGGACCTACTGCCCTTGGGCCATGTTATCCTAATTGGTCACTCAGCAAAGATGCATATTGGTTATTTGTCCTCCTCCCACAAGGTGGGGGTACCTCTCTACTTTTCCATGATTTTCCAGAGAAAATCTGTGGGCTGACAGTGGCCCACAGCTACATCTACCATTTCTTTAGTACCTGAAGATGTAGTTCATCTGGGCCTGCTGATCTGACCTTGTCTCTTACTTTATCTCCCTACATATCTTCGTATCAACTCCTTATTGGTCACTTTTACTGTGTTCTTCCTAGTCCAAAGACCACTCTCCTTGGCAAAGGAAACAAGCAAAAGTTGAACTCTACTTTCTCTCTTCTGTCTGTAGTCACCATTCCATCCAGCAGCTAGGTGAAGTCAATAAAGCACCATGCCTGGAGTCAGGGAGATATGAATTCAAATCCCCCCTCAGAACTCCCAGGCAAGTCACTTCACCCTATTTGTCTCAGTTTCCTAGTCTGTAAAATGAGCTGGAAAAGGAAATGGCAAACCACTTCACTATCTTTGCCAAGAAAACCCTACACAGAGTCATGAAAAGTTGGAAACTACTGAACAGTAACATCATCATTCCACCCACTTAAAGAGTTCTAGCCCTTCTTTGAGGGTGCTCTTTTCTTCAACACAGCTAAAAAAGGTTCTGTTGTCCTTGGCTTTCTTTCCTAATCTTAGCCCCTTCTGTGATTTAGTACTCCACACATGATTTGTACAGGCTGTAATGATGCTTTTATGGTATCTTCCATTGCTTCCCCTTGCACACCACTGGTTGATGACTTGGTATGTGTCCACGTTGGTCTCTTTAGGTTCTTTTCCCTTCTCACAAGACATGTTTCTTTTTGTTTCTCTAAACTATTTTTCTTGAGTGTGCCATCCTTCCAGGGCTGACTTCTGTATAATTTTAGTTCACAAGACCTTACCCTGAATTTCTAAAACCTTTAAAATCTGCTAGCTTACCAAAAACTTTCAGCTCCCTTCTGCCTCCCAACTCTTACAAATTAGGCAGCTCTATACATTTTCTTTTGTAATGTTATTTTGGGTTTAATTATCTTTCTATTGTGAAGCTAATATAGAGGCATCAACGGTGACACATACCTTAATGACCTCCACTGTTTATGATATACATTCACACATTTATAAAATTACAGCTAATTTATAGTTGCTTTTTCTCATTTTGTTAATGGATCATTCTTTCCATTTCTCCGAACATTTTTCCTATTCGTCACTTCATGTTGAACTGGCTAGTAGTATCTATGAATTACTGATATTATCTATCTGGTTATCTGTTTCCTAGTCCCTGTGCATAATGTTGAGAGGGGGTGTGTGTGTGTGCGTGTGTGCATGCACACATGTGTGTATAAAATATATATATTTTAACAATTTTCCATCTATACACAACTTTGTATAGTTTTCTTCTCTTTTGGTGAGATATTTCTAATAGTGTTCCACTGAGTTTAAGAGCATGACCAACGTGTTCTGGCTTGTTTCCCTATAGCCAGATTGCTTCCAAAAATAATGATCCAATTTGCACCATCAGCAGCAATGTGTACCTGAAACTAGCTTCCCAAGATGGCCTTTCCCTTGACTCACATGAACTTTAACAATTTTATTTTGGGAAAATAGATGAGAATGATTTGAGGATTCATAGTTGTTTTAATTTACGTTTAAAATCATGAGTAAAATTGAACATTATCTTCAAACTTTGTTTACTATTTGCATTTCTCTTCTGTGTATTGTCTATATATCGTAATTTGTTCACTGGAAATGAGTATTACCCGTAAAACTTTTTAATCTATTCCATGTAAATTCTGTAGCATCATATATTCATCAATTCCCACTCCTCCCCACGATGTTTCTTTTCATTTTAGTTCTACCAATTTTCATTTAGCAAAAGTTTTGTACTACATCAAATATATCAGTCTTCTCCAACATGATGTCTTCCATGGTTTTCATAATAAGGAATTTATTTGGTATAATGGCTAGCATGCTGGCTTTGGAATCAGGAAGACTGAGATTCAAATTCCATCTCTGACATTTACTAGCTATGTGTCCACTGATAAATCATTTAAAGTTTCTGCACCTCTTCTATTTTCTCATCTGTCAAAAGGGATAATAATATCTTCAAATACACACAGAGATCATGTAAATAAAGCACTTTTCAAATCACTATGGGAATGTCAATTATTAGTGCATTTTTTCAGATTACGTTCTCTTTCACCTAATAATACTCCCTTTTTGATAGGGATGTTGTCCCTTGTCTCCTGGTTCTTCTTCTTTGTCTGACTGTTTTCTTACTTGGTTCATCTTCTTTAAAATCAGTAAATATAGGTATCTCCCAAGGTTCTGGCCTCTTCCTCCTAATTCTTATACATCTCCTTTACTGTATCATATTCTGCTTTGTATTTTGCTGATTATATTTGCCTTATCCCCATTAGTATATTACAGACTTCTCGAGGATATAGACATTTTGCTATTTCTCCATCTTTGTACATTTAGCAGGGTATCTTGCACATGCTGTTTCCTCCTGGTAGATTATCAGTTGCTTAAGGCATGGGCTTCTTTCTGTCTCTGTATACACAGTGCGTGATAAACAGTATGTGTTTAATGAATATAGTCTGAATGGAAACGAGTATAATTTTAAATTTAATTCACTGATCTAACTCCATAGTATAAATTATGGATGTAAACTTATTTCCTCCAAAAACATTTATTAAACTTATCGATTACGCTTTTCCCATAGTTATTTGCTATTTTTCATGATTCAAATATAGTTTGTTATTATGTCATAGATCTAGATCTGGAAGAGACCTCAAAAGTTTGTTCAACCTCTTCATACAACAGAAGAGGAAACTGAGACCCAGGGGGGTTAGATGACTTGCCTAAGGTCAAAGAGGTAGTAAGACTTTCAAACAGATCTTTTAACTCCAAGTCCTGTATCCATTCTTCATGCTCCCACTTCTAGTCACTGCCTTTATCGCCAAATAGCAATTGTTTGTATTTTTTCCTCTCACATTCTCACGTACAAAAATCAAGGTGTCAAATCACTGAGACAACTAAGTATCCCCAGGCCTACAGTGATATATAGACATTCCTTCCAGGAGGCTGTAAACTCCTTGTGATGGATTGTCTCATTTTATCTTTATATTCCCAAACACCAGCCCTATTCCCAACAAACAGCAGGCACTTAATGTCTGTTGACTGATAATCAGATCTACAAAGTCTACCTACTATAACTGCCTTCTAACAAAGTCAAAGCTACTTATCTTCTGTTATGTGCCATTCTAATAACATAATGCTCCCTATGAAGTTGGTGGGGGGTGGGAGGGGAGGGCGGATTAAGCATAATAATAATTATAATACAGCGACTACGTGCTGGGTACTCTGCTAAGGGCTTTTTACAAATATTATCTTATTTGATCTTCACAATAATCCTGTGAGGTAGGTGCTACTAATATCCTCATTTTACATTTGAGGAAACTGAGGCAAACAGAGGTTAAATAATTTGCCTAGGATCACAAAACTAGTTAATGTGTGAGGATGGATTTGAACTTAGGTCTTCCTAACAACCCCAGGTCCAGCATTCTATCTACTTCGACACAACCTGACTTAGTATGTGAATTAGTAAGATATTAAGTTCCTGGGAACTCTGGGAGAAAACACTCATTTCAATGCTTGCTTCCTAGCAAAACCTACCTGCTTTCTTACCTTTATCACTTAAGGCAGAACAATGATAAAGGCTTGACATTCATCTAATATGCCAGTCTTATCATTCATCAGGATTGTATTAATAGACCTTGTTCTCAGTAGATGGAATTAGACTGACCCATTTTTGCTTTGGCAAATGATACATAGGCAAGCAAATTACAAGATGGACGGTAGAGGCCTAGCTTTGTTATAGAAATAGAACAATAAAGGTATAGAAATACCAGTTAAGGGTAACTAGGGGCAAAGACATGTAAGAAAAAAAAACTAAGAGTAAGGTGAGGAATCAGAGAAAGGGACAATCAAGCATTAACGAAGGAAGGAGGAGGCTAATAAGTTATCATATTTAAGGAATTAAAACTTTCAAAGTCCAGAGTACAGAACTGATTTCCTCAATATTCCAAGGTAGAGTACTTCTGACTTGGACTAGGTATAGAAACAATATATAACTACAATAAAAACAAGTGTAAGGGGCCAACCTTAAGTAAGAATTCAGAACACAGGAAACTATTAAGAACAGTTTTTTTAGCTTGACAAGAGATTAGTGCATCTTAACATAAACTTTTACTAAGCTGTGTAACTATAATTTCCCTATGTATACAATTTTTACCCTAAGATTTCTAACTCAATCATTTTATTTCACTCTAAAATGGGCTGAGTATATATAACACTGTAGAATAGAGGTGACTAACAGGCAGTCTGCTGAACTGGAAAATGTTTAACAAAATAAATAAAAATACAATGAAACACAGATAATGGAAGTAAGGTTTAATCTGTACCTGCGGAGATTCTATTGTATGGTTTAGTGGCTCAATCGGTGCTGCAAAAGGCTCTCTTAGTAAGGCAGGAAACACTGAAGTGTTTCCTCAACCTTAGTGTGATTAAATGAAGAGAAGTCCTGCTAGCCTTGAAGTCAGAAAGACCTAGGTTCAAATCTTGCCTCTGCTCACTTCATTGCATCCGCCACTCAATGAGGCATTTTCACTGGCTGCCTGCCCTGGCTGGATCTCTATCTCCAACTCCTGGTTTCCCTCCAGTCTCACTTTCTGCAAGAAGCCTTTCCCTGTCCTCCTTAATGATAGTAGCTCCTATACGATTATCCCAAATTTATTCTATAAGTATCTTATTTGTACATAGTTGCTTGCATTTTATTTACTTCATTAGAACTGTTTTCAGTCTTTCTTTGTATCCCCAATGCTTGGCCCAGAGTAGGTAAATAAATGCTTGTTGACTGGGAGTGCAATTAATGAATGAGAGTGAGGGAGTAGTCTGAAACTTCTACCAACTGTCCACATTCTCTCCATCCAAAGGGTCACAATCCTAGTTCCTGCCTCCACAATCCTTCATGCAACACTATTATAGTAACTAAATTCAACTATCTATTCCTAATCCAAAAGTTCTTAACCATTTTTTGTCATGAATCCCTCTTGGCAGTCTCCTGAAGGCTATGGGTGTCTTCTGTTTTTAAATGCTTTAAACATACACAGAATTTAAAAAAAGAAAGCACTTATATTGAAATGGTTACCAAAAAGTGAACAAAAAAACCACACAAGTTCTCAGTGTGCCAAGTTAAGAACTCCTGAATTAATTTTCCCCTTTCTTTCCTCACCCCATTTTATCTTTATGGAAGCTATCAAAATTATTTTCCTAAGGCATGACACAACTTCAGAGGCCGTTTTCCATAGTATAAAAAAATTGCGCCTGGCTAGGGACCATGCTTTCAAAAATATTTCTATCCCCAAAACGTAGCAGAGTAACATGTACACTGTAGGTATTTAACCGAAAACCCAATTTATCCATACGTCCCTTCTGCTGTTTTTTCCACATTCATTCTCGACTCTGTAATCTCAAGAGTCTGTCCATGTTTCCTAATAATAACAACCAAAGTGAGCCGGACCACTTTTCCCATCTTTTCTTCCTCCCTTCCCACACGCAGCACTGTTTCCCATCCCTTTTTTTGGGTGGGGGTGTCATTGATTTTCATTTCCTCTTTCTCTGCCCCCCCCCCCCCTTGCCCCCAACTCAGGTTACCCGTCCCTTCCCCTCCCCAGCGCAGGTAGCCGCTCCCCTCTGCCGCCTCCCCAGCGCAGGTAGCTCGGCCCCTCCCTGGGACCCAGCCCCCGGCCCGGCCCGGCACAGGCGGACGCCGGGGCCACAGGCCCCTGGGCGCCCTCTCTCTCCCCCGCTCTGGCCCCGCCGCCGCCCGGACCGTTACCTCTCCAGTTCCTCGTCCTCTTCCATGGCGTGGCCGAGGGCAGCTTCCGGGCTCCTCAGGTGGCGGGGGCGGCCCCGGGGATGTGCCCCATACCGCGGTCCCGGCGGGCAGAGCAGGAAGGAGGGAGGAGCCGGAGGAGGAGCCGCGGCGGCGCGGCGAAGAGAGGACCCGGCTGAGGGGCGGTGCCTTCCGGCGCCTCTGCCCCGGTGAGGCCGCTCGCCGGGCGGGGCCTCTCCCTTTCCACCTGGTGGGATCGTCCCCCCTCACCTACGGTGTTTTTTATCTTCTGGCTGGCTCTCCTCTCTCACCGGGCGGGGTCTCCGCCTTTTACAAGAAGTAGTCCCCTCACCAGCCCTGGCCTAGCCCCTCACTTGGGAGTGGTCTTCTCCCCTCACCTAGAGGGATCTTTCCCCCTCCTCAAATGGCAGGGTTCGTTAGCACTCCCATTCCGCGCAGGACAGACCTTCTCAGACGGGCACCTTGGGGGTTACGGTCAGCCCCCGCTCCAGGTGACCCCAGCTCCCCACAAAGCACCTTTCTAGAAAATAGGCGAGGAACCCCTCCCTCAGGCCTCCACCAACCCGACCCCAACTGCCTTGCCCGCGCCCGCCGCCCTCCTCGTGGGTGCCGAGGCTCCTCTCCGAAATCCACGCGGGCATGGGGGGTGAGAATCCTGCTCGCTTTATTAATTGCATCGGGGGATAAAGGGAGTTTCAACGTGGGCCTCCTAGGGGGATCCAGTCACTGCCTTGAGGCTCAGCTTGGGCGAATGGAGGAATCTGATTTAAACTTGGGAGGAGACCAGAGGTTTTGGTCTTTATCATTTCTCCTCGGGCCCTGTCCTATCCCTGAAACCCACGTCTCTCCCTCTGCTGCCGACTCTTATCAAGATCCATGTCTCTTTCCTTTTCCTCTCCCGTCTTCTGTTGGGAATCCCTTCTTTTCCGGATCTCAGGATCACACCCCTCGTATCTCCTTCCCTTTTCCATACTGTTTCTTTTTCTCAGGCCAATCCTCCACCATCCCCTTTCTTTCCCTTAGGTATTCTTTCCCACGTGCTTCTTCCCTTTCTCCCTTTCCCTCGTTATCTCCTCCGCCCCCTTTGCTCCTTTCCCTGCTCCAGCTGTCTTCTCCCATTCCCACGTTTCCCCATGCCTTTCCCACTTGTTCTCCTCCCCCTCACACATGTGACTCTTCCTCTCCCCCAGCTGTTCTACTCCCTAGGGCTCTAGCCCTGGGGAACCCTCCTAGCAAGTCTAATGCAGGGAAATCAGGCAAGTGGCGGAGACAGCCCGGGCCAAGGAGCCGGAGGGTGGGGAGGGGCGAGCAGAGGGAACAACGGGGCGGGGCTGACTCACTCTAACCTGGGAGGCTCTGCTGGGTTACCGCCCCGCCCCCTTCAGCTCTTCCATAGGGCCAGCTTCTCTCTACTCCGCCCCCTCCCAATCTGGGCCGCGCCGGATTGGCTAGGACGGGTGTCGGGTTGGGCGGTTCGGTCGCGGGAGCTCGCCCCCGGGATGCGAGCAAGCAGGGGCGGTTGAGGCGTAAGAGAAGTCTTGGCCGGAGTTTGCCTCTTGCCAGGAATCCCGCGGCTGCGGCGGCAACGGCGGCGGCGGCTCTTGGTGAAGCGGCTCCGGATCACGTCTCTTTCCCCCTCAGTCGGCGGGGGCGGGCGAGCGGACCTAGGCTCCCGGAGTGCCGTGCAGCGGTAGGGTAGCCCTCGTCGATTCCCAGGTAAGTAACTTTGGGCTGCGCCTCACGTTTCGCTCCCGCTCGCATTCTCGTTGTCGCCTTAGCGGCGGCAGCGGCCGTCTGTCTGCCTGCGTGGGGGACTCAGGTGCCAGCCCCCCGGGGGGGGGGGGGGGGGGAGGAGGTGGAGCGGCCGCGCCGCCGCCACTGCACCCCTTTCCCCGGGCACCGCGCCCTCGCCCTCCTTGGCGACTCCTGGTCCGAGGGTGGAGGGAGGAGGAAGAAGATCTGGAGGACGATCTCTGACTCCTCCGGACCAGGGCGCGGGGTGGGTGTGGGGCTGGTACATCTGGCTCCTAGAGGGACGCCTTTGCTGCCCGCGGTGCCCGGCGGGCGCTCCGGGAGAAGTCTTGGGGAGGAGCGACGGACGGACCGACCGACCGACACCACTAGCTTCTTGGCACCAGCCTGGCCCGGGACCGAGGACCGCGCTTGTGCTGCTGAACCCAGGGTTGTGCTGCTGGTACTGGCTGTGGAAGGAGCCTTGCTGGTTTCACTCGGGACACTGCGGGGAGGTGGTCCCTCCCACCACCTTCTCCCTGGCCTCACCTGTTGCCTTTTTTTTATCTTCCTCCGCGGCTGTCAGGGGAGGTGGAGGAGAGTGAACCGAAACCTTCCTGGTCCGATCTTATCGGCTCCGATAGTGGTCACAAAGCCTCCTTTTCAAGAAATAATACATCTTTTCAAACCTTAAGTGTCCTAGGTAGAAGATTATATACAGTTATCCTGTTTAGAGCAAAGACAGCGATCAAAGAGCTGGTCTTTGGGACAGATCTGAGTTCAAGCCCTACCTATGCATAATTATCTGTGTGAACCTGGACAAGTCACTTCACCTTTTTACTCTAGGTAACTCATAACTGTAAGATGCAGAGAGGGTTTTCAGGTTTGCATTGGTAGGAATTGCCCGTCTGAGAGTACTCTAGGACAGGTAACTGACTATTTACAAGTTGAAGAGAAGGTGCTGGTTGGCATTGACCAAGGAGTTCTCTGGTAGTAAGTAATATATTAAAATGAATTCACAGGTCCAGTTCCTATTTTTACAGTGAAGATTGTTCCAGCGCGGTGCTTAATAAATGTTTGTTGAGTTGAATTGAATTTTAGTATTCCAATTTATATACTGTTAGGAATATAGGCATCCTGTTCTTTCAGGTGCTGCTTTTCAGTATCTGTTTATTAGAAAAGTACACCAAGGCTATTTGAAGTGTCTTTTTTAAAAACGGAAAAATCAAAAGAACCTTGAAAGGGAGTAGAGTGAAACTGTCTTAGTACAGAAGAAAGAAACTCTTGTAGGCTCCTGTTAGTTGGTGCTGGGTTAAAATTGTGAGTTTCATCCTCACTCTCCATAGGAGCAAAAGTTTACAATGAGTTTCATCTTCCTAGCTCTTCGAAGGATTAAAAGGTTACAGCTGGAAGGGACTTGAGAAATCGTGTAAATAGCCCTTTCATTTTACTACCGAGGAAACTGAGACCCAAATAGGTAAGAGGGTCACTGTTACACATGGCCTGGGTTGCTTTTGAACCTTGGAGCTCTTACTTCAAGTCTAGCACATTTCTCTGAACCATCTTCGTATACTTCTAGCCAAGGGAATTGGTCAGAAGAGCCATAAACTAGGAGAAAGGAAAAGGCATAATCTAATCTTATGCCTGCTCTAGCAAGACATTATTACTTGAAATCAGTGCTTTTCTCTCTACACATATAACTCTCATTTTCTCTAACCCTCTCCCCCCATAGGTTAAAAGCGAAGCTAGATTTTATTAGTATAATCAGTGGCAAGTGATGAACATATAGAAAATGCTGGAAAATCTACTTTGGAAGGCATAATTTCTTTAGACACTTCAAAGTGTCTACTATGTGCTAGGCACACTGCTAGTGGATGGAGAAAAGAAGGTTCATATTACTTTTTTTTGTCTGTCAAAGACTAGGTAGGTCTCGAATAACAAAGTTTTACCTTTTTAGTTCACCTAAGATACACAGACTTTTTTATGAGTGAAATGTAGGTCAAGTCTGAACCATTGTAAAATAATGCCAGTTTCAATCTAAATCCTTTAGAATAGAGTTCATAGACCCCATTGATCCCTTTCACTTTTAGTGAATTTCAGATTGAATGCTTGAGATTTTATTTTTTGTGTTTTTATGCTTATTCGGAAAAACTTTAACCATATAGGCAGCAAGGTGAAATAGATTAGAAGACAGTTACTGCAAAATCCAATTTATCTAGAGTAATTGGGGGAATGGGGTCAGGATTTGGTGTTGTGAGTGGTAAGAGAGCACTTCTCTTTCTAGATGTATGACTAGTGGCAAGTTGATTAACCTCTCTAAATGTCAGTCTGTTCATTTGTAAAATAGAATGGTACCAATCTACTGGGTTTTTTGGTGAATAAAGTATCTTTTTAACAAAATATTATATAAATGCATTTGTTACAAGTGGGCACCCACTCTACAGTTTCCAAGCTTAGAGTTCCTAGAGCATTGAGAGGTTAACTCTCAGATCACACACAAGCCAGCATGGGTCAGAGAGTGAGACTTGAACCTAGTTTTTCTTGGCTTTCTGGCCAGCTGCTACCCATGCTGCCTCTGCCAGTTTTCAAATAATTTTATAAGGCATTTACTTTGTTCTTCACATGACCTTAGTATTCTCTCAACTACTCTATGACTGTCTCTGTTTTGCAAATGGGGATACCAAGGCTCCAAAAAGTTAGCTCGCCTATGGTCATGTAGCTAGTAGGTGTCAGAACCAGATTCAAGTCTCTCCTAACTTCTTGTCCTTATATCTTTCCAAAATTTAAATACAATAAAGTACAATAATAAAAGTAAACTTTTGTTTAAGGATTTAAAAAACCCTTAATGTAAAATACTATGACTATAAATGCAAGATTGCGGTACATTTGTATTTTCCTGATAATTGATCTGTACCTTAAAAAATAAATCCCTGGTGTCTTCTCTTATTTGCCTCATTTTCTTATAAAAGTGCAAATTATTGGAAGGAAAACATTTTTAACTCTCTGATGGCTTGAATTTTGAATAAGTGGAAGTGTTCTGAAGTAGTCTAGTGATGTGGTCTCATGGATTTTTGTTTCCAAAATTTCCTTAATAATATGGTCTTTGAAGTCTTGATAAGAATTGTTGAAAGAGATATAGTGAGTGGTTAAGTACCGTCTATTATTACAGGCAGGGTTTAATTAAATACAATTTACACATCTTTAATTGCTTTTGCTGAATTTCACGGAAACAACTTTTGGTGCTGATAATGAATGTGGGGCAGTTTTGTGGAGGAAAAAGAACATTTTGTATTTTTCAATCAAAAAGGGAAAAGATAGGAAGGAGATCCTATCTATTCAGCAGATCCATGATCCTCCTCTGCTGTAGTAACTACTTCCAGTAATGCATAAACCTCATTTATCATACCCTCTTGACATGTGCAACCCTTATCCGTGTCCTTCTGTAAATCCTTTGATGGCTGTTCACCTACATGCTTGGGTGCCGGACCTTTCTCCAAATCTCTTGCTGGTGCTTAGATTCCCAAGGAAGTCTTCAAGCTCTCCACCAATTAGTTATGCCTGCTTTTGACCACATGACCAGATCTGCTTTCTTTACTGGTCATTTTCTACCAGCTCTACAACTCACACAGTTCTTTGGTACTGTGCAGTAGACAGCTTTTGCCTGTCCTGAGTCTTCATTTCCCTTTAAGTAACCTTCAAATTTATTTCTTTAGGTACTGATATTCTGTGACTTGTAGCTATAGTACATCACACCAGGAGAATATTTGTGTGAAAAAGAAGACCCTTGTTTCAGGGAGCAGCTTAGGGTCATTCAGTATGCTGCACAATTTTCCATATGCAGTCTCACCAAATCAGTTCTGTTCAGTTCTGGGCCTGGCTCATGGTCCA
This sequence comes from Petaurus breviceps papuanus, assembly GCF_028583685.1. NCBI lineage: Eukaryota > Metazoa > Chordata > Mammalia > Diprotodontia > Petauridae > Petaurus > Petaurus breviceps. The sequence goes on along the minus strand of NW_027187419.1, from coordinate 61,734,680 downwards.
TTTGTAGTGTCTGTCCCAAGAAAAATACTGATGGAGAATTTGTAGAGTTTGTTTCTTCACCTGTTTCTCTTGTTGTGTACGATAGGTATTCTTTATTCCCTTGAGTTTTCCTTAATGGATAATACTTTGCATATAGTCAGTGCTCATTAAATGCTTTTAATTTATTCATTCATTCCTTCACAAGGTTGGGGAGAGAGAGAAGGTGATTTGAAGAGGTCCTGAAGACCAGAACTATCAAGCTCCTAATTGTTTTGTAATGGTGGTAGTCAACCTCGTGAGCCACGATACGGTCCTGTCCACACACTATTGGCACTGTTTACCTCTTTTCCCATTTTTGGAAAGTTGATCCTAATGGCTACATATCTGAATGGAGAAGGGTAAACTTTATTCTCCACCCAACCATGTCCATATAATTTTTTTGTAAATGATTTGGAAAAGGGAGTACACAGTTTTAAGTTACTCTAGTCAGTGAAATACTAAGCCAGTAGAAATTAATTGCAAAGATATCCTTCAAAGCTATGTGAGTGGGCAGAAAAAGGGCAAGCGATTAGACAGGTATAAGGTAATGCACTTAAGGGAAGGGAAAAATCTAATCTAAATTATACTTAGAGTAACAGGCTTTTTAGTTGTCTGTTATGGCTCAAGAAAATGGTCTGGGAACCATTCCAGACTATTCCTTGAAGACATTTGTATTCTGCTGTGGGGAAGCCCACCTGGATATTCTTTCTACATTTGGAAAAATATTGGCAGGCAGGGACCTATAAAATATCAACCTGCCTTTATATAAAGCATGACGTACCTAGATGTGGAATATAGATTGGGGGAATTTTCTGCTAATCCAGAAATTTTACAGTGATCTGTACAGAATATAATGCAGAAACCTCATATAATTCAAACTTGATTGCTTGGCATTTATTTCACAATGACTTTAAAAAAAATGTATACACTGTAGAACCAGGAGAAATTTGTACACAATTACAGACACAACGTATGTGTGATGACCAACTTTGATAGACTGGACTCTTCTCAGCAATGCAGTGATATAAGTCAATCCCAAAAGACTCATGATGGAGAGAAATATGTGCATCCAGAGAAAGAACTAGAAAGAACTAAGTTTATATCCAGGTGGAAGCAAAATACCTGATCTTTTTTGTTCTCTTATTTAGTTTTATGTCCTCTTTACCATTTTTCATTCCAGCTGGTGCAATCCATCCTTATAACCTGACTAATGTATAATGTGAAAGTATTTACAGATCCTATACTTGACTATAAGCCGCCATGGTGGGGGAGGTGTGGGAGGGGGACAAAATGTGAAATTCAAGGAATTGAATCCTATAAAGTAAAAGGAAACAAACAAATTAATAAAAAAAATGTATACACAAAAGTATCATGATACACCTTAATTTTGATATGTTGAGTTTGCCCTATTGGAACAGAATTACAGCTCTCTAAATGCCATTTTAAATAGATTTCAGTGCAATTTTATTAGTGGCTAGTGATTATGACAGTAAAATTTTAGGAAGAAAAAGCTACCAGATAAAACAAATACTTAGGTTTATTCTGGGTTAATTTATTGAACAATGTTAATTTTAAAATTAAGCCTACCTTTTGTTTTAAAATAATAAATCAATTTAAAGTATATTTTTGAAATGTTTTGGTATTTGTGTGGTTATATTGTTCAGTTGTTTTTCAGTCATGTCTGACTCTTCATATCCCCATTTGGCAAAGATACTGGAGTGGTTTGATGTTTCCTTCTCCAGCTCATTTTACCAATGAGGAAACTGACACAAACAGGGTTAAAGTGATTTGCCCAGGGTCATACAGCTAGTAATAGTCTATACCTGGATTTGAACTTAGAAAGATAAGTCCTCCTAACTCCAGACCTTGGCATTTTATCCACTTCGACACCTAGCTGACTGTGGTTATGTTGAATAAAATGTAATTTTCCAGAACCACACAATCATTATTAGGTTTGCTGGTACATTTTATTTTAGTTAGGATGATCTTATGTTTATAGAGAACATAAAATGATTTACAGTTTCTTTTTCACCAGAATATCATCCTTATACTATTTATAATTACTAGCATTTACATGGTACTTTACCAAACATGTTATCTAATTTGATACTCCCAACAACACATGGGAGATAGGTTGCTGGGAGGCACAGAAAGTTTGACTTTTCAAGGACATACTACTGGTAGGTGTCTGAGGCTGGATTTGAACTCTGATCTTGACTCCCATATCTTGCTCTTGATGTACTGTACTACCTAGCTGGTATTTTAAAAAAACAAACTAAGGGGCGATTAGTGAATAGAGCACTGGCCCCTGAGTCAGGAGGACCTAAGTTCAAATCCAGTCTTAGACACTTAACACTTACTAGCTGTGAGACCTTGGGCAACTCACTTAACCCCCTCCCCCTTCCAAAAAGCCAAAAAAAAAAACCAAAAAGAAAAAACTCATGGCTTTCTGTGAGTTATTAATTTTACTGGGAGGCAGCAGTATCACATAAAATTATAATTTGAGAAATTGTGTTGGAATAATTTATGATTTTTTAATTTTGAAGCACAAGTCATTTAAATTTACATGTCTGTTTAAAGATTCTTTCTAGGAACTTAAGCAAAACAAGGCTAGTTTAAGGGATGTTTGCAATAAGTCCTTAAACTTTTTTTGAGGTCAGTATAGTGGTCATTGGAGTTTGGGTTTTTTTTTAAAGCAGTTGGGGTTAAGTAACTTGTTCAAGGTTACATGGTCAGTTATTTCTGGGTGTGGTGCTGAGTATCAGAGCCTGGGATTTGATTCACCTGGCCGCCCCAAAACTTTTTTTTTTTTTTTGCCTTTTGGAGGGCAATTGTGGTTAAGTAACTTGCCCAAGGTTACAGGCTAGTTTTTGTGTGTGGGTGTTAAGTGTCTGAGGTCGGAACTGAACTTGGGTGCTCCTGACTCAGGGGGCTGGTGCTTTACTCACTGCGCCACCTAGCTGCCCCTAAGGTCATTGTGTTTTAATGGAAATAATTTGGGGATATGAAATTAGGAGATCCAGAGTTGGATCATGGGTGTGGTGGCACAGTCAGTGAACAAACCTTGTTGAAACCTGAAGTATTATCACCCACATTTTTACAATGGGGGTAATAATACTTGAACTGTCTTATAGTGTTGGGAAGCCTTTATAAACCTTAGAGTTATAAATGAATTGCCTTTATCATGGTGATAAACCGTTTTGTTAACAGTTTTTTAGTGAATGCTTTTGTATGATGTAGAAAATATTGTGCTAATTGGATCATTGATTTTAACAGTTTTATAATTCTGTTCACCTGATGAAGTGACTTCACAGAGACATTGGTGTTACATAGACCAGGTTTTAAGAATTCCTCATTTCTGCTGATGAGATGATGAAGTTAATGCTATTTTAACATTTGTTGAATACATAGAAAAAATTAAGTACTGGATATTTTTTGAGCAGCAGAAGTGTTTTTATAAACCTAAGCCCTAACACCCTTAAGATATTTTCATCACATCCTGGACAATATTCACCCAGATTTGTCTAGGTTGCTAATATATTTTATTTGTTTCTATCCATCTGAGTCATTTTATGTTCTCTATTAGCTCAAGCAAGATTGTAACCAAAATAAAATGTACTAGAGAATATAATAAATTAGTAAGGATAACAGGAGTAATTTGATAAATAAACTGAATTTTAATTTAGATTATACTGTTGGGTGGCAATGATTTGATTGGTATGCATTAAAAAATATGATACAGGAGCATACAGTCTCATGTACTTTATATGATTGTGATTTCTCAGATTAGGAGAAATAGTAATGAATTTTGAGTTCGTACCACTACATGAAATTAAAAGTTAGGTTGACAGACCAATTTTATGGCAAATATTACGTATTTGAACTCTAAAATGAGTTTATTTCCTGATTACTTTTTAAATGAAATCCATGCAGTGCAGTCAAATTTTTGTGACACCTAGACCGAAATATTAAAGAACCTTCAGTTCTACCATTTCCTATATTTCCTGGTCCCCTCTATATCTGTCTTCGTATATATCCATTAGCATAATGTATTGGTTAGTTCTGAATTTAGGAAACAATCCCTAACATTTGCTAGATGAGTGACCTTAAGGAAGTCCTTTAGCCTCAGTGTTTGCCTAGTGGCAAAATGCACATAATTGTTGTACCTATTTTGTGACAGAGTCAAATGAGCTAATGATGTAAAGTGTTTTGTAAACCTGAAACTACCTTGTAGAAATGTCAGCTCTCATTTTTATAAGCAAATCATATGTGAAGGAAATTTTTGAAAAGCAATTTTTGGTGAGTTATAGAAATTCATTAGAAAGTAGAAATTGAAAAGTCTGAAATTGAACTGCCCTTTGAAATCAAAGGGAGGAGCTAAAATGTTTTTCTCATACTAGCAAGAGACTTAATGAAAACTAGGTACAGATTTCTGGTGATGTTAAGGAATGTGAATTAACTGAATTAACTGAAGTTTGAATCCCTTTGGAGTCTGATAACTGAAATAGTTTACTATAACTATATAATATTATAGGATATACCTTCATCTGGATTTTAACCAGATCACCATAATAAGTAAATATCTGTTTAATTTTCTGAGGAATTGAAAGCTCTTAGAATGTTGTAGAATCTTAGAATTAGAAGAGACCTTTGAACTCTTGCCTCTTCCTTTTTTTTTCAAACAATCACCATAGTAAGTAAAAAAATCTGTTTAATTTTCTGAGGAATTGAAAGCTCTTAGAGATAGAAGAGACCTTTGAACTCTTGCCTCTTCCTTTTTTTTTTTTTCAGGCAAAAATCTGAGTTTTGTTCCCTGTCCCTAAAATGTTCTCCCTCACTATTTTCACCTATTGAATTCCTATTCTTTACAACCCAACTTATAGGCTACTTCCAGAAAGTCTTCCCAGTTTCCCCCACTCCTTATCTGTGAATGACCCTCCCTATGGACCTCAGGGGGCACTTTTATTGTTATGTTCCCATACATTTATAGTGTTCTATTGGGAATTATAATGATCTAAGTTCTGTATATTTCTCCCTGATTTGTGACAAGCTTCTTGAAACCATGGACTATTTCTGATCCAAATTTTGTATTTTCTTTAATACGTCACAATATTGTGTATGCAAAAGATATTATTATTTTATCATGTAGTTTTCCTACTTAAACCATGTGATGTGGTTAGATGAGAGAAAAGATGGAAAGACACAAATATATAGTACATGTTACCTATGTCACAGCAAAACAGTATTGACTGTTATAGAAAGGATGAGTGTAATCACCTTAGTTTTTCAACGTGCTGATCCTGAGATACATCATGGATTTAGAACTCGAAAAGATCTCAGAGGTTATGTAGCTCAGTCCCCTCTTTTTACAGATAAGGAAATAACTCTGTAGAGGTTATTTGACTTTTTGAAGTCACACAGGTATTAAGTGGCAAAACTTAGGAGTTTTCTTCAAGACATTGGCCTCATATGCCTTTTTAAATTACACACTTTAAAAAGCATTAAAAATCTATTTTGTTTTCCACTCATCTACCCTCCCCACACACGCACACTTGAGGAGAAATACCCCCTCCCCAAACTTTTGTAACAAATATACATAGTCAAACAAAACTAATTCCAACCTAGATCCTATCCAAAATAAATCTAAATCTGTACTTTGAGTCACATTAACCTCTCCGACAGGAGGTGGGTGGCATGTTACATCATGGATTCTGTGGACTTGTGGTTGGTCATTGCAGTGATCAGAGTTTTTAAGTTTTTTGTCCCCTTTCATTTCTTAATCTGATCTATATTTTACAATATATTTTTCATGGTGTTGACTTTTCTCCACTTTCACTGGCAATCCACAGAATGATCAGCTCTGATGTTATAGGCAGAGAGCTCCATATGGTTTATGGATGCAGGAGCTTATGTCATTTTATAGTTAGAATTAAAGGGTACCTAGGTGTTATTTTTTTATAATTATAGGCGAGCCATACCCACATGCATATTGGGATTGGTATTTAACTTAGCACCTTTTGGCTACATCTTATGAAAACCCTAGTCACCTCAGCTACTCCTATCTACGTATTCAGTCAGTCAATCAGTAAATGTTTATTAAGCCTTTGCTGTGTACCAAGCACTGTCCTAAGCCCTATTCCTTTCTCTTTATGAACAACCCTGAGTAAGATAAGCATAACTGCCTCAAAAACATCCTCAACAACCCATTCAGCATCTCTTTAAATGTCTACAATGAGGATATTATTAGTCCATTTTCAAACAGCTCTAATTATCAAGGAAGTTCTCCCAACTTTTGAACCAAAATTTACTTTTTATAACTTTATAGCTAGTTGGCACAGTGACCCGAGTTCAAATAAAAATGGCCTCAGACACTATCTGTATGACCTTGGCCAAGTCACTTAACCCTGTTTGCTTCCCTTTCCTCATCTGTAAAATGAGCTGGAGAAGGAAATGGCAAACCACTCTAATATCTTTGCCAAGAAAACCCAAAATAGGATCACCAAGAGTCAGACACAACAACCAAAAAAAAAAGCATCAATTGGCCTTTCTTAACCCTGGATTAGTCTTATTTTGCATATAGCCCCCAACCCCTTTTTTTTTTAGAGGATAATCAATGTGGAAAGACAAGCTGAGAAGAAACAACTTAATCAACATCAGAGAATTTGTGTCAAAAAGAAACTATATGAGTGGAATGAATATGGAATGCTTTCTTCTGTAGTACATGTTTCACTCAACATCAGATAATTCATACTTGAGTGAAACTTTTTGAATGGCTAAGCTTTGTGAAGATAGTAAATGTGAGGATTCTAACTATGATACACATTGAAGTTTTAATGTTTAAAGGGAAATCCTATAGGTGAAGCAAATTTCCATCTAGTTTCCCACAGACTGCTCCAAACATATTGGCCTGGTTTTAATTACCCCAGGGTTTTCTCTGAAAAAAAGGTCCATCTTTTTAAAGTCAATATTTCTCTAATGACTTTTGTTAACTGTACCTGGGATTTCATTGGTATATGGAACTCCTGATTTTGAAAAATCTTCCTATTCATTGGTAGGAAATCAGTACCTACTCTGCAAGAGAGTTGCCTAGGGCATGTTGGAGGTAAGACTTGAATTTATTCTTCATTCTCAGACTGGCTTTGTGTGCATTCTGTCTCTACATTGTTTTAAAAAGAGGTCTCTGGTTTCCATCCCTGATCTGTTACTGGGTATGAGGTGAAGCCTCGGAGTTGTTTTAATGTGCATTTCTCTAATTATTAGTGATTTGAAGCTTTTTTATATATTACTACTCTTAGCTTGGATTTGTTCTCTTGAAAACTGCTTCTTCATGTCCTTTGACCATTTATTAATTGGGGCATAGCTATTTTTCTTAGCAAATTGAATCAATTTTCAGTTTGTCTTAGAAATTATATTGTTATCTGAAAAACTTTGTACAAAGATAATTTTCATATCTATCTGCTTCTCTTCTAATTTTAGCTGCACTTGTTTTGCTTGTGCAAATAACTTTTTAGTTTTATATAATCAAAATTGTCTGTTTTATGTCTTATGATTTTGTCTGTCTTGTGTTTAATTATGAACTGTCCATAGATATAACAGGTAATTTCTTCCTTGCTCCTCTAATTTGTTTATGGTGTTACCTTTTGTCTGTACGTACCCATGTGGAACATATCGTGGTATACATTGTGTAATGTTGTTTTGTACCTAGTTTCTACCAGATGACTTTCCAGTTTTCTTAGCAATTTTTGTCAAATATTGATTTTTTACTCATACAGATGGGTTTATCAAACACTACATTACTGTGCTTGTTTGTTTCTGTATATTGTGTACATAATCTGTTCCACTGATCAATTTCTATATGTCTTATTCAGTACCTCCTTGTTTTGATGATTACTGCTATGTAGTATAGTTTGAGATCTGATACTGCTAGAATTCACCACCTTTTTCCTATTACTTACTTGAGTTTTTTGACCTTTTGTTTCTTCAGATGAATTAAAAAACATTTTTTCTGTGTCTATAAAGTAATCCTTTGTTATATTGTTTGGAATGGAACTGAATAAGTAAAACCATTTAGGTAGTGCTATGTTGTCATTTTTATTATATCAGTTTTTGCCTACTCATGAGCAGTGAATATATCTTCACTTCTTTGTTGTTCAGCAGTTTTTCAGTCATTGCCAACTCTGTTACTCCTTTTCTTGGCAAAGATTTTGGAGTGGTTTGCCATTTCCTTCTGCAGCTCATTTTATTGATGAAGAAAACTGAGGCAAACAGGATCAAGTGACTTGTCTAGAGTCACACAGGTAGGAAGCATCTGAGGCCAGATTCAAACTCAGGAAGATGAGTCTTTTTCTGACTCTAGTTCTAGCACTCTATCTTCTGTACCACCCATCTGCCCCCACCACTTCTTTAGAGCTCTATTTTTGTAAAGAATGTTTATAGTTGTTTTCATGTAGGTTCAACATGTGTGTGTGTTTTGGCAAGTAGACTACCAAGTATTATATGGTTTTAGTCAGTCAGTAAACATTTATTAAGTCCTTACTAAGTTCCAGGAACTGTGCTACCGTGTTTCCCCGATAATAAGACCTATCCTGAAAATAAGCCCTCCCCTTACTGTGTAAGATTCCTCTAAAATAAGCCCTATTGAGATTGCTACTGTAGTGAAGGTGATCCCCTGCGCTACACGCTACATTACGGTACCCTCTGTATGCACCGCCCCCCCACCGTGAAATGCACGCCACACTCCGAGCTGCATCTAATCAGAGCTGCAGCAGTGAGCGCGTCATCCTGTTCTTCCCCAGTGATTTGCTTATTGAATAAAGGTACATTTTTTTTGTTCACATTTACCTGTTTATTAAAATTGCTGTCAATGTTCATTAAAATAAGCCCTCCCCTGAAAATAAGCCCTCTGGTGTTTTTCTGTCCAAAAAAATTTAATAAGACAGTGTCTTATTATCGGGGAAACACGGTAAGTGCCATCCAAGAGGATACAAGTTAAACAAAACAACTGTGTAATGGAGAAAGATAATACACAAAAGTTAGCCAAGAATGGGTTGGGGGATGAGGGAAGCCACCTGGCTTGGGGGATAATTGAGTCCAGTCCCAGGAAATAGTAACTAGTGGGAAAGAAGAGGCCTAGCCCAGGAGCCCACTTTAAATGGAGACTTTTAGTGGAGTTCTGTGCTCCACCCTCTAGCCCTCCAGTCTGGCAGGTGGAGGGTGCTGATGAGGTGTGAGTACCAAAGCAATGAATTCTCCCTGGATGAAATTTCTTGGAGGCATGATCATAGTGAGTCCAGTCCAGGGGAATATAGCTAGAGAGAAAAGACAAGTTGGCTGGCCTGGGAGCCCTTTTTAAATGGAGGCTCTGGGAGGAATTCTCTGTACTTTCTACTCCCTGATCTACTTTTTTGTAGTTATTTTAAATGGAATTTCTATCTCTTCCTGCTAGATTTTGTTGAAAGTATTTCTTTCAAACCTCTCACTTGTAAAACTTTCCCCTTCTCTCTTTCCCTCCATGAGAAAAAAAAAAGAGGAGGGAAACCTTTGTAAAAATTAGCATAGTTAGCAAAACTAATCCACACAAAGTTCATGGCCCACAATTTATGTTGGTATATCCCATGTCTATCACCTCTCTGTCTCTCTGGAGGAGGCCTAACTGATTTCCTCATAGGTCCTGGAGACATGGTTGGTCATTACATTGATCAATGTTCTTAAGTCTTTCAGATTGTTTGTCTCTACAAAAATTGATCACAAAGTGGAGAATGCTTAGCTAGGCTGGATCTCAGAAAGGCATTGTTATTGCCAGGCCTGTTCTTGAAGCCTTACTAGCATTGTAGGAACCTGATCGCACTTGTACTCTGTTGGCATAGGCTATCAAGAACACAGGGTCACCTCCATAGCATTTCACTTCACGGTGAGCCTAAAAGGTTTTAAAGGGTGTTAATATTGCAATTAGACTGTATATAAAAATCAGCTTTTAATATTCTTCTTGTCAGATTGAACAAGATAGACACTATTGAGGAATCATAATTATTTTTGAACTTCTAGCCTATTTGGTGAAAATTGTAGATAAATGCAAACAGAAGGGTTGGAATTGGCTTGGAATCTAAGGGAAATAGAGCCAATTGAGTATTTATTGTCATTGAAAGTAATTTGACAAGATACCATTCTTGGCATACTTGGAGAGAGGCTATTTCTAGAGGAAGTACTCCATTGACAGCAAACTGGGATACGGTTCCAAACTAGCATAGCCCATATGTAGTATCATGAAAAACTTTCCAGCTACCTTTGCCCAGGTTACAAAAACCTTCAGTTGTTATTTTATTTTTATGTTTTGTTTTTTAGGTACTTTGATACCAGGAAGGGTGTGCTCTGTGACTAGCAGTGATTATGCCAGACATTGTGCTAAGCCCTAGGGATATAAATCTGGAAAAAACAAATCTTTGCAGTCCAGGAACTTACTGTTTATGGGGAAAGACTACACACAAAAGAGAGCTGAAAAGTGGGGGATGGAGGCGGTGGGTTACCTGTGTGGAAAATAAAGAGATGGCTGACCTCTTCCTTAATGGAGATTTTGGAAGTAGCTCTAATCTCCTTTTCTTCCTCCCTCCATTCAGAGTTGTCCTAGGGATAAGAGGGTACTGAAGGGATGTGAGCACTGAGGCTGATCCTCAGGTTTGTAAATTCATTGGCTCTTAGCCTATTGAAGTAGGAAATGGGAGGAGGTATTTTAAATCTACTGATTTTTGTCAACCTTTTAATGCTAGTTTGAGACCTTTATTTGAATTGTAATGTGTAAATTATTATTTCTTTTTGCTATTTAAATACTTAATGATATAAATCTAATCAACAGTAGATCTATCTGACTTGAAGCTGAAACTGTGTTTTATCTCCTACCTATTAGAATTTATGTTCCTTGAGAACAGGGTCTGTTTGTTTTTCTGTCTGTACTATTTAGGGGAATTAGTAATGTATTGCAATTAAATCTGGCAAATATCTCTATACCTCTTACAGAGTAAACATTCAATAAAAGTTGGAATTGATTATGAAGATGACTTCCCCTCCCCCCCATTACTTTTCTGAGGTTTAGTTCTTTATCATTGCTCTGCCATGACTTTTAGAGGTCATGAAGTCTCCCCTAGTGCTAGTTAGTTTCAATGGAAACAGTTTGGCAGTCTAAGGTAAGAAAAAGTTGTATTACTAAGTATCTATTTTAAAATCTATATTCTTTGAGTCCGTTGTTATAGAAGAAAGGGGTCCATGTCAGAAACTAGTGGACACTAATTCTGTTTATTGGTAAGTAATTCCTGTTTCTGTGGACAGAGTTTGTTAGGGGAAATGAAGTAAAGCTTTAATAAAAATAAACACCCTTAAAAACTTTGTTTTAGGGGTGGCCAGGTAGCACAGTAGTAAGAGCACGGGCCCCAGTGTTGGGATGACCTGGGGATCTAATCTGGGCTCAGACACTTAGCACCCACCCAGAAACACCTGGCCGTGTAACCTTGAACAAGTTACTTAACCCCAATTGCTTAAAAAAAAAAAAAAACAACTTTGTTTTACCTCTCTAACTCCCCACCTCAGTTTCCATGGAAACAGGATACAAAAATCAACCACTGTCTGAGAGAAATCCCTTTTAGATCTCAGATCCACAAATTTAAATAACCAGCTCTATATATGTGGAGCCTAAAGCTAGGGAGTATGCAGTAATTTAAATAGGGAGGGAGCAGTTATTAAGTGTTGAAATTTCTCCTTTTTTGAGTAAAGTAGTTTACTGGAGGACAAGAGAATTGCTAAGGGACAGAAATATGTTATATTTCTACTAGGTATCTGTTGACTTTTTAAGTTACTTATTTACCTTTTCTAATGCCTGCTTTATAAATATCAAGCACATACAATGCAATTAGACTTATGCATTATTAGAACAAAGTGTTATTATATATCATAAAATAAATTAACATCTTTTACAATTCCACTTTATTAGCATCTACTCTTAAATTTAGATTGCATTGAAAAAGGTTTCTTCTGTGTAGTGATAGAGCCAATTATATCCAAAGCTGTTTATATCACCCAGAGCTACTGACAAGGAAGGACAGGTGGGCCCAGAACTCCCAAGGCACTGATTTACATGGTAGTAGCATATGTCATTGTAGAGCAGTGTTATTAAAATAAAAAGCTAGAAGGTGCCTCTCAATATCTAGCTTAAAGACCTAGAAGGACATGGTGTTAGAGTAGTCAGTAGCTCTTTATAGAGCCTTCAGTGCCTGAAGGTTGCATCCAGTTGGTTTGTAAATTATGGGTGCCCCAACCAGGCACAAATGTATGTTTTGCATGAGACTGTTAATTGATGGACACCTTATGAATTAAGCTATTATTCTGCTACATAGTCACCCAAATTGATTTTGATAGCTGAACAGAGAAACACAAACTTTAAATTTGTATTTTGTGAAAGCAAAAGGAAATGTCAGTTTTGAAGACTGTTACCTCAGGAAAATCTAGGTAAAGTCCAGATGATATACTGTCAGGCCAGTAAGAAGGAAGACACACTTAGATATAAAAGGTGTGTTTGGCCCTTGTTCTGGGTCTTTTGGCATAAAATGGAAGCAAACCAGTAAGATCTCTCAATTACCAGGTTGCACACTCATATTAATAAAGGATATCTTTCTTGGAGAATTGCCTCTGTTTGCCATTTTAAAAAAATTCAGATGCTGCAGGAAGACAGAATGAGACTCCCAGAGCTGGAAAGGGATGAATTCCTTTTACAGCATCCTTAGGAAGTAGCCACGTAACCTCATTTTGAATATTGTCGGAAAGTCATGAGCTAGTTTCCACCATTTCATGTTCAGACAGCTGTAATTATTGAGCAGTTCTTTCTGTCATGGAACTGAAATCTGCTTTCCTGTGACTTCCATGAGTTGGCCCCAGTGCAGCAAAATGATTCTAACCTTTTTTCTCTATATCTGCTCATCAGATATTTGAAGACAACTATCCCGTCTTCACCCACTCTTCCCCCTTAGGCTTCCCTCCTTTAAGCTAGACATCCTCAATTCCCTCAGGCGTTCCTTGTGTGTTCTAGTTCACCCTCTTAAAGAAACACTCCATTTTGTCAATGTTTGTCCAAAAAGACATCCAGAATTGAAACAGTACTCTATTTCAGATGATGTCTGGCCAGTGTATAATGATTGTGGTACATCTTTGTTTTGTTCTGGATAGCCTACTTCTCTTAATTTAGTTTGTATTGTCTTTTGTTTGATTGTTAATCATGTGGCCAGTTTTTAAAAACATTCTATCTTTGTGACCTGAACCAGATTTCTCCTCTTTTTTTTTGCTTGTCCTGCTTTCTCTGCTGAGCTCTACTCCAGCATCACCAGCTTCTTATTGGATATTTCATACTGGATTCTCAGAGGCATCTCAAATTTGGCTTGTTTAAAGCAGAATTCATTATCTTTCCTCCTAAATCTGCCCCTCTTCCAAACATACCTAGTTCTGTTAAGGGTAATAACATCGTTTTAGGCAGCAAAGTTTATGGAACATTAGAACGAGTAATGGATTTGGAGGCTGAGATCCTTGTTCTGTCATTTTTCTACCTGTAACCTTGGGCAAATCTCTGCCACCCTCTTTCATCCATAAAACGAGGGATTGGGCCAGGCTTTTCTGGGGTCTTACGGCTCAAAATCTTTGATCCTATGACCTCAAGAGCATCCTCAACTATACCTTCTTTTGCACTTCTCCATAACTAATAACTGGACAATTAATTTATGAATCCTTACCACCCCAACATCTCTTAAATCTATCCCTTTTGTGCTCACAGTCACCACCTTACTTCAGACCTATGTCACCTCTTATGTGGACTATGTCCTACTTCTTCCAGTCTCTCCCCTACTCCAGTCTAACCTCTCTACAGCTGCCAAAATGATGGTCCTCAAGTATAAACAAGAATGGTTGTCTCTCCTTAGCTCTTTAAGTTCTAGTGACTTCCTATTGTCCCTAGGATCAAATACAATCTCCTCTGACATTTAAAGCCCTTCAGAGTCTGGCTGCATGCCTACCTTTTAAGGCTTATACATTCCACCTTCTACTTGTTACCCCTCACACACTGCATTCAACCCCATGCTTTGGCACAGGCTGTCTTCATTCCTGTAATGCGCTCATGCCCTCTTTCGTCTCCTTCTTAGAAACTCTAACCTACTTAAAGGCTTAAGTGCCACTTTCTGTATGAAGCTTTAACCAATATTACTAATTTTTAGTGTTTCTCTGATTCCCCTCTTCCTTCCCTTATTACCTAATGTATTTACTTGGTATTTATTTTATCTCCACTTGTTTGTAAATGCTGAACTCCCTTCTTCCTTCCATAGAATGTATGTTCCTTGAGGGCTGTGGCTTTAATTTTTTGCCTTTTGTAACTTTATCTCCTAGCATGGTACCTAGCACACAGTAGGTGCTTAAGCACTTATTTATTGCCTGTCTTTTAATATTGCTTCTGGTTCTTGTTTAGCAAATTCTTAAGGTTTAAATGAATGCTTTCCAAGTTTTTATATAATGAAACTTCCTAGATATGACATATGCAGATAACAACATTTGTTAAGAGCTAGGTACTATGATAAGTGCCACGGGTGCAAAAAAGTAGCTAAAAACTGCCTCTACCCTTAAGTAACTTACAGTCTAACTAGGGAGACAACATGCAAACAGATATGTACAGATCAAGATATATGCAGGGTAAATGGGAAATAATTAACAAGGGAAGGCTCTAGAATTAAGAGATGGTGGGAAAGGTTTATTAGTAGCACACTAAACAATCAGTACAGCCCCAACAAATTGCTTTGTAAGTTCAAAGACAAAGGTGTTTTAAGTCTACTTGGTAGGAAATCATTGAAGACTTTAGCGTTGATAAGTAACAGCAGCTTGTGTATAAACAAGATTTGTTTGGTAACATTATAAAAGGTGGATTGAAGTAGGGAAAGAGTGGAGACAGGGAGCCATGTTCCAAAAAATAAATTCTCTTCAACACAATTCATGTAACTGTTGACTTTACCTCTCAATCTTATTCTTTTCTACTAAAGTTGGTAACTTCTTGATATTGTTCTTTATAAGCTGAAAACCTCATTTTAAGGTACAGAACATTTTCATGTTAAAATTGACTTCTAAGTAATTAAATGCTCAAGTCTACAATAAAATAAGTAGCTACTTTATATTTAGAGCCAATCAGTGGTAAAGGCTTAGAGTTGATAGCTTTATATGAATATAATTTTCTTATTTTAAAAAACTGTAGATAGTCATTCCAAATGAGAATTAAACTCAATCCAAAAAAGAGAACAGTAAACCAGGTTGCTAATGCTAGTAATGCTGTATGATAGCACATTAAGATAAACGCTCGGGAAAATTGAGGCAGAAATTTTTATCTGTTGAATGTTACATTTGCCTTTTCTGTCAAATGAGTATAAACCTATCAATATCATGTTCACACCTTTTTCTATTAGGCTTCTGAATGTAACAGAATTTTTTTCTCTGCAGAATGTTATATTTGTCTTTTCTATCAGTTGAATATAAATACCAGTATCATCACATTTTCCATTTTTCTTCTGAAGCTGTATTCTTACCTATCAAAATTTTCTTTACTGGGCTTAAACCATAATTAATTTTCTCTTTACATTTATTTGAGTCACCATATTTATAGCATTTTCATGTTTAAAACTAAAATATAACCGTGACATTTTTTGCTAAGCTTTCCATAAACTATTTATTACATTGTCAAATCAGATTATATGTATCATAATAATATATAAAATTATTACATACTCTTTCTGTGCATTATTACACATAGGCAGAATATTTTCCAATGGTTTAGAAGTAGCATACAGTCATCCTGAATAGTATTAAACATTTAGTATTGAGCTTTTTATTCCATACATTAACATGTTTGATACATTAGAAATAGTACCTGTTCATGGACCTTTATTTTAATAATTGGTAGCTATAAACTAAATGTCCCCCCAAACTTAAATAAATTAAATTTTTATTTCATTTCAAAACTAATTTTCCCTCCATTCCAGAAATGCTCAGCAAAGATGAGAAATATAAATATTTTTCTTATCCTGGATTAAGTTCCCTCTTAGCAAAGGTCTTTGTGCCCTGGTATTAATGAGACAATAATAACATTCTAATGGGATTATGATACATTCAGCAAATCAAAGGATAGGATATACTTCTCTAGTATTTGTAGAGAAGGATGATTCTATTTTAATTGCTTACTTCATTCTGAATTACTAACAGCTTTTTTCCCTTGGAGTTCTTTGTTTTCACAAGATACTATCATTCTGCTCAGAGAATTACTTGAAATATATCCTACTCTCATGTTCACCAGGTACAATAGACTTTAATCTAAATTATTAAATGATTATGCAATATATTTTTTGAATAGGAACTCGGTCTTTGTAGTTGTTGCTATATCTCAGGTTTCTGTTTTTGGATTTAGGGCCTATACAATTTGACTTGGTGTTTTGAAGAGTAATCTAGGGAGAAATTATTTCTGAATGTCTTTCTAAAAGCTTAAAGTCATTTTGGAATTTTCAAGAAAATGATATTCAAAATGGAATATTCATTTGCATCACAAATTAACTTAAATGGAAGTACTTAAAGAACTTTCATACCTAAATTAAATAGAATATTTGGAATAAAAAATGTGTATTTTAAATTTAATTGGTGTTAACCATGTTAAATATCTGTGTTTTGCCTTAGCAAATCTTTCTGAAAGCATTCATGAAATATTTTGTGTATCTTTATATTGTTTTTTTAAAAAATTAATCCTGGTAAATTATAACTGAATACTAATAAGTAAGTTCTAAAGCCTGTGTCAAAATGAAAGTTTACCACAAAGCCATTGTTTTTGCCAAGATTCATTTGTTGGCCTTTGTTAGCATTCGGTTTTATCATTAACTTCACTGAAAGGACAAAAATGATGTGTTTGATTTGTGTGAATTATTTCAGTAGAAAAGTAAAAATTGTAAAAGTCAAACTTGAATTTGTGATGTAGTCATCAGAAATTGAAGCAAGTTTCTGTATTCTCATGCTGGTCAGAACACATGTATAGTATGTACTGTATTCAGTCGTTGTTGCCACGATTTTAAAATGTTTCACCTCACACCTACCAAATGAAGGGGAAATGGCAAAAGACAGGGATAGTTGGTGTTCAAGGAGTTGTGGGAAAAAACAGTAGTACATTTTTGGTGGAGTGGTAAATTGAGTCAGTATTTTAGAAATTGTGTTAAAAAAAACAAGATCCAAATCCGTTGACCGAGAGATTTCATTACTAGACACACAAACAAAAGAGGGCATTGATAAAAAAGATCCTCGTTTACATAATATTTATATCAGCACTTTTTGTGGTAGCAAACAACTGGAAACTGTCAACAGGCAATCACAACTTCTGGGGACTTAGGTGAAAACCAGGTTTATTATGAGAGAAATTACCATGCATATGCAACCCACAGAAGTTTGCATATTTATGACAGTACACCAGAAGGAGGAGGAGAAAACAAGAAGGGACATGACACTGGAGGGGAAAGGTCCCAGAACCCCTTCCGAAAGGGAGGAGCAAGGCCATGGCAAAAGCTTTTTTTTTTTTCCCCTTGGGAACTGCTAGACTATGAAGGTTGGAGGGTCCATTTATCTGCAAAGGATCCCAGCTGCAGAAGCATTTTCCCTATCCTGGCACAGACTGGCTGGCGCCTGTCTTGCTTCCCAAAGACACACAGGGAAATCCAGTTTGGGGTGCAAACAACAAATAATGTTGGGGGCAGGGACTGACTTTGTCTTTGACACATTCGGGGCCCCTGCATGCTCTGGGTCCAGCGTTTCTGTTTTGTGGCAACTCAGACAATTTTAGGGGATTCCTTAACGCCCATCGATTGGGGAATAGTTAAACAAATTGTGGTGTGTATAGGTAACAATACTACCAAGAGCTAACAAGCTATGATTGTAGTGAATGCTAAGAAGAGTGCCTTTCTGAACTGTGTAAACAGAGCCAAGAAAATTACATAAACAGTGACGATAACAAGGAAAGAACATTCACCCCACAAAGATCAGAAGGGAATTTGCAAAATTACAGAGAACAGTCATGCCCCCAAAGACGAGCTAAGAGATGATACCTTCCCATATGAAACCCATTGCCCAGGGCCACCCAAAGACTGGGCTATCAACAAACATTCACTCCTGTGGGCCTTCCCCAAGAACTGTTATTATCTTTCTTTGGCTAATTGTCTCCATCTACTATTGCACCAGGACAATTTCCTAGTTTATCAAGGATATAACTTGTTTTAAAATGGGGCTCCAACTCCCATACAAAGCAAGCACTCAAGGTGGTATAGAATAGCTTTTATTTCACAACATAAGCATTTGGAGCCCCAAAAGAAATCTATGAAGTGTAAATAAAGCATAGGGTGTGTGTGTGGGTGGTCAGAATGGGATCATACGTGTACTGGAAATATTACTGGATTTAGAGTTAGAAGACCTATGTTCAAATCCTAGTTCTTGTGCTTACTCTGTTACCTAGAATATGCAGTTTACCTTCTTAGAGCCTTAGTTTGTAAACTACATCACTGAGGTCCCTTCTTGACTTAAATCCTTGATCATTTGAACTTAAAACCATGTGAATCCAAGGTCATTGTTAACCTGTTGTCATAAAATGAATATAAGGATAGAGATAGGAATTGGGCCTGTGATTCCCCCCCCCCCCTTTGGAGGGAGGAGGGCAGGGCAGTTGGGGTCAAGTGACTTGCCCAAGGTCACATGGCTAGTGTTAAGTGTCTGAGGCTGGATTTGAACTCAGGTCCTCCTGACTCCAGGGCCTGTGCTCAATTCACTGCACCACCTAGCTGCCCTTAGGCCTGTGATTTCATTGGTATAGAAAACAAACCAACAATGCAGTTCTAAACCTTCTCTGCAGTTTACATTCTTTGAAAGTTGACTAGAACACTGAGAAGTTAAATGACTTTCCCATGGTGA
This sequence comes from Petaurus breviceps papuanus, assembly GCF_028583685.1. Taxonomy (NCBI): domain Eukaryota; kingdom Metazoa; phylum Chordata; class Mammalia; order Diprotodontia; family Petauridae; genus Petaurus; species Petaurus breviceps. Next base: position 61,715,669 of record NW_027187419.1, on the reverse strand, counting down.
CATAGCAAATATGTGTCAGAAGCAAAATTTATAACGTCTTCCTGATTTCAAGGACATGCTCTCTGCCAGATTTCTGCTAATAGAAAGAAGGCAGGTTGAGGATTGGTGGAGTTGGTGGGATTGAGGATCTTTCGTTCTTTATTAATTCCTAAATTGTTGAACTGCTCTAGCTTCTAGCAAAATTGGGAAGTTTGGGGTGGAAAAAAAGGATGATTTGTGATTTATGTTGGGATTACTGAGTTCTCATGTTCAGTATAAAAAACTTTGGAACTTTTGGAGGTGAGGTGAGATAGTAATTGTTACTGTCCAGAATTTTCATAAAATCCTTCAGGCTCAGGTTTTGGGACTGTTATAAGTATAGACAGACACTTACACAGCAAATACTTATACAGTACTGTGCTCTTTTTAGGGAGTTATGTAATAGTGCTAACTGGGTATGCTTTCTGTTCATTACTAAAATTTCAAAGTTTCTTTACCATAATGATTTGGTCATATTTTTTACTTCTTTTGCTATATGTTAACATGCAGCATTGAAACTCTGTTTCTACTCATAACCTCCATGGAAAGAATAATGCATGTTAATTCTGTAATAGAGAATTTGTTGGTAGCTTGTCTTGTTAGATAATTTTTGGGACTTTGAAGTTTTACATTATGATTTTATTTTCCCTCTTTCAAATACCTCTTCTTCCTGTCTAGAGTTTGTGCTTGCAAAATGTTTCGTTTCCTTTTGTACTCCTGCATAGCCATATATGTATATAATTTCATTTTTATTCAGTTCTTTATGGTTTAGCACCAGTTAACCCTTTTTTCTCTTTTTCTTTTAAGTTCAAAATAGTATTAAATTGAATTGATTTAAAATTGTTTTAACTTTACCCTTTCATATGTTGGTAATGTGATTTCATTCTCCACTAAGCACATATATTTTGTACACATTTATTTAATTTTTAAAGAGAATGTGGGTAGGAAGAATAAATCTGATTTGTGCTCATTTTGTACAGTTTTTATTTGAATGTTATTGAATGAAATTCCTGCCAACTGTCAAGAAAAAAAAATATATTGGAGTTTTCATGCTGTGGCATGGAATTACACTGGATTAATTATTCTTGCTTCAAACATTAGAGGTTTTGTTTTTGGTGAGGAAAAAATACAGCCAAAATCTGTTAAATGAACTGTTCCAGCCAGTCACACAGGGGTTGGCAACATTTTGGACACAGACCCCACTACCCTGCATCATTTAATTTGTTTGATGTTGTTATGTCAGATAAATAAAATATGGAGAGGAGATAACTTGACTGATTGACTCAAGCCTTGAAGGAAGATAGATTTTAATAGGTGAGAGAGATGGAGGGAATGCATTCCAGGTTGAGAATGGCCTGGGCCAAAATAAAAGAGGTTCCAGCAGGTATAATTAAGAAATGAAAAGTACCTTGGAGGCCATCTTGTATAGTCCTTTTATTTTCCAGATGGAGAAACTAGGGAGGGCTCAGAGAAGTTAAAGGACTTTCCTATTAAATGGCAAAGCTGGGAATTGAATCCAGGTGCTTTGACTTCAGATTTAGGGCTCTTTCTGCCTCACCAGCCTTCCTCCATGACAGACTGAGTGGTCACACCATTTCAAAATTAATACTGGTTTAAGGCAGAGTTCCTGAGATGAGGCTGGAGGGTCCCAGGAGACACCAGGAAAGTAAGGTGACTTCCTCAAGTCACCCTGTGTTGGAATCAGGGCCTAGACCCTGAGCCTGTGGCCTTGGGGATGTCACCTTACTTCCCTGGCTTCCAGTTTCTTCATATGTGAAAAAGAAGGGCTTGGATTTATATAACTACCAAGGTCCCTTTCAGCTCCAAGTCTGAAGGAGCAATATCTGCAATATTTTCATGGTCTTTGCTCTGGCAAGGTCAGATGGAGTTGCAGTAACTTCCGTTACACTAGTACTTTGTTGTCCTATAAAAAATACTGCACCACATCTTTATAGGTAGTTGCTGTTGCATTGTTAAACGTTTCTGTACTCTTATGGCTTGACAGTTTATTTGTTACTACATCTCTTATGTAATAAAATTGTCTTTTTGAACAGAGGCACCTGAAAATATTTTATTAATAGTTGACTGTTAAGCAGCTTTCAGAATCAGTTTTTTAATTCCAGAAAAGTTTTGTCTGTTACTTAAGTGTTTTGAGGCTGAGCGCCACTCTTAGCTTCTAGAGGTGTGGAGGATGAAATACCTTCTATCTTCTCTGGGTAGGCATGAGTTAGTGTATTTTTGTGTTAGTTATATATAACATTGAATTCAGGAAAAGCTACAGGGTAATATGAAACTTTATTCAAAGTTAGTATTCTGTTTTGACACAGTTTCTGACTCTAGTAAAACGTTCGAAAATACAATTTTTAACTGCCTTGCACATAGTAGGTACTTTTAATAATTTTTAATTTGAATTTATTACTGATTCTCCTCATGATTTTAATATTTTGGGATATAGCTGCTTTATAGGTTACCTGTAATATGTCATTTACATTTTAATAATAACTCATTTCATTTGACATTTTAGGTTTTACAAAGTATTTTCTTCAAAGTAATCTTGTCAGGTAAATAGTACAAATATCATCAATATCATTATGCTTATTTTACAGATGAGGAAAATGAGGCTCAAAGAAGATTTGTCCAATTTCATATAACTAGTAAGTTGAAGAGTTAGAATTTGAATCTAAGGACAGTGCCTGACACCTATTAGGTAATTGAGAAATTTTTTAAATTGAATGAAAGAATTCTGAGGTCACTTTTTTTTTCATTACACCCCATTATACTGTATGTGTTTAGGATATTGTGGTGTTTTATGTGTGGCATATTTAATTCTCCAAAATAGTGAATCATGTTTTGTTGTGTTTTGATTTTTACTTAACATATGAGAGCTGAAAGTCAAATAAGACTTGTTTGTGGATAACAAAAGACAGTTGGCCGGTGGCTTTGCACTTGAGAAATGATTCTGTCTAAAGGTCGGTGATAATGTTAAGGCTAATAATAAGCTGCTCTCCTTTACTCTTGGAGGCTGTTGTGGGTTTAAGCTGGAATAAAGCCAGGATGAAAGTAATCGGAACCCTCTTCTGTTCGTGTTGTGAAACTGTTTTACACACATTATCTTGAAACTGGAACAAATTAAGCATTTTAAATGAAATCATCATAATTATTGATTTCACTGGCTAACTTTGAAAGCATAGCCATCTCGGTTTCTTATGTCTTGCCTATAGTTAAGGTAATGAAATGCTGAAACCTTAATTACTAGCGGTGTAATTGCCATAGAACCTATACTAACTACTGGACTGTTCTGTTTTAATTTATTTTATTGTACAGGTTTGATCACCAAATAATAGCTCCCTGCTGAGGCAGAGGTGGATTTGACATTAGAGATGGTGTCGAGTTTTGTTTTCTTGTACAGTTCCAGATGTGTCAGGAAAATTTTGACAGTTAAATACAAAGCTGAATCTGCAAACTCTATAAATGTCCATTTGTAGCCGTATTTCCTTTCTGCCATATGGCTCACATGGATGCAAGTAATTTGTATTGACTAGTGTCTTATCTAGAAACCTATGGATAAAAATTCTGCTTTGTGTCTGATATACTACATTATTTTTGTCTTATGGCAAACTAGCATAATGCCAACATGGAGCTGTATATTAAATGATGCTGATATAGGAACAGGTCTCACAAAAGTAATCTTTTAAGAGGTTATATAGGTGTCTGTAATGGGAATGTAAATTTTAAAGATCTTCCCTGCCCCCAGGCTAAAGTAACCTGGAGCCTGGGGTGGGAGGCTTGTTTTTCAGCAGATACTTCTTGATTGGCCAGTGAGTCAATAAGGTTGTTACATTCTCTGAGCCCGGAGAAGGCTATATAAACCCTAATCTGTAGCTTTGTTTTGGGGCTCACTCTGAGAAGTGTTCTGTGATTTGTTCTGGATTCTGGGAAGCTGTTGTCCAGAGCCCCCCCGGCTTTGAAACCCAGATGTTGATTGGGTATGGATGTAATGGTTGGACAGTTTAAAATCTGTCTACTTGATCTGTTTCTGTCTTGATAATTCTGTCTATATATTCTGAAGTTGGGGGTGCTGACCTCTTTCTTCTTAACTAGGTAAATGATACATGTTTGACTGATTAAAGTAAGCTTGTTAACCCATTTTGAGTTGCTTTCCTTTATCAAAGCAGATCCAAGAACCTGTGCTGGCAGCAAACCCTGAGGACGCTTGGGGTGCTTGCTGCTACAGTGTCTTATAGGGCAGCCTAAATCCGCTTAAGTTATTGTAAGGCTTTGGATTAAGATGTTCTTGCATAGTAAACACAAAAGTATAATGAATACCAAAGTGTTTCTTAAAGAGAAAGAGATTTTGCTCCATATTAGACTTATAAGTGTGATTAAGATGTCTATAAAATAAACTTAACTTGAAGGAGTTAGGGAATTATCTGTGTTGTCATTTATGAGTAAAAAAGCTATTTAAAAAATATTTTGTGAACAAAATGAGCATATTGTATTTGCCTAGATAATGGTTATACTTTTGTGCTGATTTTGGATTTAATTTTTTTTGTTTCTAGGAAAAGAGTTGGATATTTTTGGCTCAGATAGTGGGTATAACTATATTATATATGGTAACGTCTTGCAGTCAGAGAAGGCAGCGGGAGTTGGAAAAAGTAGTTCAGAAGGCAGAAAAGATAAATAACAAAAGTAAGACAGCACAAAGAGGAGAGTGTGAGAAAAATAAAATTGTGGTCTGTGTAATACTAGAAGTATTAAAACTAAAATAATTCATTATCTGCCCAGCCTTCCTTCTTCTAAATGTCCCCATTCCATTTTTTTAAAACTTTACCCTCACTCCCACCTTGTTAGGGGAGTAAAGGCATTTCAGTGACTTTAAAGCTTTGGTAAATACATTTGATTTACCCTCCCTTTTTTTTGCCCTCCCTTTTCAATAGTGGTGTGAGCAGGTATGATACAGGAGAGAGCAGCCATTCAGACAACTGCCTGAGAAAGCTCCAAGAATATCTTTCTGCTTAAAAAAGGTCAGGTTACTGTTTCAAATATTGATTGAAGGAAAGGATCTCTCTCCATTTTCAGATATTTTTATACAATTTAAATAAAACTAAGAGGTTGTGGGCGTGGTTTTCTCAGCATTAGATTGGAGAATAAAATTAGTCATTTTAACTGTTCTCTGAGGAATGGAAAAAGTTATTGGGGCGGCTAGGTGGCACAGTGAGTAGAACACCAGCACTGGAGTCATTAAGACCTAGGTTTGGATCCAGCCTCAGACACTTGACACACACAAAAACTAGTGGTATGACCTTGGGCAAGTCACTTAACCCCAATTGCCCTCCCCTCCCCCCTTCAAGAAGCAAAACCAAAAAAAAACAAAGAAAAAGAGTTATTAAAGTCCAAAGTGTTAACTTAGGCTCCTGTGAAAATGATTTGCATAATTTGTAAATGAGTGACCCTGACAGGCCCAAAGCAATCTCACTACTATCAACAATAAAATCATGCAAATACACTGGAGCTTTGTTTTCTCTTTGAATTGACCTGTTGCTTAAACACACCTGCGAACTTGACAATTAAAAACTGTAGCCAGTTGAATAATTGAAAATAGAGACTATAATCCTTTGTGGCTAGAAGAAAATTTTTATATTTGATCTGATATAAACAGGACTGCCAAGTGGATAATTTGGAGAGAAGAGCTAATATGGTTGCAGTGTTGGGAGACATTATTTTGAATATAGAAAGTACTACTTGGAAAATCAGCGAATCCTCAGAACTGCTTCAAATAGCCAACTCCAGATTACCCACACCACCTAAGACAAGTGCCCCATTATTTACACAGAAATTGGGCCAATTCAATAAACATTTATTAAGCACTTGCTATGTATCAGATTCTTTGCTAAGTGCTGAGGATACAAAAAAAAGGCAGAAGACAGTCTCTACCCTCTAAGAGCTTACAATCTGATGGGGGAAGACCACACAGAAAAGGAAGCTGGGGGTGATACAGAACAGGGGATACTCTGTGGAGTTGAAACCAAGCAGAAAGGAAAGTGGCAAAGCACCACACCCTGCCCTTTCCCTACCTATGTTTTTATAAGCTAACTTCCTTTTATACCTGGTCCCACAGCCCCTTCCCTTCTTAACCACATTTCCAGGAAATCTTTTCTTAAAGAACACTAGGATAAAACTGTTAAGGGATACATTAAAGCACATCAGCTAGAGGCACTCAAGATTAAGGAACTGTTTGGTGTGGAAATCCACCCGACTGAACTGGCTACGGGGTAGTAGAAAGAGGGCTGGTTTGGGATTGGGGGCAGAAGACGTGGGTTCAGTTCCTCACCCTTTCTATCTGTGTGACTAAGACTATGTTCTTAGCCTCTGTGATGTCCTTACTCCTCCATCTATCCTATCAACCACCAGATCTTTTTTTTCCCTACTTCCATAGCATTTTCTGTATATTTTTCTTTATTCACAGAGTCAACACCCTAATTCATGCTCTTATCATTTCACCTCCATCCTGGACTGCTGTAATTACCTCCTAATTCATCTCTTTTCCTCAATTCTCTCTCTTTTCTGATTCATCCTCCATACAGCTGCAAGAATTTTCCTTGAGTGCCAGTCTGATCATGTCACTTTCCTAAGCTCCAGGGGCTACTTCTCACTTTTAGGATCGAGTATAAATTCCTTTGGCACTTAAAGCCCTTTTCATCTTGATACCAACCTACCATTTCAACCTTATTGTACATCATTCCCTTCCACACACAAGATGGTCTAGCTACTTTGCTTGGACTCCTTCCTCATCATTAACCATTCTCCAACCCCCTTATACGCTTATCACAGTGATCTTGAATAGTTGGCTATTGATGGACAAATCCCATTCCCGTTCCCCACCTATCTCCTCCCTTCCTTCCATCCACCTCAATGCTTCCCTCCCCTACAGTGTCCCATTCCAGATCTGTCCACCCCTTCTCCTATGCCTTCTGTAGAATTTGTTCTGTAATTAACAAATTTGTTTTCATCTTAAAACTTTTTCCTCTCTCCCTCCTTCCTTCTTGTAATCATGGAAACTTGCTTCTTCTTGACTACATTTTTTTCTAGGCACTCTTATCTAATATTGGTTGCATTTGAGTTCTTTAAACCCTCAAAAGTAATGGAATTGGATACTCCTTTCTTACCATTTCTACTCCAAATTCTCCATTTACCACCCCCACTCAGCAGTGTCTTCTCCTTTAGTCTCTCTCTTTTAGTCCAAATTTATCAGTGAGTTTAGATCCTCATAGCTCTTAACTGCACACCTCCATTCCCCCATCTTCTTCAGCAAGTTCAGTATCTTGCTTACAGACTTTTATCTCCATTTCAACTTCTCACATATATACATAAATACATGCATAAATATTCTTTTTTTTTTTTTTTGCCTTTTTTTTTGGAGGGCAATTGGGGCTAAGTGACTTGCCCAAGGTCACATGGCTAGTTTTTGTGTTAAGTGTCTGAGGCTGGATTTGAATTCAGGGACTCTTGACTCCAGGGCCAGTGCTCTATTCACTGTGCCACCTAGCTGCCCCTGATTCTTTCTTGACCACCCTAACTTTGTAGTTCCTTAATCTACTCACCTCTCATGACCTATATCTCCACTCCACTTTATAATACAGAGATGATCATACTTCAACTTTCTTGTATTCTTTTGTTGTTGTTGAGTCGTTCTGACTCTTTGTGACCCCAGTTGGGGTTTTCTTGGCAGATATGCTGGAGTGGTTTGCCATTTATGCTTCTCTATTTCATTTTACAGATGAGAAAATTGAGGCAAACAGGCCCAGGGCCAAGCAACTAATAAGTATCTGAGGCCAGATTTAATTCAGAAAGAGTTGTCTTCCTGACTCCAGGTCCTGTGCTGTGTTGCCTAGCTGTATCCTCTGTGTATCCTCTCATATCCTCTGTGCTGCCTAGCTGCTCATACTCACAACTGCTACAGTTCCATGTTTGTGAACTCTGAAATTCTTTTGTTTGTGAATAAATTTACTTAAAAAAAATACTTTGTTGGTCTCTGTCATCTCATTGCTTTAGATATTCCCTCCATCAGTGGCAACTGAAAGCTATTCATATCTTCTCACCCTGTATGATTTTTGTCCATGCATTTCCATAGATTGTTCACAGTAAGGGGATCCATCCAGCATGTTGTAAACTTTCCACCAGGTCATTTTTCATTTTTTTAAGTCAACAGTAGAGCTCATGAGCTATATGCTTACTATGGTACATTATCATAAATTTTCTCATTGATGTCTCCAGTGCCATTTCTTGAGCAAGGTTAATCCTTGATAATATATATGCTACAGTGTTTTTGAATCCATCGCATATCTTTGCCTTGCCTTCTACATCACCTACAACTTTGATTCCTCCTATCCGATTGTAGTATTTCAATATTCACAATTACACTGTAGTGCTGAAAGAATTGTTTTGTTTTTTTTTTTTTTGCTAAAAAGATGGACCTTCTTTGACCAGTGTTCTACCACTAGGCATATCCCCTAAGTCAGAAAGAAAGTTGCCATATACGTATACACACTAAAACATTGATAGCAGCCATTTTTTTGTCATAGCAGAAAACTGGAAACAAGATGCATATGACTTGGGGAATTACTAAATAGAATGTTCTGTATGAACATAAACAAATATTACTGTGCCATAACAGACAGTAAATATTTGTTTAGCCTCTACTATGTGACAGGTACTGTGCTAAGTACTGGGGATACAAATAAAGGCAAAAGACAGTCCCTACTCTGAGGGAGCTCACAGTGTAAAGGGGCAGACACTGTGCAAACAACTATGTCCAAACAAGATAAGTGCCAGATAAAGTAGAAATAATCAATAGAGAGAGGGCACTGGAGGGGATTGAGAAAGGCTTCTTGGAGAAGGTGAGATCAGAAAATCCCAGGAGGGGGAGATGAGAAGGGAGAGAATTCTAGCCAGGGAAAATTTGTGAAGTCAGGAGATGGAGTATTTGTGCAAAGAACAGGAAGGTTGTCATTTGTCACTGGATCTCAAGACTATGTGGAGATAAAGTATAAGAATACTAGAAAAGTGGAGGGGGGGGCAGGGCTGGTTAGGAAGGGTTTGAATATAGATTTGATCCTGGAGGACATGGGGAACCACTGGAGTTTATGAGTAAGATAATGATGTGGTCAGACCCAGATGACTAACTGGAGGTAAGGAGAGACTTGTGGCAGGGAGTTGCAGTAGCCCAGGTATGACATGATGAGGGCCTGCATGTGAGTGGTAGCATAGTCAGAGAAAAGAAGGGGACATCTGTGAGAACTATTGTAAAGGTAAGGGTAATAGACCTTGGTGGTGAATTGGATATGGGGGAGATGGAGGGGAGAGAAGGGTAAGAGTGAGGAGTTGAGGATGACACCTAGATTTTGAGCCTGGGTGTCTAGGGTGGTGATATCCTTAGAAATTATGGGAAGTCCAGTAGAGGGAAGAATTCAGGAGGAAAGAAAGTGACTTCAGTTTTGGAAATGTTGAGCTTGGAAGATGTGGACAAATGTTTCAAGATGTTAGATAGCAGATGCTAAATATAAAGAATTCAGAGACATAGGGAAACTTACATGAAATAATAAGGAATTAATAAGCAGAACCAGGAAAATAATGTACACAATGACTACAACAATGTTAATGAGAAGAATATAAAAATCTAAGCTGAATGCTAACATATAGTAGGCATTTAATAAGTCCTCCTTCTGGCTGTCATATTTCCAGGAATAGTTGCTTGTGACAACCAAGTGCCTTGGTTATGAACACTTTAACTCCCAAGTTCTGTGCCAGAGGTTATAAGGGAAATGATCGCTTGTCAAAATAAATGACTGCAAACAAGGTAATGGAGTTGGTAATGCATCTTTCCATCAAAAGTGCCATCCCAAGAAAGTTCCTTGTATTGTTATGTTGCTGTATGAAGTGACAGAGCCGTACCACAGAAGACATAGCCTTGTATTTGTAATGATATTTATGAGACACATCTCAAACTTTATTCTTCTTTGCCTGTTTCCTTTGGGATGTTTTCTGTGAGAATACTTTGCTTATCTCTCGGAGACTGCAGAAATTTTGGCAGCAAGCAGAAAAAGGGGGCAGACTGGTAGAGCAGAAAAAGCAATGGACAGTTCTTTGATGTTTCTTAAAGGGATGATTTTTCTACTGCATGTGGGCTTCAGTAGGCTTGAGAAATATAGTATGATTGATCATATTTTCAGTTTTCTTTAACGTTATTTTTCATAGTGCTCTGTACATGAGGTGTGACTAAAATATTTTCTTTTCACACCATATTTTTGTGATGGCAAGTTTTCCCATTCCTTTGTTTCTTACATGTGGTTTAATGCTAGTTTACATGATTTAAATAAAAGTAAAAAGCATGACAAAAAGGAAAGTGGTCTATAGAAATTAGGTTCAGATTTATATTAAACTTAAATTTCAAACTGGATATTAGTAATAGAAATAATGTATTACCATAATTAACATGCAATTTATATGAAGACTACAGATGGGTATTGTGGCAAGTGAGTTGAAAACACATTCCTGTCTTCCATAGGTTTAAATACTTAAATAGAACTGTAATCTCATTAATATGGGTATTACTTCTACTGATCTAACTCAGTCTATCCACTCTCTAGTTCTTATCCATATCATTACATAAATGCTCTATAGTAGATCCACCTATTTGTTTTTTTTACTGTTCTATGGATCCCAATACTGTTCTCTGGTTCCTGGTTGTTTGTCTTTGTTCTCAATATATAATGGCTATCTCTTTCTCTGGTCATATGTTCCCAGGAGTTCTCTGATTTGTAACCATATATCATTAATAATAGAACTTTGTTGTTGAAAATCTGGGCTTTTGCAGCCCTGGGCAGATTAGAATTATTTAAAACACTGCAGAGTTTCCCAAATGGGTTTCATCCTGATTATTTGCTTCTTTCTCAGTTCTGGGTCCAATTTATTGTCTATTTTTAGTATCTTTCTAAAATACATAGAGGCAGCAAGGTCTAGAGGATAGAGCACTGGACTTAGAGTCAGGAAGGAAGACCCGTCTTCAACTCCAACCCCGATTCTTACTGTGTGTCCTTAGGCAAGTCATTTAACCTTTCTCAGCTTTGGTTCTTAGAACAATAAATTGAGATTTTGTGTGTGTGTGTGTGTGTGTAAAGTGTTTTGCAACTTCTAAAGTACCATATAATATAAATATTGACTATTGTTTTATATATTCTGATGAACTAATTCAGTAGACTGACCATTCAGCTCTGTGTCAAAACCTGGGTAAGGTGTTCTGAATTGCCAGTTAATTTATGGAATGATTAATTTTAACTAAGGGAATGAGACTGAAAGGGGGTCCTTCTGGGTCTAGACAGGCATTCCTGTTTCTTTGGATATTCATTGGAAAAGACCATAACGTGAGGAGTGATGCTTCAGTCACACTTTTATAAGGCACAAGGGAGTGCCAAGGCAGAAGGCACAAAGTAAAGAGACAAATGACAGGAAAAGGATAGGATGCTAAAGGAAGGCAGTCTGCTTGGGACAAAGAATAAGGGTGGGGAAGGGCACAGAAAGTCACATGATCGTGGATCAGAGTGGGGAGCACTCAGGAAACATGGACCCACAGCAGACAGAGTGCTAGGAGGAGAGAGAAGGAATTTGGGGTCTCATCTTTGTTTTTTTGTGGTGGGAGGATTCTTATTTGTGCCACCTTACATCTCCACATCATCTCAGTTATCAGCAATACCTTAGGATTATGCTAGTGAGCATAGTGTTTGCTGGTGTTCTAGCAGTGGGGTGGGTGATGGCAGAGGGGTTACTGAGTGAGGGTAACTTAAGGGATACTTCATGCATGAAGTTGTTTTTTTTTTAACACCTTTTGGATTCTTGGTGTCCTAGAATTGAATAAATTGTTTTTATCTTTGGCACATAGTTTCTGTTTTAGAGAGGTTTGAGAGGTCATGAAGATCAAGAGAAAATGTCTAGTCATCCATCTTTTTGGTCATGTGACCCAAAAGTTGGAATCCTCTATTTGATCCAAAGGACCTCACCCTCTATTGGGTATCTCTTCTCAATCTGGACTTAATTCTCCTCTATCACAGTCTTTTAACTTGGAATCATTCAAATCAGTTAAATTTTAAAAAAATAACAACCATACATATAAATAGCCACAGAAAGATTACAAAGATACCTATAAAAAGAGTTTTGAAGCCTGTCTGAGCATTAATTAATATACCTGTTTTGTTAAGTCCAGGAGTATGATTTAGTGAATCGTAATCTTCTAGCTAGCCTGGGAAGAATTTATTTCTTAAAGATAAAAATACTTGGATATTCTGTCAGAATTTAAATTCTAAAAAAAGATAAAAATATATTTGTTCAAAGGCAGTAAGAATAGTGATGTCTTAATGCATTATACATACATATACATTTTATTTTTGATGTGATTTTTTTTATCACAACACCTACCTTCCTAGAATCCTCCCTTATAAAAGAAAATTATTGAACATCAGCAACCAAAACAGAAGCTGCACCTGACAGCCTGTGATTGTTGATCGTTGGCATTTTTTTTGAAAACTGTTCTTTTTAAAATAAATTTTATTGATATTTGTTGTTTTTTATAAATCACCTAAATTTCCCCCTGTATCTTTCCCCTCCTTTATTCCCAGAAAGCCACCTCTTATAACAATTTTTAGGAAAAAATAAAAAGAGAAAGTCAAAATTGATCAACAAATAATGTCAACAGAATTTGACATTATTTCAGTGTTCCACACCTATGAACTTCCTCTTAGTCCTACCCACCAGACTTTATAAAGGAGCCGAAAGCATGTCTTCTCCTGTCTCTTCTTTGGGTGCCAGCTTGTTCTTGTTCTTTAAAATTTCCCAACATTCATTTTCATTTCTTTTGTAGCTATTCTTTCCATTTACGTTGGTATAGTCATTGTGAATATTTTTTTCCTGCCTCTATTTACTTCACTTTGTATCATTTCCCCATTTTATATATGAAACAGTTGAGGCCGACAGGTGCTGCAAGTGGAGTGCTAGACTTGTCAGGAAGACCTGAATACAAATCTGACCTCAGACATTACTGACTCTGTGACCCAGGACAAGTTGCTCGGAGTCAGGAAGACCTAAGTTGAAATTCGACCTTGGGCCAATTATTTAACTTCTGTTTGCCTCAGTTCCCTCAGGTTTAAAATGAAGATAATGACAGTACCTACCTCCCGGATTGTGTTGACAATTTAATGAGATGATATTAAAAGCTTAGTACAGTGCCTGGCACATAGTAGGTGTTATACAAATGCTAGCTTTTATAATTATTAAAATGAGGTCAGTGCTATATAAGTGCTAGCTATCATTTTATGTAACTCTTTCCATGCATTTATGCATTCGTTATATTCATTTCTTATAGCACAGTAATACTCCATTTACTCATGTGCCACATTTTAGATATTCCCCCCCCCCCCAAATGGTAATTTTATGTTGTTTTCAGTTCTTTACTACCACAAAAAATGCTGCTGTAAATATTTTGGCATATGTGGAGTCTTTTTGTTAATCACCCTCATCTTAGGGAAGGGCTCTTGATCCCAATACATTTAAGAAAGGTTTTAGACAAGCATTTTTAAAAAAATGGACCACTGGTTAATCTTCAGGAAATGAAAATTTCCAGTTAAACACAAAACCTTATGCCCTGAACATTCTGGCTAATTGAAGTTTTACTAGACCACTGATCATCCATTTTCTGCAGACCACTATGCCATGGCTAGGAGCAACAGCTATTTCTAACTAATCTTTTCCCAGAAGTGATAGGATATTCTTGTCTCATTCACCAGGAAGGCGAGCATATTAATGATAACTATGATTTGGATGACTATGACTTACAGAGCATGCCTTCTTGTCACCTCTTTTTCAGTGTACCTGATGTTTTGCCCAAGACATCACAATATTGGTCCATTCAGTAGCTTCTGATTGTTTGAATATAACTGAAACATTCCAAGTTAAACAGATATTAATAGTGTTTGTAAAGATAACATATTACTTATTTTATATTCATAGGTGTGTTTAATCACTTGATCAACAAGAAATTATTAAGCACCTACTGTGTGCTAAGCACTGGAAAGAGACAAAAACAAGGACTGGCTCTGTGATTTCGTTGACATAGGGTGATAAGAAAAGAGTATACATATGTAATGACAAAATAATTGGAGAGGAGGAACCACTAGTAGCTGGGCAATCAGGAATCATCTCTCACAGGAGATAGAGATCAAGCTGAGCTTTGAAGGAAACTAGGGCTACTATCACGCCAAGGTAAGGATGGAGTGTATTATTGGTATGGAAGACTGCCCTTGTAATGGTGCAAATAAAAGATAAGATTCCATATGTGAGGTCCAGCAAGAAAGCCAGTTTGATTGAATCATAGAGTGTGCAAAAGGGGATAACATTGTAAGAGACTTTGAAGGGCAACAAAGAAGTTTGCATTTGATTCTAGAGGTAATAGGGGAATAATATGGTCTAACCTGTGTTATAAGAAAATCACTTTGGCAGCTCCATGAAGGAAAGAGGCTTGAGTCAGGGAGCCTAGTTAGAAGTCTTTTACAATAGTCCCCCTATAGTAGGAGGTTGGAGGGAGAGAAAATAGACTTTTGTTAATTTAAAATAATTAAATTTAATTTTAAAGTAGTCTACCTAAAGAGTCTCAGTAGCTCTTAATCACTACCTAGCCACCGTGTTTCTGTGGGAATTCTTTCAATGATTATCTTTTTGAAAAAATTAACTTGGATGCCTGAATTTTTCATTAAGTTCATAGTATAGAATATCAAATAAAAAAAGATGGTATGTAAATGAACTTCAACGCTCTCTATAAAGGTAAGGCATTCCATCTCTTATTCCTCTATATTTTTTCCATGGAGTTCAGATAGAAATTGTCCTTAGTGAACAAGTGGATAAAATAATGTTTTTGTAATTGAATAAAAATGTTGGGATGTCTGTCAGTTTCTATTCTGTAAACTCACTAGAAGTATCTCTAGACAACTGGAGTAGCAGACAAGTTTAGAAGGATGATCTTCATTCTGTACCCCCATAATTTGATTTCTTTTGCTTTATCTCACTATTTTTTAAAAACAATTTTGCATAAATGTTTCAAATTTGTTTTCTGGAAGTATTAACCCAATTAAAGTTTTTTGATTGATGGTTCCACAAGCAGTGAACAGATATGTCCATCTTCTCAAAAACCTTACAATAATGAGTTTTTCCATCTGTTGATTTCTCTGAAAGCTTGGTCAGTATGAAATAACACCTTGAGGTTGTTTTAATTCTCACTTTTCTGATTATTAATTATCTTGCACTCTTTTTTCAGCTGGGTTTTGATACTTTATTTTGATTCTTTTAAAAATCTTTTATTGATGTCCTTTAACTATACTAGTCTGTTGAAAAGTGGCACTTTTTAAAAAATTATTTTTATTGCTATCTTTTGTTTTTATATCTAAATTTTCCCATGTGTAGTATTACCCCCTTCTCTCTCATTCATCCCATAAAATGACGAATTTGTTTTTGACAAAATAATCAGCCTCACCTAACAGTACATTGAAAAAGTGTGAAAGTATAATTTTGCAGTTCATTTTTTATTGTTTTACAATGGTTCTTTCTATTTTACATTCTTGTAGTCATTTTGTTTTATTGGTTCTGCTTATTTCATTTTGCATCAGTTCATGTAAGTTTGTTTTTCTATATTCATGATAGTCGTCATTTCTTACAGTATGGATAATGGTTCTTTATTTTTTTTTTTTAAAGCAATCGGGGTTAAGTAACTTGCTCAAGGTTACACGGCCAGTTATTTCTGGGTGTGGTGCTGAGTATCTGAGCCCAGGATTTGATCCAGGTCATCCCGACACTGGAGCCCTGGAGCCGGTGCTCTTACTCGCTGAGCCACCTGGCCGCCCCTAAGCAATTGGGGTTAAGTAACTTGCTCAAGGTTACATGGCCAGGTGTTTCTGGGTGGGTGCTAAGTGTCTGAGCCCGGGATTCGATCTCCAGGTCTTCTCAACACTGGAGCTGGTGCTCTTACTCTCTGTGCTACCTGGCCGCCCTGATAATGGTTCTTTAAATATGCATGTCAGTTTACTTGGGTTTTGAATGTCAGGCTTTTATCAAGAATATCTAATGCAAAGATTTTTTCCCCAGCTTGTACCTTTTCTTCTGATTCTTTGTACATTAATTTTATTTGTACAAGTCGTTCTTAATTTGAATCTTTTATTATCTCTTAATAGCCAGCAATTATTTTCTTCTGTCCACAATTGTGAATATTATAATATGTTTACATGTAATTTTTAATTGTGTTTTTTGACATTTGGATCATAGATAAAATGATTGATTCAAAGTGTTGATCTAATCTTATTTTTCACCAGAATGGCTTCTATTTTTTCCCAGCAGTTTTTTGATGAATAGAATATCCTTCTCTAGTTGTTTTTCTTTTTGGATTTATTGGCAATTATTTCTAGGGTTTATCTGGTGTGTCAAACTGATCTACCTCTGAATGCATTATGAAAGGTTTGTGGGTTTTTTTTTTAACTTTAGCTTTTTTTTGTTACATTTAAACTTCCATATTATCTCCCTCCTTTCTTCCCTACCCTACCCCACCCTACACTAAATAAGGCCACCATTTGACAGAGAGATCTATATTGTCTCTATCTCTAAATATGTAAAACCATACTATACATACTTCTATTTATCAATTCTTTCTTTGGATCTTTCTTCATAGGTCCTTTGTAGTTGATCTGAATTTTTGTAATATTTAGATTAGCTTAGTCCTTCACAGTTATCTTTTGAACAGTGTTTCTGTTACTGTAAAATCCATTCTCTTGTTTCTGCTCATTTCATTCTTCATTATTTCATGCAAGTCTTTTCCATGTTTTTCTAAAAAATTACCTTGCTCATCATTTCTTGTTGCACAGTAGTATTCCATCATAATCATATACCACAACCTGTTCAGCTATTCCCCAGTTGATAGGCATTCCTTCAATTTCCAGTTCTTTGCCACCACAAGGAGAGCTTCTATAAATATTTTGTAATATATAGATTCTCTTCCTTTTTCTCTGGTCATTTTGGGAAACAGACTTAATAGTGGTATTGCGAGTTTTGATAAATATAGCTTTATAGTACAGTGTAATAGCTCTAATGGCACTACGTCTCCTTCCTTCTTACCTTTTAATAACTATGTCCCTTGATGTTCATGACCTTTTATTCCTCCAAATGATTTTTTTTTCCTCTTTCCTTTTGTCAATTAATGGAAATAGTACTAAATTTGTAGAGTAATTTTTAGACTAATGACACAACCCAGCCATGAACATTTAGTTAAATTTCTGTGAAAATTGCTTTGTAGTTATATTTCCTGTGATCTTGTGGTGGGCTAGTGATATATGTAATATATTTTCTTATCTTACATGGAATGTTCTCTCCCATCTCTTTCATCAGTATTTTGTTAGTAATAACCAAAAAAGCTGGTAATTTTTGTGTATATTTTTTTGTATTCTGCTAGTTTACAGAAGTTACTAATTGTCTCCATTGATTTTTGTGTTTATTCTCAGGTTCTCTGTAGTATAACCATGATATTGTCTGCAAAAAGAAATAATTTTGTCACTGCCTTTGCAGCTGCTTATTACCTCAATATTTTTGTCTTGTTATAGCTAAAATCTAGCACTGTGCTAAATGTCTTTAAATATAATGTAGTTTCTCTCTTTATCTCTATTGACTATTCTGCTGTGGCTTTGGTATTTTTTTTTAATTCAGTTGGACATAATACATCCTATTCTTACCTCTTCATTTTAACTCCTTATGAAATTTGTATGTGTTTTGAATGTAGCATATCTATGAGTTTTGCTCTCTAATGTATTCTATAATACCTTCCCTCATTGTATTGGTGAGATAATCCTATTCACATTCATAGTTATGGTTATTAAAAGTTTAATCCTCCATCAAATTTTCATATATTTACAAACAAATATATACCTGTGTGTCTGTGTAGATGTATCTTTATATTGAGAGGGGAGAGAAAGAAGGAAAAGGAGGGGACAATTAGAAATAGTTATCCTCGCTTTATATTTTTTATCTGATTTGATTTCATTTTTTCCCCTTCTTCCTCAGTTTTTGTCCTAAGCCCCACTTCATACTCTGTTTAAAAAAAAAATTAGCCTTTTTTTTTTGTAGAGTTTGCTATGCTTGAGTCTTTAAGAATTCTTGTTTCATTTGTTCTTCCTTGCTTCCATTCTTTTTATTAGTCCTTTCAGCTACTCTGATGTATCCATTCTCTTCTCTGTTGCAGGGTTCTATTTGTAGATTTTGTAGAATTATTCTCTTTTGGACTTTTCTCCTGGTATTCTAAAGCTAAAATATTTATTCATTGTGTTAGAAGCTTTTATTTGCCCATTTTCCTCAGTCTCACTAATTTTTCCCCGTATGGATTTCTTCTATTCCCTCTTTCACTTTTGCTCCTTTGATTGTTTTTCTTTTAGTTTAGTTTAGTGTGTGTGTGTGTGTGTGTGTGTGTGTGTCTGTGTGTCTGTGTGTCTGTGCATGCACGCGCACCCATGCACACACCATGTGTACTTGAAATGAGGGGCTACTGGGTTTTTGCACATCTCACTCATCGAGATTGCCTACCCTGCATTTCCATCATTCTCTGCTACTACCCCCTAGCGAAACTGCCTCTTAGAAGAGTTTGATAAGCAGTCATTTTAAATTTTAGCTAATGGACATACCTACATAAAGGACAGCTCTGATTGCTACTCCCCCAGATTTCTGACTAGGAAGGAAAAGAGCAGCAGAAGCTGTGTAGAAAGGGGAAGATGAAGGCTGCTGTAAAGAATAGTTATCTTTGGCTTTGACGTATATCAGACACAATACATCCATATGAATGAATTCAAGTTGTAGTGTGCTTCAGTAAGAAAATTCCACATGATAGTGTGAAAGCCAACATGTAGAGAGGTCCTCGTGAAGTGCCTTTAGTCCCTACCTCATGAATGCTTGTGTCTAACAGAGTGGGCTTTGGACAACAGTTCTGTAAAATGATCTAAACCAACTTGGAGGATCCACCACACCTTCAGTTCAACCATTCTACTGTGACAGATCTGGAAAGCACGAACATTTATTTCTCAAATTGAACTTTGAAATGGCTGGAATCAGTCTTCCTGAGGAGAATCCTTATTAAGATTTGTTATCACCAGATTGTAGGATAAGGCTTAATTTTTTGCAAATAGTTCCCCATTATTCAGCAAGATTATTATTTCCAACACAAAATTTTCCACTTCTTTCTTTAAAATTTCCTAAATTCTGTTCTTCTTTCCTGAAAACAACCCTGTCTGAGCTAAGCCATTTCATACTGAGAATATATTAACTTGAAGGTAACTGTACTTTGTTCTGATCACTTTCACATTCCCTAAGAAGTTAGGTCTTCCTTTGCATTGTGTTGGTTATGGCTTATTTGTGAGTGGTGGTAGTTGATGTCATGGTATTATTATTGTTTTTAATTTGTTATTATGGCTTATTTCTGTCCTTAAATTATAAAAACATGGATTGAATATTCTGTTTCTTTTCTATATCCTCAGAAGCCTAAATAAATGATGCTGTTTGACTTTTGCAGGTTATAATCTTTTATCATCTATATTATCTTTCTAGCCAGTATTCAGTGTGAAGCTAAAGTTATATTCTATTACAGTAGGACCCTGGACTTCTTTTTTCTGCCTTTCACATGGATTTAAGACAGATTTTCACCTAATCCCTGCTCAGTCTCACTCTATATTCTCTATCACTAATAACAAAAGAATTGCTATCTTAGCCCTATACTTGCCTTCCCAAAAGATGTGCATTGTTGACTATAACCAGGACACCAACTGATACACATCGGTTTCTATGTCTGTAATGAATAATGGATTAGAAATTGCTATGTAATCCATTTTGGGTCAAGTATGGTGTGATCCTTTTTAAATGTACCAAAAAAAATCTGTTTGACCATGGGAAATTGAAATCTGTCATAAAATAAGATTCAGTTTAATACAGTGCAAGAGAAATCTAAATGCTTTAGAGAACTAACACAGTTGTTTAAGCTAGTTGTCAATATGCCTGATGAAATGCGATTTTAAAAAATTCTTTTCAGTGGTTAATAGTTTGTGCTTGATCAGTAATTATCCTTAGATGCATATGTTGTAATTTGCTTGTGTAATTTTTCTTTTAACATTGGCCCATGGTGAAATAGAGGTAGCTTGGGGGTGGGACTGATGTATTTTCAATTGGTACTTTTTAAAAATTTAAAAGTGGGAACATATTATTTTTCCTTCTCAAAAGATTTTGTAATAAAATGAAAATACTTAACTAAAAGTTATTTAGAGATTTGGAAAATAGCTAAAATATAATAGTCTTAAGATAAATGCTTTCTTAGTCATTATGTGGGAGGCAGGAGTTGCTGTATATTTTCTTGAGGGAAAATTTTTTCGAATAAAAGCTGCCATGTTCCAAGACTAATAAAGAATATGTAAATTTTCTTTGTTAGTTGAGTAGGAAACAAGGTACTGTATAAATTCTGTATTCAGACACCTAGGTTTAGGAGTTTCTTTATAATTTAGACAAAGGATTATTCTTTCCCTAGTCATTCCTTTTTCCAATCTCTTAGAACTACTGTTGACATTTGTAAAAGTTAAGTGTGCTTGAGAAGAGACTAAAAATTGAGTAATAAACTACAGGAATAACTGTTTGCTTTACTTTTATGTCAACAGTGTAATACCTATATGCTATTTTTACTTGTATTTCATTGAATTAAATCATCTGGAATCATAGTTCTCCCCAAATCTACAGTTTCTTTGCCTAGACTTTTTTTTTCACCAAGGTTTTGTTAATTTAGTAGTCTCATTGCAGGGGAAAGGAGATGGGAGAATGACAACTCTAGCAAATACATTCAAGGTCCAAAAAATACTTCTTCCTCCTGACCAGAAGATGTTTGAAATACTAATTTTGTACCAGCAATATAGTTAATGCTGCTGCTTCTTCTCTACCCAGGGTCCCCTTTCAAGGTCTAGGTAGAAACTGTTTTTAGTGGTCTGTGCTTTGTTAACCTTTACAACCTCATAGTTGACTTTTCTAACAGTACTGAGGCAAAGAACTTCCAGATCTATACAGTAATAACTTAGCCATCACCACGTTGTTGAACCGGTTTATAGAAAGCACATATCTTTC
Source organism: Petaurus breviceps papuanus (assembly GCF_028583685.1). Taxonomy (NCBI): domain Eukaryota; kingdom Metazoa; phylum Chordata; class Mammalia; order Diprotodontia; family Petauridae; genus Petaurus; species Petaurus breviceps. Next base: position 61,694,432 of record NW_027187419.1, on the reverse strand, counting down.
CTTTGAAGTTTGGGTATTCTGTGCTATACTAAATCTTTCAGCATCCAGAGTAAGGAAGGAAGAAAAACATTTTTTGTTGTTTTTTTTTTTTTAACAATTTTTAAAATTCTAAACTTAAATAAAACAAGTGTTTCTGCAACAAATAGAATAGAAAAAAAGATTGCAGGAGAAACTACAACTATATTACATGCTTTTCCTTTTGAATAGATAATAAAGTTATGTGTAACTTTTTTCCCTTCCTTTCCCCACCCCATACTATAAATCTGTACTATACATACTTCTTTTTATCAGTTCTTTTTCTGGATACAATAACTTCTTCCTTCATAGGTCCTTTATAGTTATTCTGGGTATTTGTAATAATCAAAATGATTTGGTTGCTCAGAGTTGTTTTTAAAACAGTATTGCTGTTACTGTATGCAACATTCTCTTGGTTCTCATTTTGTTCTTAATTATTTCATGCAAGTCTTTCCATGGTTTTCTAAAATCATTTCTTATAGCACAATAGTATTCCATTATGATTATATACTACAACTTGTTTAGTCATTCCCCAATTGACAGGAATCCCCACAATTTTCATTACTTCTCCATGACAGAGAACTTAGGACAAATAGGTTCTTTTACTTTTTTTCTAATTGTCTTGGGAAACAGACATAATAGTGGTATTGCTGGGTCAAAGGATATAGGCGATTTTATAACTCTTTGGACATAATTCCAAATCATTCTCCAAAATGGTTGGATCAGATCACAATTCTACTAACTGTGAGTTAGTGTCTCAGTTTTTCCACATCCCCTCTAACATTTGACACTTTTTTCTAATCTATAGAAGTTTAGAGAATTTTTTCATGCGACTATAAATTGTTTTGATTTCATCAGAAAACTGATTGCTCATATTCTTTGACCATTATCAATTGGGGAATGACTCAGTCTTATAGATTTGACAAAGTTCTTTATACATTTGAAATATGAGGCTTTAATCTGAGAAACTGTCTATAAAATTTTTCCCCAGATTTTCTGCCTTACTTCTGGTCTTGTCTATATTGGTTTTTCTTTGTTAAAAACAAAAAAACTTAATGTAATCAGAATTAACTGTTTTACACCTCACAATGCTCTCTATTTCTTGTTTATTCATAAATTGTTTGCCTATCCATAAGTCTGATAAGTAATATGTTCCATGTTCTTCAGCTTTTCTTGTAATAGCTCCCTTTATATCTAGGCCGTGTATCCATTTTGACTTAAGAACCATTTTTTTTTTTTTAAGTATTAGGACAATCCTTACTGCTCATTCAGTCTGGGAAATAATAAAATGAATCATGCTAGAGTGAGAGGCATAAACAACAGTTTCTTCTTAGGTTCAGAACTAGGAGGACTGTGTAGAGACATAAAGTGGATACAATAGAGTAGTGAATTTTGTACCAAATATACTATAATCTACTTAAGTAGAAAATATTTTGTAAGGTGTAAAATTGTATGGCCTTAAAGGACATGAAGTTTGCGCCCACCCTGCCCCCTCCCATCCCCCTATCCCTTCCCCGGACACCTACCTGATCACTGTGCCAGGCTGCTAGCCTTTGTTTTAAGTCTCACCTCTGACACTTTAGACCCTCCTAGGCAAATTGCAGAGCAGATGCTAGTCTTCATTGGTATAGGAAGTTTACTTTTTGAAAATTTCTCATATTGTATATATAATACATATAATATATAACATATATATTACTCTTATATATTAGTGAAATCATAAGTCTGGCACCAAAAATAAGTTTGGGAAGTGCCTTGTTTATAAATACAGTACATATGAGGTATAGGAAATGCCTGACACTTACCTTAAAACCTACCTCAGATGCAATTTGAATATTCTGACAGTTTATTCACACAATGTCAGAATTGGAAGAAGACTTAAGAAATCATCTCTGCCAACTCATATCCAGACAGGAATTCCGCTCTACAATGCCCTTGGCGCAGTTCATCCCTGCAGCTACTTGACTCAAGAAATGAAAAAGCCATTACCTTCCAAGGGAACTCATTCCACCTTTGAACAACTCTGAATGTTATAAGGAAGGTAAATTAAGCTAAGATAGCCCTTGCAGCAACTTAAGTCCTTTTCCAAGTTCTGCCTGTTGTGACCAAGCAAAATAAGTTTTATCCATCTTCCGGTCACAGACCATACATAGTATTTAAACGGGCATTTTTTTAGGGCCAGCTTTGTTCAGGACACTAGGTTAGGGCCACTTTGAAAGTTCTTGAAGTGTAAAGACATTCATTTTTTCATCTTTATCCAGTGCCTTGTGCATTGTAGGTTCTTAATACATTATTGAGTTTGATTAAATATTTAATTAGAAAAGTTCTTTTCCTCATGAAATTTACGATTATAAGGATAAGACTCTATACAGATAAATATGATATTACATAATAAGTGTAATAGAGGGGGCAAATAAAATGTTCTCAGGTTTGAACAAGAAGGTCGTTGCTAATAGGATTCCCAAAAAGGCCTCATTTATATATAGTCCCTTAAAATTTGCAAAGGACGCTCCTCATAACAGTTTGTGAGATAAGTAGTATTATTGTTGTTACCTTCATTTTACAGATACGTAGAGTGAAAGTTTGAAAAAACAACCGCAATAAACTTGCCCATCACAGCACACTAAGTATCTGAGACAAGATTTAAACCCTTATTTCCTGACTCCCGGACGCTCTTTAGGTTAGACTCTAAAAACTTGGCCTTGGATTAGGGGGCTTAGAGGAGTGGTCATTTTTCGACAAGTATAGAGGGAGAGGGAAGGCATTCCATGTTCAGAGAATAGCAGGATCAGATATATTCAGTGTACTGGGGATACAGAGACAGAAGATACAGGTTCTGGTGAAGTGCTGTTACAAATTAGAGTCAAGTTCACTTTCCCCAGGTTGAGTTGGAAAGGGGGTTGGGGAGGATAGAATCATACCAGACTGCTATCCTGAAGAATAGATTTCTGAACTGTTACAGTCTGTGTTTTGTGTATAAATAATTAAAATTAGTAAGAAACAAAGAATCAGAACTGGTAGGACACATGAAAGTATGTGTCATGTTCCAATAGTCAATAAGCATTTATTACACACCTACTCTGCACTAGAAACTATGCTTAGTGCTGGAGATAGAAATTCAAAAAAGACAGAGAGTCCTTGACCCTCAACGAGCTAATAACCTAATGGGAGAAGACAAAACTGAAAAAGAAACTGAAAAGCACAGGGCAGAGGGGAAGAGAGGTATCCAGAGGTGAGTAGGGGAAAGGTGAAATAGAGAAGCAGTCAGACATCCCATAGTAGTGCAGCCAGTTGAGAAATGAAAATGGCTATGAGCTGAGCTTTCTCCTTAAATGGAGATTCATAGCCCCACCCTCCAATCAGAAGGGTAGAGGGTAGTGATAAAGTGGAGTAAATCTAGTGTTATACAAGGTAAATTAGTTGTTTTTCTAATTGCTGTTAAGTAGTGGAGCATTTGAGGGAGAGAGGGATTTCAGACAGTAAAACCAATTGCTTTGTATCTATCGTATTTTACCACATAATCAATGCACCCTGTTTTTTCTGTCTAAAATTTATAATCTTTTATCAATTTGTCACATAGTATAATTCTGTTCCTCTCACCACTTAAAAGGTAAAAAGTGAAGCAATGTATTCACCAGTGGCATATGGATACACATTTTTCTTTCATATTGCAAGCTGCAAACCTAGAAATCTGAGTGTATACATACTGTCGTATTTCCAAAAACCCTACTTGCGTGGTTTGTTTAGAGTACTGCAGTGGTAGTGGTATTGTCACTAGACCCAGTGAAGAGCCATAAGGCACAAGGGGAGCAGGCCAGTGTGAAGCTGCCATGAGTAAGTCATGTGATAAGACTTGTATCTTCCCACACTAGCTAAGCTGTATAGTTCATCTGCCAGTGATATTCTAGTAATAAATAATTTTTATTTAATACCAGCACAAAATTTTTAAAAATAGCTTCACACAACGGTCACAGCCCACTTTTTTGCAAAATATTGGCATAAATTCTGTGATGATTATGTGGGTGAAATGCAGTAATATGGTATAATATCCTTACTTTTAACCACAAGTCTTCTTGTCAAGGAAAACTAGACAATGAAACATCCATTTTGGTTGCTAGCTTAGAATAACTGAAATGTTACCCTCTGTCAGCCTTTTTTCTTTAAGAACTTTAAACTGCACTTGCTGTTCTGGTTTCTTTCTTAAATAAGTTTAGTGATGTTAATTTGTTGCATTGCTTATAATCAATTAATAAACAAGCAATTTTTTTTTTAGCATTTCTAGCTTGATTAATACTGCTTTTTTACTTTTGTCTTTATATAGAAAAACGGACCACTGAAAGAAAACAAAACCTTAAACATAAGCCTGACTTATGAAAAAACAAAGATTGTGCCATTTGGTTTAGAATGGGTACTGCCAATGATGAAATTGTTTCTATGGAACAGAACTCTTCCTTAAATCCTTTATGTTTTGAATGTGGTCAACAACATTGGACCAGAGAAAATCATTTGTACAATTATCAGAATGAAGTGGATGATGACCTGGTCTGCCATATTTGCCTTCAGCCCCTGTTACAGCCATTAGATACCCCTTGTGGACACACATTCTGCTACAAGTGCCTAAGGAACTTTTTACAGGAGAAAGATTTCTGTCCATTGGATCGGAAAAGACTCCATTTTAAACTGTGTAAGAAATCCAGTATTCTGGTTCATAAGCTCTTAGACAAACTGCTAGTTTTGTGTCCCTTTTCTTCAGTATGCCAAGATGTCATGCAGCGTTGTGACCTAGAGGCACATCTTAAAAACAGGTAAGTGGTACATTAAGGAAATTAGTAAGTTTTGCTTATTAGATAGCAGTTTAATAGATATTTACAAGAGCCTATAATTTAATTCTTGTTATTTTTTCATTATATATTTTGTCTTAGCCCATTAGAAATTTCATCTTTAGCCATTTATCATTTGCTAGGTTTCTAAAAATTTTATTTTAACTTTTATTTTTTGTGGGTTTTTTTATGGAAGAATGAGACAAATTTTTATTACACTCAATAAAATACCATGTTATCCTGTCTCATGTTGTTATGTCCCGTTTCTGTGTCCTTGTGATGTAGTGGAATGAACATTTATCTTGCAATCAGAAGACTTGGGTTCACAGAACCTCTTATACTTTCTAGCTGTGTTTGGGCAATTTCTTAATCTGCTTGAGCCTCAGTGTCTTCATCTCTACAAATGGAGCAAATAATAGTTATACTGCTTATTTCGTACGATTGTGGTGAGAAAACTACTTTGTAAATCTTAAAGTGCCGGGCGGCTAGGTGGAGCAGTGAATAGAGCACCGTTCCTGGAGTCAGGAGGACCTGAGTTCAAATCCAGCCTCAGACACAACACAAAAGCTAGCCGCGTTACCTCGGGCAAGTTACTTAATCCCAAGTGCCCTACCTTCCCCCCTCCAAAAAGCAAAAAAAAAAATCTTAAAGTGCTATAGAAACTGTAAGCTATTCACTGTTTGCCTTGGGGGATTCTGAACTACTGATTTATTCAGTATTTGGAATGCCTAGCATGGAAGCTCATTCCTCTGATGCATACCAACAGTTCATCTGTAATTTTGGTTACTGAGAGGTCTCTTAGCCTTGCTCACACAGCTATTGTATATCAGAGGAAATGCATGCCCCCAGGTATTCTTGAGTCTGAGACCAGCTCTGTATTTAGTAAATCATACTTAGCATTATGTTGGATGTGGAAAACATTTTTATACCATGCTAGCAGTACATACTTTAGAAATATAATATAGCCCCATTAAAGCATGGATTATTATGTTCTAGATTCAAATAGGAAATAATAGAGCTAAAAGAGACTTGCCCTGCTCCCCGCCACTGCAACCTACCACCTCAGTCCAGTGTGAAGTTTAGAATAAATAAAATTGAATTTCAGGCTCAATTATATACCTAAAGGTAATATGTGAAAGTTAGAGATGAAAAAATACTAATGAATATAGAAATACTAAGAGAGATTCTATGTTGTTGCACAAAACATATTTTAGTAACTACTTGTAAAATCCTGCCAAGCAACTAGTAGTTTTTTTCCAAAATAATCTAATATTTGACAAGCAGAATGGCATAGTGGACAGAGAGATGGTCCTAAAGCCAGAAAAGACCTATTTTCAAGTGCTAAGTCTGGCACATGCTACCATGAAACCCTAGGCAAGTCACTTAAACTCTGGACCTTTCCCAGGCCTCTTGTAGCTGAGATTCTAAGTTGCGAAAAAGATGCTAATGATCTGAGTGGAATTTCCTTACCAGGAGCTATATGAATGAAATCACAGACCTGGTCTTAAAAAACAACAATAAAAACTTAACATTTAAGATATTAGTAGCTATAAAAGCAACTTGTTTAACAGTGTGTTTAAAGTATCCTAGCTTTGGACAAAATTACCGTAGCCTTTTATGATTTGTTTAAAATACATTAGTATATTAATATATAAATCTTACATTGTGCTTGTAAAAGATGCAGATAAGAAATTAGTGTTTATTCATTTGAACAAAGCACAATTCTACCTATATCTGCTCTTTCGGTAGGAAAGAACAGCTACACAGAATTTTTGTATTAGAGACAAATGGGAGTTGTGAGGGAAAGAGTATACTTAAGAGACAGTTAATAAAGCCATATAAATATACAAGGGGCAATGAGGTGGCCCAGTGGATAGAGTGCTAGACCTGAAATCATGAAGACTCATCTTCCTGAGTTCAAATCTGGCCTTGGATACTTTCTACTTGGGCAGGTCACTTAACTCTGTTTGCCTCAGTTTCCTTATCTATAAAAATGAGCTGGAGTAGAAAATGGCAAACCACTCCAATATCTTTGCCAAGAAAACCCCAAATGGATTACATACAGCAGCAGTAGGAGCAAGCGCTCTGCATGGCCAAGATGTGCAACTTCGTGGAGGATCAGACCGCAGAGTTCAAGGAGGCCTTTCAGCTGTTTGACTGAACAGGGGATAGAAAGATCTTATACAGCCAGTGTGGGGACATGATGCGAGCCCTGGGCCAGAACCCTACCAAGGCTGAGGTGCTCAAGGTCTTAGGGAATCCCAAGAGTGATGAGATGAATGTGAAGGTGCTGGACTTTGGAACACTTTCTGCCAATGCTGCAAACCGTAGCAAAGAATAAGGACCAGGGCACGTATGAAGACTACGTAGAAGGGCTTCGGGTGTTTGATGAGGAAGGGAACGGCACAGTCATGGGGGCAGAAATACGAGACGTCCTCATCACCCTGGGTGAGAAGATGACAGAGGAAGAAGTGGAAGTGTTGGTGGGAGGGCACAAAGACAGCAACGGTTTTATCATCTATGAAGAGCTAGTCCGCATGGTGCTGGATGGCTGAAAACAACTCCCCTTTCCACAGAGAACCCCCTAACTTTCTCAGTGTGAAAATCATCCTCTTACCCCTGAAGCAACTAACTACATTTTCTGGGTTACCAACATCCTTACTTCCAACCCCCACCATATGTCCTCTTTGGCCTGTTTGCTCTCTGCTTTCACCAAATAAACTTGCTATCAGCTCCCTTAAAAAAAAACAAAACCAAATGGAGTCATGAAGAGTTGGGCATGATGGGAACAACTGAACAACAACAGTAAATCCTTCTCTAAAGAACTAACAGATTGCCCTGACTTTATGAAAGACCTCATCATTTACCTTATACTAGTTTCATATATAAATATTAAACTTGCATGTACTCATACACTTTTTTTTTTTTTGGATTCACCTTCCTTCCTAAGGAGGCTGGTAGAAGAAGAAGACCCAGAACAAAACCTTTGCCTTCAGGCAGCAGTTCTTAAAGTGTAGCCCATGGACCCCTGGGGGTCCCTGAGACCTTTCAGGGGATCCACAAAACTTTTCATAATAATAATACATTATTTGCTTATTAAAATACACCTCCCTTTTCCAACTATATAACCACATGAGGCCAGATTTTCTTCATATGCTTTAACCAAAACAACATATCACAACAGATGAAATGCAGAAGCAGATATGAGAAGCCAGCTGTCTTCTGTTAAGCCAGACATTAAAGAGATTTTCAAAAATATGTAAAATAGTGCTAATCTTTTCACTAAATTATTTTTGTTTCGGAAAATATGGTTAATTTTTGTTGAAATATTAATGTTTATATGTAATAGGTTTATATTTATTTTAAAATAATTAAAATTTTTAAAATGTATCTGTTTAATAATACATTAAATATTGATATATATATATATATATATAACCCCCATAAATAAAAGTTCTTAAAGGTTTTTCATAATTTTTAGGAGTTTTTAAAGAGGTCCTAAGACTAAAAAATATTAGAACCACCACCATCAGGAATTAGGAAGAGAGTTAAGTCACTAAGCATTTATTAAACACTGACTGTGTGCCAGACATTGTGCTAAGCCTCTGCCCTTGAGGATCCTACATTCTAATGGGGGAAGGCATCATATAAAAGCTGAGAAGGGGAGGTACCTGGCCTGGTGAAAAAGTCTGAAAAGACCGGGGCAGAACCAGAAGAGAAGTGAAGGATGGGCAGAAATGGAAGTTGTGAGAGGAACTAACTCACCAAGAAGATGAAGGGACCTCAAGACCTAGGGATCTTCTGGGGTGAAATGTTAAAAGAAAATGCTGACCAGGATCAAAAATTACTGCAAATCTAGAGAGCCCTCAAAAGGCACAGTCAGGAAAAGTCAGGAGAAGATGACAGTGTATTTCATAGGGTTTAAGATCCAGAACTAGAAGGGACCTTGAGACCATTTAGTCCAGTCTTTGCTAGAGATATCCCGAGGCAAGATGTGAACTCAGGTCCTCTAATTCCAAAGTCAGTGTCTAACACTGATCTTCCATCCATGCAATGTAACATATGATTTAAAAAAAGTTTTAAGAGTGAAATAATACAGTAAATTATTTATTGTTTAATGTTTAGTACTTAAAAAAAAAAACACTTGTGCTGGGACTCTTTAGGATAAATCAGACCTAAAAATCCATTTCTGTTGGTTTATTGATGGGGTTGTATATTTTGACCTCTGTGTGTGTGTCCAGCACAAGGGAAGTATCTTGTGGGCCTTAACTGTGCTTGACTGACTGTATGTTGTAAGGTACGTGATACATTATTGTCTACTGTCAATCATGGGAATATGTTACTGGGGATATCAAAGTGACAACGTTGAGAAATCAAGTCATGGGGCAGTCTTCATTGTGATCCAGGATTAATGACTTCTATCATTGCTATGCAGGCATCAACTTCTTAAGTTGTAAAATGTAAGAAGTGTTGTACTTTTCAGAATGATGCCTCCAATACCACATTGGGAGAGTATTGGATAACTTTTTCATTGATTTTTATTTTACGAGTGCAAAGAGCCCTAGTTTGGGGATTACAAGGCCTCCTGATTCTAATGCTTACTGAACTTTAAGATCCAAGGAAGTTAATCAACCTGTATGCCTCAGTTACCTCATAAAGGGATAATAATAATACTTAGATACTCACAGAGTTGTGAGGAAAGGACTTGCTAAACATTATGAAGATCAGATGACTTATATGTAAAGCACAAAGAAACCTTCAAACACTATCTAAATGTTAGTTGTTATTAATAATTTTGAATTAGACATGTGATTTGTTTGGCATAGGGAACTTTCCCAATGAAGAAACTTCCTTCGCCAATGTAGATCAGCTACTTCTATGACTTAACAGTCTTAGTCTTGTGGGGTAACTGACAGGTTTCCTTGCCTAGGATCATTGGTCAATTTTGAGAGACAGAATGTAAACAAACTTTTTCAAACTCTAAAACTGACTCCTTATCTGCTACATCAAGCTGCCTCTCCTTAAATGTGTATTGAATTTCAAACATGAAGTAACATGTTTGGTAGTAAGCTATCTTAACTTGTTCTGCATTTGTATTATGGGACACTACATAAGAGCTTCGCCTGAGTGACAGATTAAAACCTTTGTAGACAACTTGAAGATACTTTGAGGTACTTAGTATTTACATGTAAATTATTATTATTTGGGAGGGTATTTTGATTTAATTCAGATATTAAGGTATTAGATTTGTGGTGTGTAACATTGTTGGGTTTTTTTCTTTCTCGACTCATTCAAAATCAACCTGATGTTTTCTCTCTAGATGTCCCGGAGCTTCCCGTCGGAGAGTTGCTCTAGAGAGAAGGAAAACTAGCAAATTAAAGGTCGAAATTGAGAATGAAAATGGATCCAACGTAATAGATCACCCTGGTACTTTATCACCAGACAATTCTGGGACAGGAACAGTACCAGCAGAGCGGAATTTGACATCAACAGCTCTTCCTATGTGGACTGATGAACCTGGTCTTGACAACCCTGCATTTGAGGAAAGCACAGTGGCAGACAGTATGTGCACTTCACGTCCTTATCCTATATTTTATTTCTTAGTGTCAGAAGAGGACATTTTCAGGCTTATTTGTATTAATAGATTTTTCTCCATTCAAAACAAAACACAAAGCACTGGTCTCAGAGTCGGGAGGACCTGGGATCGGTTCCGGTCTCAGATACTTAACACCCACACCAAAAAAATTGGCCGTGTAACCTTGGGCAAGTTACTTAACCCCAATTGCTTTTAAAAAAAAAACCACTTATTTTTTGCAGTAATTATTAATGGCAAACTGGATTACCCTAGTTTACCAGATATTTATTAATAAAAAATTTGCATGAGAGGAAAAATTATTTTTGTGACAGAAAAAAAAATTTGCCTGCACATAAGGTTTTATCCTAGCTCCATTTCTGCCTCCCTTATTTTTCCCCTTTCAGTTTTGGGCTACAAACTATAGGTGGTTGCTATTAAACTTTTCCACTTTTTAATTTTTGGTTTTTATCCTGATGCTGTAGCAAAACAGTATGTTTTAGCGACAGATTTCATCCCAATTTCTAATATGAAGCATATCCCCTTGGATCATAATCTTCCTGCATGGAATATTGCTAAGTAGTAGGTGAGCTAACCCCTCATCTGTCTGCATTAAATAGTACTGACTTTAGCAGCTGGTATTTTAGAGAGGATACACTGACCCTCACCTCAAAATAAGCTTATTCCCTTTTCTCTTCTGGATATATCCTGGGTGCTCATTAGCACCTTCATCTGTGTTTTCGGAGGGTGTGTGTGCGTGTACATGTGTGTGTGCTTGCATGCCCATACATACATACACACACATATACACCTAAAGATCATCTGGTTTCTTGATAGATATCAATAAAGCCTGTTTTTGTAGAATCATTTAGGAAGAAAAGCAGTGTTAACTTCTAGGAATAGAACCTGGGTTATTGTATATTATTGTAGCAATCTTTTACAAATTATTTTTAAAATTTTTATTCCTTTCTCCTCTGTCTATACATGTCATCTAATCCTGTCAGGGCCTGGTTCATGTCCCACCTCTTCCATGAAACCTCTTATAATTATTCCTGTTCCCCTTGATTATCACCCTTTTGATCCCTTACAACATTTATATACACATCGTTTAGGGCTTGATTTTGTATTACCTTAGTCATTTTCGTATCAGTTAATCTGGTTTCCCCCAATAAATTGAAAGCTTCTTCAAGATAGGGATCATATCCTATAAGTTATGGCCCCTACATTGCCTAGGACATTGTTTTGCACATATTAGGTAATTTTTAGAAATTGCTATTTGTTTGATCAGAAAAAGGAAAACGAGGCGGCCAGGTAGCACAGCGAGTAAGAGCACCGGCTCCAGTGTTGAGAAGACCTGGAGATCGAATCCCGGACTCAGACACTTAGCACCCACCCAGAAACACCTGGCCGTGTAACCTTGAGCAAGTTACTTAACCCCAATTGCTTAGGGGAGGCCAGGTGGCTCAGTGAGTAAGAGCACCGGCTCCAGTGTCGGGATGACCTGGATCAAATCCGGGCTCAGGTACTCAGCACCACACCCAGAAATAATAATAACTGGCCGTGTAACCTTGAGCAAGTTACTTAATCCCAATTGCTTTAAAAAAAAAAAAAAAAGGAAAACAAGATAAAAATCAATATAAACTGTTTTTGCCATTCTGCATAGCAGTGATATTCTGTTTCAAAGTGAAAACTTACATTTTCCTTATCTTGGTGTATTGCGAAGATTCCCTTGGATCTTTTAGCAAATGGCAAGCCAAGTCTAATTGAGTTTTTGTGCTATACTTTGTTTCTGGAAATATCTTTCTGTTGTTATCTAGTAACTAACTTAACTGGAAAAAAAAATGCTAAGCTATAAAACACTTTCACTTTTTTTTATTTTTAAATTTGTCAGCTTCACAACCACCACCTAGTTTACCAGAAGGGGAGATTACTACAATTGAAATTCATCGTTCTAATCCTTACATTGAGCTAGGAATTAGTATTGTGGGTGGCAACGAAACACCTTTGATCAACATTGTTATCCAAGAAGTTTATCGAGATGGCATAATTGCAAGAGATGGACGATTGCTTGCTGGAGACCAGATACTTCAGGTATAGAATCTAATTAAATGTTGTCACCTTGCAGTATGTCAAGTGATTTTGAAGACTGGAGCAGTTTCTTTTCTGGCAGTGAAACATAAGTTACATAAATACTAGCTTGATAATTTTTAGATTGAAAGCAGATATGTTGGGGTAGAGTTTTTAAATGAATCAGTTTCCCAGGTACCTATGGGAGGATGACCAGACAGTTGATTCATGAAATTGATTTTCGATTATAACAGTGTGACAAGGCAGCCAAAAAACTGATGTGATCTTGGACTGAATTAAGAGACATATAGTGCCAAAGCAGAGGAGATGGTAGTCCCATAGTAGTTCACCTTGGTGAGAGTACAATTCTGGATATGGCATTTTAGAAATGATATTAACAAACTAATGTATCTAGAGACTATGCCTTGTAAAGATGTCTTGAAGGAAATGGAAATTAGGGAGAAGGAAAATGCTAAGTGTCATCAAGTATTGGAATGGCTCAGAGGATGTTGTAGAGGTGATTCCTATTCAGGTACAAATTTAACTAAAGGGTCTTAACCCAAATTCTTGATTATATTTTTCTACTTTATCTTTTGTAGTAGATAAGTATACATATTGTCATTATATTCATCATGATCCTTTTTCTTATATTTATCATGAATTATTGTAGCATGAAATGTGTTCCATAAAGTAGGTGTTGTGGACTTTACCTACATGATGAAAACAGCTCTACCAATAGGAATTATTTAGTCTTAAGAAGATTTAGAAAGAGCATTTCCTGCCAGGATGGCTGCCTGAATAGGAGGCATATCACCCAGCTCTCACATATCTAGTCCAACAAAACTCTGAAGTTCACACCAAACCAAATAATTAATTATCAAAGAATCCAGTGAAAAACTTCAATAAATGACTTATTCTATCCCAGAACTGCACAAAAAGTCAGTGCCTGGCATGATGCTATAGGGCTCTGTCAGAATGGGACAGCCCAGACCTAGGGCCTCTGAAATCCCTCACATTTTGTCTTATGCTAGAGAGGATCCTGAAAGAATCAGAAGGGCTTTAACCTGTCAGGTCAGCTCCAGAATTCAAGAGATCCATTGGTGTGACCACTCAATCATTTCTTGCAAATGTGCAGCAAAGAATAGAGCCTGGTCCTGGCCCAAATCTCCAACTTAGGAACTAATGCTGGAGAAATGAGTACATCAAAGAAAATTATGACAAATCTTTGTCCCTAAAAAGAAGAAGCAACTAGTTCTATAACTACTATAAGCAGAAGCTCAAAGAATAAATTTATTTTCTACAAGGACTACATGAATATATAGAAAAAAATATATAGAAAAAAAGCAAGAAATAAAAATATTACAAAATCTTTGTAAGAAAAAAATTGCAAAGAAAATAAGTAACCTAGAAGAGAATTTGGTAAACCTTGCTCAAGAAACAGTCTGCCTGAAACCTGGAGTAGATCAAATAGAAATCGACTCCATGAGAAAACAAAACAAATTAAAACAAAATTCAGATTTGAAAGAAATAGAAGAAGAAATGTAATGTCCGGTCAGGAAGAGATCATTTAAGATTCTTTGGGATCCCAGAAAACCACAGGTTTGTTTTTTTTTAATTGCTTGGATGCTATTATTTCAAGAAATCCTAAATGAAAACTATTTAGATCTATTAGAATCAGAGGGCAGAGTAAGGATAGCAAGAACCCCCGATTACTTCCTGGAAGGAACCACAAAAAGGAAAAGTTGCCAGAATGGCATAGCCAAAATCTGGATCTCCCATGACAAAGAATCCAGAAGGGAGCAGTTCAGCAACCAAGGAACTACAGTCAAGATCATTGAAGACCTCTTATACCAGAAACAAGAGGGGAGCTTGGAATACAATATTCCATTTTTAAAGGCAAAAGATAAAGGTTTATAAGCAAGAATAATTTTCTCTTCAAAACTGAGTATAAATTTACAGAGGAAAAAATGAATTTTTGACAAAATAGAGCACTTTCAAGCACTTTTCTTGGGAAAAACAAACCAGAACTAAATAGTAACTTGGAATATAAACACAAAAGTCCAGAAAAAAAACAAGAAAGGAACTTTATTATATGAGCAGTTAGAAAGCAACATATGATCACATAATACTAACATTCTAATAGGAAGCAAAGAAAATATTCTTTCAGAATTTTTATGTCTTCAAAGAGTATCGATGGAGTTAAATAAGAAAAAACAGGTCCTGGGGTAGGATCGTTTGGATCGTAGGATCCCACTGAAGATTTTAAGTGGGAGAGAGAAGAGAGTTTATTGCATTCCCATTAATGGTGCAAAGAAGGGGATGAAACTTTCACTTCCTTATAAATGTGGAGCATGTGAGAAGAATATACAAATGGGAAGGGAATCTGTACTAGGAAATGGGCATCTTATCAGAAATGGACAATTAATTTTAAGTTATGGTTTCTTTCTAAGGGCTTCCCAAAGTCTTTAGAATGGAGGTAAATAAGATGTAGATTAATAAATTCATTAATCATTCTTCTTTGCTAAAGACATTATTTTATGTTCAGTTATGGTACATGCATGCATACATATGCAGAAGCACACACATATACGCAAATAATTTGCTATAGACATACTTTAAACTTAACTGGGAAACAAGCAAGGATTGGGAGGATAGAACTAAGAGGGAAAATAATACCAGGGAGGGAGTAGTCGTAAGCAAAATAAACTTTCTTGTCCTGAAGTAAAAGGGGAGAGAAAGAACTAGCATTTAAGGGGGTGCCTTAAGTTGATTCTTAAAATGATTGAGGCATAGCTGAATAAATTATAATATGTGAATTAATGGAATACTATTGCACCCTAATTATTATGAGAGACAATTTAAGAGAATCTGGGTTGTGTGAACCCAAAGCAGAATGAAGTGAGCAGAACCAGGAGAACAAATTATGAGAATAGTAACATTGTAAAGAAAACAATTTTGAAAGACTTAAGGACTTCAATTAATGCAGTGACCACCCAAATCTCCAGATGAATTGTAAGGAAGCATATTATCTACCTCCTGACAGAGGGATGATGGATGTGAGGTGCGTATCACAAAGTAGATGTTACTGTTATCCTCATTTTACAGTTGAGGAAACTAAAGCAATCAGAGTTTAAGTGACTTATTCCAGTTGCATAGCTTGTAAGTGTCTGAGGCTAAATTTGAACTCAGGTCTTCCTCATTCCAGGTCCAGCACTCTTAGCCACTGTGCCTCCAAATTTGCCTCTTCACGGTCAGTTACAACTTGGAGATCGTGTGGTTCTAGTCTCCATTACAGAAGCTTCAAAGTTGTGGTAAATTTGTCCTGTGCTTGGGAAAATTCTTGATGTATCACTCTCTTCTCCCAAGAGTGACTACCACCTTTATCTGTTTCTCCTGAATCTGTAGGGGGGGAAAGTAAATCATTGTAAAAGTTTGAGGAAAGAGGGTAACACTGGGGCAAAAGCACCAGTTTTTGTTTTTCTTTTTCCAAGGGACTGATCCTGAGAGGTTATTGCTACTTCTATGTCCATAAGACCACCTACTTTAATCTTCCTGAAGTTCACAAGGATAAAGCTTTTTAGGAATAAAGTAGAGACATAAAAGTTAAGAGTATACAAGGGCAAGGAACAATGAAAGGAAGAAATCTATCAAGCAGCAGTGATCTGGGTTCAAATCCTGGTTTTGCTACTTACTACCTCGGTGATAGAGCAAGTCGCTACCCCTCTTAGAGTCTCACTTTCCTCATCTGTAAATTGAGAGGTTGGACTAGACTGCTAAGGGCCTATGTTCACCAACTTTAAAGTTCCTCTCATATCTTAGATTCTTTGATCCTGTAGTATAGCATTTTTGAAAATCCAACACATGACCTATAATATAGTTATAAAAAAAAAACTCTGAGCTGAACAAGGAAATTTCTAGCTTTTCTAGAAAATTTAAATGTAAAGATAATAAATTTCCATATTTTATTATTTTATATTTGTTTATTTATTTTTTATAAATATTATATATATTATTTTATTATTTTGAGGTATGTGTTGTGTGATGGCTGTATGTGTGCATGTACCATAACTGAACATAAGTTAATAATGTCTTTAGCAAAGAAGAATGATTAATGAATTTATTAACCTACATCTTATTTACCTCCATTCTAAAGACTTTGTGAAGCCTTTAGAAAGAAACCAAAACTTAATATTAATTGATGCAGCCTTTGTAGTTGCCACAGAATTTAAAAACTTTAATGTAGTTGTAAAAATTCAAACGTGCCATCCCTCATAAATAAATTTTACTGTCTAGGGAAGGGCTAAAGACTTTAGATTACATGGATAAATGATATATATCAAGAGATATATCAACAGGAACCCCTAACTAATGAATTTACTGATAGATTTTTTTTTCCTGTAATAGATATTTAACTTGAATTTTAGCTGGTATATTTTGTCCCATAAGAGGAACTATATTCCCTGCCTTTAAGATCTAACTAAAGTTTTAAAAGGACTTTCTGATATTAAGAAGTTGTTATATTTTACTTGAGTTGAGCAGAATTAATAAAATAATTAGCCCTTTGGAAGTTACTTGTGAGATGTTGAGGCTGAAAGAAATTTACATTGATGAATCTGAAAAACAGCAGAATCAGTTCTTGCTTGCTGGATTTTTAAAAAATTACTTCTGTAAAGTCAGAACAGAGGATCCTTAGGGTTTTAAACAGTTCCTAAGTAGTTCTTTGCCTAAATTTAGTCAGACCACAAAGCTGCTAATAACTGATTTCCAGGTATGATTTTAATATGTGTGTGTGAATGTATGTATGTATGTATGTATGTAATAATCCACCTAGTAGAGTTTGCTTGGAAAATTGTGACTGCCCTTGATTAGCCATTTTATTTAACAAAAAAGATGACATAGGGAAGGAAATGTAGTCAGTCCCTTACAATATATCTACTATGTTACTGTTTTGCATTAGCCACACATGTACATCCTATACTGAACTGCTTATCTTCCCAGTAAGGGTGGGTGACAAGGGAGGAAGGGAATGAATCTGGAATTCAAAGTTTTAAAATCAAATATTCAAATATATATATGTGTGTGTGTGTACATATATATTATTATCAATACTATTTTACATGTAATTGGGATACAGGCACTGGGGCATAGAGATCCACTGGAAAAGTCGAAAGGGGGGTATGGGAGAGAGCAGATTGGAGAAGGGGGTATCCTGTGGGACTGCTATTTTGGGGAGGTGGGTAGGGGAAAAACAGGGAGAAAATTTGTAACTCCTGGCGGAAATGAATGATGTACACCAGAAGTTAACAAAGCATTTGAAAAAAAAAGTGAATGTGGAAAGCTAAAAAAAAAAGATGACATAAATGAACAGGCAAAGGGAAACAAATTACTCAGGTAGTTTTATTGTATACTTTTCCTGTGGAATTTTATATAAATGAATGTTATAATAATAAGTGTTTGAAATTTCTGATAACTCTCTCTAGATAGAGGTAGAGTTAAGGGGAAATTCTATTTCACATTTGATTCTCACCAAAAAGAAATTGGTTTTTGCAGTGGAAATGATATAAACTTTGAGAGAAAGTGAACACTCCATCCTGTTTGTGATAGAGGAGAGAAAATCAGGGCCCCTGTAGTCTGATGTGAATATTAGGTTTTGAGAGAGCAAATTGCAAAGGATCCAGAAAAGGGAAATGGACTAAAATTGTGATGAAGAAATAAGACCAGAAGAGATAGGAAGCTCTCTAGAGTGAAATTCTGATGTCATTAAGGAAAACAATTCAGCTGAGGTGGAAAAGAGGAAAATTGTGAAAACTAGCTTGATTTACATACTAAAGAGAATATCAAACAATGGAGATTTTTAAAAAAACTTCAAAATGCAAGCTAGGGTAGGTAATAGATGATCATAAAGGTTTATGAAGCAGACATAAGAATAGTTTCAGGAATACTATATCTTAGAAGGAACTGAGACTGAAGGAAAGCTAAGGAAACAAAAAATTACGTTTTTAGATGGTATTGAAAGAAAGACAAGGATCAAAGAAGGGATAGGACCCATCCCAGGATGGATGGGATGGCATTTTTTTCTTCTGTGATTTTCCTGTAACTTCTCTTCTTGAATTTCAAATAACATTTTATTTTGCTGATTTTTTTCTTATATGTAATATAATGTGTATTTTTATCCTTTTTTTTCCCTACTAATGTTCTATAAACTTAATAAAGGCATTGATTGTGTATCATCATAATTTGTCTACCCTCCCCATAACTACTAGCATAGTGGTCTGCACACAGTAGACACTTACTTAGTGTTTGAATGAATGAATGAATTTCATTGAAACTGTGAATGGACAGCACGACAAAAACAACTGAACAACAACTACTCCAGCATTTTGGTAATTGTATGAGATGGTGAATCAGAAGTGATTTAGTAAAGAATATGAGGACTTGAATTAGGTTCCAAGAATTATGTCCCCATAAAGTGGTAGGTAATAGAACCATAGTATTTTAGAGCTAGAATGGACCTTAGAAATCACCTGGTCTATTCCTTAATTTTATTTAATGAGTAAACTTAGATAAGGAAACCTGCTACCCCTTGACCATTTGGCTAAGGTCAAGTATAGTACCAATTAATCAGTTTAATATCTGATATGTCCTGTCTCTGAGGATAATATACTAAATGGTTTTTTTGCTACCGAGGAAAAAATTTTAGAGGTAGCTCTAAGTAGCTCTCAGAGCACTAGGCCTGGAGTCTAGAAGACCTGAGTTCAAATCCAAATAGAACCCTGGGCTTGGAGTTGAAAAGACCTGAGTTCAAATTCAGACTCACACTTACTAGCTGTGTGTGTGGACAGGTCACTTAACCTTGTTGCCTTGGAGGCAGTTAGGTGGCTCGTTGGGTAGAGTTCTGGGCCTGAAGTCTGAAAACATGAGTTCAAAATCCAGCCTTAGACACTAGCCCTGTGACTCTGGGCATGTCACATAATCTGTTTGTTTTAATCCACTGGAGAAGGAAATGGCAAGCCATTCCAGTATCCTTGCCAAGAAAACCCCATACTGGTTCATGAAGAGTTGGACACAAGACCTCAGAAATGTTAGGTTTATGTATTCAATTAAGCAGATGATTAGTAACTGATCTCAGACTAAAATAAAGTTCACTTGATTCCTACAGCTGTTTTACTTACACACACACACACACACACAGTATTTCCAATCTATAATTCTGTAATTGAAAATTTATCTTTAAAAATATAATTTTTGAAAGGACCCTGATAATAATGCTTTCTTGTTTTCTCTTCTTTAATTCCTTACTTGTAGTACTTCATGATTGTCCCTTAGATATTTAACTTTTTTACTTACATATCAGTTTTTCCCTACAATATCCTTGTGAGACAAAGTATTCCTTAAAAAAAAAAGAAAATTGAGGTACAGAAAGAGTCTTTCATGTATTAGATTCATTCAACGCACTAGTAGCAAAACTAAAATAAAGTTCTTAAATATCTATTTAGGATATGAATCTGTGATCCATTGGCCTAAGGGTACTTTATGCCATTCTCTTCATCTTTATGTCATTTTTTATATTTATATGTTTAAATATGAATCAGTATGGTACCTTAATGAATAAACAAATGTGAAAGCTTGCAATGTACCATCTGTATTTTATTATCATGTCTTGTTGACAAGAACAGAGTGAAAAAAGGTATTAAGTGAAATGCCCTAATTCTAGTGAAATAAAACTTTTATTATCTAAATGAAACAATTCTAAGGAATGGAAGTTTACTGAGTTCAGAAGTATGTGTATGAGAAGAAAGACTAGTCATGATCTGATTTCAGATAACTAGTTTGGAGATCAAAGAAATCCATATAATCATGGTTTTATTCTAATCCTGTAACATACAGATGTAATATAAAACAATGGCATGTTAGCATTTTAATCATAGGACAGCTATGTGGGAAAAGGAGAGTGGGGTCGTTTGGGTTGTTGAGGGTTTTTTGCTAAAGAGCTTTTTTTTCTACGCGCAATCTCATGGGTTTCAGGAAAGCTTTTGGTCATGTAACATGAGATACTCGACTTAGAAAATATATAACCTCCTCAGTGGTTCATCCAATTTAGGGAACATATTGACAGAGGTCTTTTAGTACTTAGTCCAATTAAAGATGTTCTAGCTGCCACCAAATCTGTATACTCTGTCTGTCCTCACTTATACTTCAGTAACCTACATTTGATTTGATGTTATGAGTAAGCCACTTTTAAGAAATCTTAAGTCCTTCTGAGAAAGTATCTTTGTAATAATTGATTCTTAAAGTATATTTTAACTTACTCTCTTGAAAATACTATAGAAATTTCCCCAATTGATAAATGGTCAAAGGATATGATTTTTTGATATGATATGGTAATTTTCAGAGAAAGAAATTAAAGATATCTATAAGCACATGAAGAAAGGCTCTAAATCACTATTGATTAGAGAAATGCAAATCAAAACAACTCTGAGGTACCACATCTCACCAGTCAGATTGGCTAAGATGACAAAACAGGAAAATGACAAATGCTGGAGAGGATGTGGGCAAATTGGAACACTAATCCATTGCTGGTAGAGTTGTGAACTGATCCAGCCTTTCTGGAGAGCAATCTGGAATTATGCCCAAAGGGCTATAAATACTTTCATATCCTTTGACCCAGCAATACCACTCCTAGGGTTATATCCCAAAGAGATCATAGAAGTGGGAGGAAGGACCTATATGTACAAAAATGTTTATAGCAGCTCTTTTTGTGGTGGCAAAGAATTGGAAATTAAGGGGGTGCCCATCAATTGGGGAATGGCTGAACAAGTTGTGGTATATGCATTTTATGGAATACTATTGTGCTATAAGAAACGAGGAGCAGACAGTCTTCATATTTACCTGGAGAGGCTTATACAAACTGATGCTGAGTGAGAAGAGTAGAACCAGGAGAAATTTGTACACAATTACAGACACAATGTATGTGTGATGACCAACTTTGATAGACTGGAATCTTCTCAGCAATGCAGTGATATAAGTCAATCCCAAAAGACTCATGATGGAGAGAAATGTGTGCATCCAGAGAAAGAACTGAGTTTATATCCAGATGGAAGCAAAATACCTGATCTTTTCCTTTTCTTGTTTGGTTTTATGTCCTCTTTGCCATTTTTCATTCCATCTGATACAATCCGTCTTTATAACCTGACTAATGTATAATGTGAAAGTATTTACAGATCCTATACTTGACTATATGCCACCATGGGGGGAGGGGAAGGAAGGGGACAAAATGTGAAACTCAAGGAATTGTGGAATTGAATCCTGTAAACTAAAAGGAAACAAATTAATTTAAAACAATAAAAGAAAATAAAAAGAAAATACTATAGAAATATTCATGCTGATTAGTAGATTAAAATGTTAATGAGTGTTTGGGTTGTAATATTTGTGGTTTTTTTTTTAGGTCAACAACTTTGACATCAGCAATGTGTCTCATAACTATGCCAGAGCTGTTCTTTCCCAGCCTTGCAGTGTGCTGCATCTTACTGTGCTCCGAGAGAGACGCTTTGGAAGCCGAACCTATAGCCATTCTGATAATAATTCTTTACGAGAAGAGAGCTTCCATGTGATCCTTCATAAGCGGGATTCTAATGAACAGCTTGGAATTAAATTAGTACGAAGGACAGATGAGCCAGGTGTTTTTATTCTTGATCTGTTGGAAGGAGGACTAGCAGCCCAGGACGGCAGGCTTAGTAGCAATGACCGAGTACTGGCCATCAATGGACACGACCTGAAACATGGCACACCTGAACTTGCTGCTCAGATTATCCAGGTAAAGTCCATTTGATACTAACTTTTACTTGTTTTGCAAAAGGAACTTTATTGTCCCAGAATGGCAGTATTTATTAATGAAAAGTTGAAACTTTTTTACCTGTTTTCTTTTACATCACCTGACTTTATTCTTGATGGTATTTCTCATTAAAAATTAGTCCCAAAAGGCTTATAGACTGGATGCTTCTTCTGTTCTGGTTATAAATTGAAAAGAAAGGAAATGCTATTCATAAAACATTACCTAAATATAAATTGTTAATATAAAAACAAAGGAGATGATGTAGTGGATAGAGAGCTGAACTTTCAGTCAGGAAGGCTTGATTTCAAGTCCCAGCTCTACCAGCTGATAGGGGCCAATTCTTTTTTTGCTTTTTTCTTTTTTTTGGAGGGGGAAGGTAGGGCAATTGGGGTTAAGTGATTTGCCCAAGGTCACACAACTAGTAAGTGTGTCAAGTGTCTGAGGCTGGATTTGAATTCAGGTCCTTCTGATTCCAGGGCCAGTGCTCTATTCACTGTTCCACATAGCTGCCCCAATAGTGGCCAAATCTTAATTGGACATTTGCCATGTTGAATCTCAGTATGAGGATAAGTTGAGGAGTTGTGGGTGGCTAAACTCACTGGAGTATACAACATTCTCACACTATCATTTGTTTCATAGTTATTGGTTTTGGTTTTTTTGTTTTGTTTTGTTTTTTAACTAAACCTGTAACTTCATTAGTATAGGAAGCTCCTGATTAGAAACTAATGATGGAACTTCCTGCAACTTAGAGTGTTGGAGAGTTGCCAGGAGCCCTAAATGGTAAATGACTTGCCCAGGGTCACAGAGCCAGTAAATATATGGAAGTTGGAGGTGAGGGCCTTGATCCTGAGAGAGCCTAACTCCAAGACCAGGACTCTAGTCACTAATCTGTGATGTCTCTTATGTGATTTTTTTTAATTACTTAGAATCTCCCAAGTCAGTAAAACTTAGTTTCTCAAAAAAAAAAAACAAAAAACAGTACATTGCTGCTTCCAATTCAGCTCAATTCAATAAACATTTCTCACACACCTAGTATGTTCCACTAGATTGCCTTGCATCTCTGGCTTCATTAAAGAAGAAACACACTTATTGAGTATGGCAACCTAATGTTAATTGGTTCCATGAAAATAACCACAGGAAACCACTAAATGGGGAGAGTTTTTGCAGGCTCAGCATTGTAAATGGAGGACATGTTAGGCTGCTTGTAGTACCATGTAGGAGGTATCTGAAATTCTGGAAAGATTTGCATGATGAAATGCAAACAAATATATTTTATAATTAAATGAACTAAGGAAAAATATACAGTAGAAGGAGGCAAACAGGTGTGTAGAAAAAAGAATGTTCAAAGAACAATTACAGACAATGTTTGAAGACTAACCTCTGGGGAAGGTACTCCTATTGTTGGAGAATTCCTTAACCCAAAGGTCCTAAGATTCTCTAGGAGAGGAATTCCTTCCACCGTGGTCTGTTTGATTGGAGGTCAGTCCATGAGGATTGATCAGGAGACTGGGCTAGAAGATAAAAAGTTTAATTGAGATCAGTTGGTGGACATTTGCCAGGAGGATGTCTGCATTAAGGAACAAAGGGAGATACATGTACATGTAGGGTTTTACACAACTCTAAGGTGACTTTTCAGCGGCAGAAGGAGCTATCAAGTGAGGCTTCTCAGCCACTTTTCTCATTTGGGAGGTTGAGTTATGGGGACAGATTGTTAGGTCATTTGAGGAAGAACATATTCACCTTGGAGTCTCCAGAGTTGCAGAGATCAGGTTTGTTCTAATGGGGATGTTTTCTCTGTATTAAATCTTATCAGACTATTTTGATGGAACAGGAGACCTCTAAGATAGTAGAGGCCTCCTTACAGGCAGAATTATTATAGGCTCATCTGATTGTTCCACAAAATACAGACTGAGAGTCTGTCTCTGTTTACACAATCCTGTAGCTTTGCTTCTTTGATCTCTAAGATAGCTTTTTTTTTTTTTTTTTTTTTTTTTTTTTTTTGGAAAAAAGGTACTTCCTTCAAACTCATAGATTGCCTCCTCCACAGTACCCATTTGTAGCTATAAATCAAGATATGGGTGATATAATGACAAATGTATGAGGAGATTTTATATTTGCAATTAAATATGATTACATTTGTATTTTTAAAACATGTTATTTTACAGGATAATACTCTAAATCGTGTAAAATTTAAACTGTCTGGAGCAAGGGTTAGCAAAGTAAAAATTGTTCTTAGTTTCAGGCAGCAACTGGCAGGCTGTTTTTTGCTAGAGATCCCTGCTTTTTGAAATCCTTATGGTAATCAAATCCAGTGTCTTTGTAGACCCAAAAATACCAGACGCTGAATTGCCAAAGTAGCACCAACAATCAAATGTCCTTGCGTTTTAAAACCCTGATAATGATTTGCTCCTATTCCTTTTAGGTATGTTCTGACCCTTTATTGTTTAGCTATTTGGTAATCCTAAAATTCAAGGTTCTGTATATGTTAGGATTTTTAACATCGTGTGTTGTCATTTTCTTTTCCATCCTATTCTCACACTCTCCAATTTGGAAGTATGAATACATTTTTTTATTCTTTCTGCAATTTTGAAATACTTGTTAGAAATTTAATTAAATCACTCAGCCCCTCTGAAGTTTCATCTTTAAAATGAAAATTATACTGTATTTACAGCCTTATAAGAATCAAATTAGAGAATGAATATTAAGCATGTTATATAGCATTAAATATGAGATGTTATTCCTGATCATAAAATGTCAGAGTTGAAGCTAACCCATGCATTTCGGTCAGTGAAGTTTGTTATTACATAAGCAAAATTTTAGTGAGACTTTAATGCTTAAGTTTTTGAAACTAAGAACTGGAAATAAGTACATTTCTTAGTGGTACTGGTTTTAAATACAGTCAGTCTCAGTTCTTCAGTGCATTTTCCTAGAAGCCACTTCATAAATAGTTTTATAAAGCAGAGTACATTTTTCCATAGTAAAAATCTTATAACTGACCATTCCCTCTCTAACCAAGGACTTGTATCAAATTAGAAGTGTGATTAACAGTATCTTTAAAGGATAAAGAAGCCAGTAAATTTCTGCAGTAACTCAAGATAAAATTATATTTGAAGCAATAGAATTTGAGTAGAAAAGAACTTTAGAAGTCCTCTGTCTCAGCTTTTGTCATTTTATAGATGAGATTTTAAGAAACTGAGGGCAGGAAAGGATAAATGACTTCAAGTTGAAATTAGAACCTAGGTCAACTGAATCCTAGGCCAGTGTGCTTTGTATCATAACATACTCCTTCCCTTTATAAAAGGCTCTGTAAAATTATGTATAATATATGTATTACACACATTGATTAAAAAGGAGGTCCCAACATTCTATAAAGTTTGCTTGGTGTGGGGCAGGCGACAAAGTAGTTCTTACCTGTGTTTACATTATTATAGAATATAGAACAGAGGTTCTTAATCTGGGGTCCAAGATTTTGGTTTATTTATTTGTTTTTTATTTTAATAACAGTGTTTCAGTAGAATTGGTTTTCTTTGTAATGGTAATATATTTTGTTTTATGTATTTAAAAACAATGTTTAATGTCCATAAACTTCACTAGACTGCCAGAGGGGTCCATGACACAGACAAAGTTAAGGACCCATAATATGGAATATTCTTAGTGAGGAAACTCTCTTTCCATCCAGATGGGTAACTGTTCTGTAACTTCTCAGTTTGGAGAGTTTACTGGGCCACTGGAACGTTAGATGACTTGCTCAGAATCACACAAAGAATATGTGTCGGTCAGGACTTTGCCTTCTGATTCTAAGACTACTATATCCAAGAAGCCACACTGCCTGTTGTAAAACATATGTACCTAGAGCACAGGAATATACAGCTTTGCCAGATTTTTAGGAATCATTTAGATGATCCCATGTATCTTAAAAAAAAAAAAAAAGATGGGGCGGCTAGGTGGCTCAGTGAATAGAACACCAGCCCTGGAGTCAAGAGGACCTGAGTTCAAATTCGGCCTCAGACACTTAACACAACCACTAGCTGTGTGACCTTGGGCAAGTCACTTAACCCCAATAGCCCTCCAAAAAAAAAAAACCAGATGTCTAGGAAAGTTTGATCTGCTGCCTTTTTTATCTCAATAAACTAACCTGTATTTTAAAAAAATATATAGCCATTGTAGCATTGAAATATTTGAAGACTAAAGACTTCTTTGAAGGATTTTTAGTTGTGAGCGTTCAAAGAAGTTGCTTCTTGAATTTTGGTCTTTTTATGTATCTTTTCTTTATCCAACTTTTAGCAGAGGAGTGGATGGGCAGGGACAGGGGGCAGAAAGGTAACCTGAGTTTGAAAAGTCAGTTTGTCTTAGTAACTCAAACTGGGGATTTGGGGTGGAGGGCAGTTTGTAAACTAATGAAATAGATATATTCAGAAGTGAAATAAAAATTTCAGAGATATATCTATTCCATCAACACATAGACACATCAGTTTGAGGGCTTTAAAAATATCAACTGGTATAATGATTCTTTTTCTTATTGTGTATTTAAGTTTTATTATTTAAATTTAAAATAAATTAATAAAAAAATATCAGCCAGCAGTCATCTTTTTTCCCTCAAATTAGAAGATATCATTAATCACTGACTGGAAATATGTGTTTTCTCCAGGCTAGTGGAGAGAGAGTGAATTTAACAATCGCAAGACCAGGGAAACCACAGACCAATAATACTAACAGGGAACCAGCAACTCACAACAGCAGCCAGCACCAGGCACAGCAATTGTATCACAGCCGACCCAGCTCACATAAGGTGAGAACTCTTCTTTGTGTTTTAAAAGTCCTAAGAGCGTAATGGCCATTATTGATGGTTAAAATTTTCCCATAATTAAAACTTAACTGAGAAATTAGTCTTTTCTGTAGAATGCAAGTGAAAGTTTGATGTGTGCTTAGTACTATCTGGTAATTTGGACAGTGACTCAGAAGGGTATCTAATCTCCCAGCCCATCATAAACCCTAACTAGCTGATTTGCATGTGTTCTGATGTGATAGTCTGAACTTAACAAATACCAAAGGATTACATATGTAATTATGAATCAGCTCTATATCCAACTTGTTTCCTTTTTTAAAGTATATGATACTCTTATTCCTTTTTGTTTGGGAGCACTATTTTGAGTACTTTCAAAGGTCCAATTAGTATGTGTGGCAGAAGAAACAGTTAATCAATCAGTAAACATTGATTAAATGGGTACTATGTGCTGGGTCCTGTGCTATGTGTTGGGGTTACAGAAAGAGGCCAAAAAAAAAAGTCCCTGCCCTCACAGAGCTCATAATCTAAATCTGTCCAGGCTTTAATTCCAAAATTCAGAAAACAGAAGAATTCATTCCGTACTTCATCTCCTTTTACCTCAGATGGTTCTTTAGTTAAACTTAATCTCAAGTAAACTGTGAAAGTAGTTTACCAGATTGCAGGATATCTTCATTAACATATCAAAATAGAAATGCAATATTAGCCACTTAAAGATCTCTCCTTTAAGTAAAACTTTACTTTTTAAATTAAAATATTTATTAGTCTTCTTTAAAGCTGTAACTTCCAAAGTGCTGTTGTAGTTTGTATGTATGTGTGTTTCACACATGTATTCTTGGCATCTCCAGAAAACGGTAGCTCAGTAGCAACACCTGGCATTTCTATTAAGCAATGCTTTTACGCCTTCTTCTGCATTAATGTTCAACCTAACCTGACTTTGTATTGTGTCATCTGATCCATTACTTGTGAGAACTTAGGTTCTCTGCTTTTTATTTCAAAACTGGACCAAAAAGACTGCCTATGAAATGTAAATCTGTAAATTTTTTCTAGTGTAATAACATGGTTGTATGAAATGAGAAACTATTTAAAATGAGATTTGGGTAATTTTTAGTATTTCCTCAGACCTTTTATTTATACATTGTTAGATTGTCCAGTGACGATCACAGGTGGGATCTCTCTCTTAGTCATTGCTGGCAAGATTCTTGCCAGAGTTCTCCTTAATAGGCTGATTCTTCACCTGGAAGATGGTCATCTACCCAAGAGCCACTATGGCTTCAGAAAGGGCCAAGGAATGATTGATACAGTGTTTGCTACCTGGAAACTTCAGGAGAAATGCCAGGAGCAGAACAAGAGTTCTGTACACAGCATTTGTAGATCTAACCAAGGCCTTTGATACTGTCAGTCATAAGGGCTTATGGAAAATTTTGTCAAAATTTGATTGCATGGAGAAGTTCATCAGAATTGTACATCAGTTTCATGACGTCGTGCTTGCTTGGGTTCTGGATAATGGATGATGTTATTGCAATCTTTCCCACTTGCCAGTGGAGTGAAACAAGGCTGTGTGCTTGCTCCCATGCTTTTTAGCATGATGTTTTCAGACTTGTTGTCGAATGCCTTCAATAAGGACAAACATGGCATCGAGGTCATCTGGCACACTGACGGTAAATTCTTCAACTTGAAAAGGCTACAAGGCAAGACCAAAGTGGAGGGAGTGATGTTGCATGATTTTCTATTTGCAGATGATTGTGCATTCAGTACATCTGATTCTCTGCTGCTTGTGCTAATTTTGACCGAATAGTTAACACTAAGAAAACACAGGTGCTCCATCAGCCATTACCACACCATCAATACGTGGAATCATCAGTTAACAGCAAATCAAGAAGGTTTGAATTCTGTGGATAAGTTCACTTATTTTGACAGTATACTTTCCAGGAATATTCATATTGATAATGAGGTTGATGCACAAATTGCCAGAGCTAGTTCAGTGTCTGGAAGCATGGGAAAGAAGAGAGGTATTAGACTGGCTACCAAACTGAAGGTCTACAGAGCCATTGTGCTGAACTCATCATATGCCTGTGAAACCTGAACAGTCTACCAGCACCATACCGGGAAACTGAGTCCCTTTCCTGGCAAGGTATTCAAGATACCAAGCATTCAGGCTCTGCTGTAGAGAGTGCAACTCCAATGGGCTACCCGCTTAGTGTGAATGCCAAACATATACTTGATAAAAAGACTATTTTATGGAGAAGTCACACAGGGCAAGCACTCATATGATGGTCAGAAAAAGCAATACAAGAGCACTCTCAAGGTCTCTCTTAACTTTGGAATTGATTGTGTGACATAGAAGACACTAGCACAGGACCACTCAGCATGGTGTATTTTCTCTGTATAGTTGATTCTCCCACTTAATCCTTGCAAAAAAGAAAACAAAAGAGTCCAGTTTTTCATTCCACACCTTGCAAATCATACATATGTTGAGATTATATCTGTAACTCACAGTGAAACTTAGTTTCACTGTAACAGTCTTACTGGTCCCATTAGAAAGAAATATTTTTTAAAAAACATACCTTATATGTTGTGACTCCAAATATTTCACAGAGCTTGATCTTTCAAAGAATCACAAGTTGCTTTTGTAACTAACTTATTATTAGTAATATAATACATTCATTTGTAAATTGTTGAATGTGAATAAGAGGCTGTTGTCTCTTGCAGAAAAACGGCCTTATTTAGAAAACTTTAATCAGTCTTCTTTAGAACTGAAGTATATTTTAACAAACTAAGCATTTAAATGACTCTTAAATAAACATTTGTTGGTGCTAATTGAACCTCTGAAGAATTCTTTGAAGCTGTTCATATATTCTTTTGAGGTTTCCTTTTGACTCAAGAGAAAAAAAAATAAGGGAGATATCCAGATAGTTTACTGAATAGTTCTTATTGACTATCTAAAACTAATCTGTATAAACGAACATGTGCAATGTAGAATTTTCTTACACTCCTTCACAGTTCATTTCAGGAATATCCTGCGACAGAAAGTTTTTTTCTGATTGCTTCAGTTGTTAGTTCTTTTTTCCTCTCAAATTGCCTTAGATTTACTTACCTGGATAGTTGTTGTGTGCCCTTAGAATCTGAACTCTTCCTGGGCAGAAACTGGCATGTTTTCATCTTTGTGTCCCCAAGTGCCTTGGCTCCCTCATAATTGATGTTAATAAATGTTCTTTTAATTGAATTAAATAGTTAAATCAGATCACCTGTTTCTAAGCAATATATAAACTCTGGTGAATTAGTTTGTATGGGAGTGTGAGGATGATTTGATTGTTTACAACATTACCCTCAAGTAATCCCTCAGAAGGGCAATTAGGTGCACAGGGAGCTAGGAACCCCAGGCCTGGAATCAAGAAGACCTAAGTTTAAATCTGGCCTTAAATACTTACTAGCTTTGTGGCCCTGGGCAAGTCACTTAACCCTGTTTGCCTCAGTTTCCTCATCTGTAAAATGAGCTGGAGAAGGTAAATAAAAAACTACTCCAGTATCTCTGCCAGGAAAACCTCAAATGGGGTCACAGAGTTGGGCGTGACTGAAAAATGACTGAACAACAGAAGCCCCACAGAGTGGAATTTGCAAAACCATCCAGAAATGATCACATAGCTCTCCCTTAAATATAAGTTTTGACATAATGAAGACACATTGCAGAAGCCATTTTGTTGTCAATTCAGTTTAGCATTTATTTATTAAATGTTTGCTATATGCTAGGCACTCTCCTGCTTAAAACCAAACCAAAAATAATTGGCCATTTCCTTAGGAAGATAAAACTTGCATACAGATAAGTAAATACAACATAATTTAAAGAAGGAGATTACCTTAGCCAGGAAATGACAGTTGAATAAAGAGAAGGATTTTGGGAGGGAAGAATGAAAGAGAGTCTAAGTGCTTTGTAAGTATCTCAGTTTTTTTTTCCTCGCTGCAACCTTGGGAGGTATAGGTACTATTATTGTCCCCATTTTACAGATAGAGGAACTGAGGTTGTGATTTGCCTTGGATTGCATAGCTAGTAAGTGTCTTGAGGCCAGATTTGAATTCATGTTTTCCAGAGTCCAAATCTATATACATTGTACCACCTAGCTACCTCTTAGTACTGTGGTGATAATTTTTAATTTCTCTTTTATTCAGTTTTATTATGTCATTCCTCCCAGAACATTTTGATTAACTGAAACTTGTTCTCTGTTGATATGACTTCAATGATAAGTTGATATGACTTGATATGACCTCACATGACTTAAAAAAAAAAAAAACCCAACTCACAAAATGATACAAAGGAAGACTTTGGGCATTACTGAAATAAGAAACCAAAATAGGGGATGAAGGGAATATAGCATCTTTAAAACCTCCCAAAAAGGATTTTATTTGTGAAAGAATTTTCCAGACTCAGATTTTTTTTGGCTCTTTGTGACATGTAAGTCTTTCTCCTCAATGTACCCATTGTGATTTCTTAAAAACGTAGTCTTGTAGTTCTTTATTTGCAGGTGAAAGGATGGTATACTTAGAAAACCTCAAAGAATCAGAAAAGAAACTAATTTAAAAAGCTTTAGTAAAAAAGTAAGATACAAAATTAATCCACAAAATCATCAGTATTTCTCTACAGTTCTAATAGAAACCAGGAGAAATGATGTTAAGAGAAATTTCATTCAGAATAACTACAGAAAACAAAATATTTGGGAAGCAACCTAACAATATGCATAATAAATTTCTTTCAGCACAATTAAAAAGCATTCTTTATACTATATAATATTAAAAGCCTATTTAAATAATTGAAGAGCTATTCACTGATCATTGCACCATGTCAATATAAATTTTTTTAATTGTCTACATTAATATATAGATTCAGAGCTAGCCAAAACAACCATAAAATTCAGTTGGAAGAACAAAGGCTCTAGAATATCAAGGGAAACAATGGGAACAAATGGAAAATGATGGAGGCATATATTATAAGGTGGTAGCCATCAAAACTATTTGGTACGTCTTTTAAAAAAAACATTGAAGTAGATTGAAAACCAGATAAAAAACAGTAACCTAGTGTTTGATAAATCTATGAATTACTTTGAGAAGACCCTCATTTTCAACAAGAATTATTGGAAAAGTAACTTTTACTTAGGTAGCAGAAATTAGGTTTAGACCTAATCTGTAATATCTTTTTTTTAACATCACCTTACATATTACACTTTATCCCTCCCTCCACTCTGTCCTAGAGAGCTGTTAAACTGTTACAATAAAGGGTTTTTTAAAAATAGTTTTAAAGTCCACTAAAATAACCCACGTTGAAAAAGTTTTTTTCTTGTGCAGTGTTTCACACTCATGATCTTCCACATGTACAAAGGAACAGAGAAGGTAATTTTTCACATCCCTTCTTTGAGACTAATCTTGGTAATTATAATTTCAGAGAATTCAGTTTTGATTGTTATTGTTTCCATTTACATTATAGTCTGAGATTTCACCTCCAGGGATTTCCTGGCTTTGCCAATTTCACTTTTCATCACTTCACCTAAATTCATACTTCTGTCTTCTAACTTCTTTGTTTTTTACAAAACGGCAATATTCCATTACATTCATGTACCACAGTTTATTTAGCCATTCCCCAAGAAAGCATAATAAATATTAATACATTGATGGAACTGCAAACTACTAGGCTAGATATCAGTTTGGATTATGCAAGAAAAGGTTTTCATCTGAGCATATATACCTGTAGTAGGACTCTCCATGGTAGAATAGAGCTGGAAACAAAATACATGTCTACAGATTAGAGAATGGTTTAAAAATACATAGTATTTTTTTAATGTTGTAAAATGTTAATTGTATGATAAGAAATTAGGAACATGAAGAATTTGGCAAACTTGGAAAGATTTGTGTAAACTGGTGCAAAAAAAATTTGATATTTTACAAAAAGTTCCACAGTGACTACAGCAAAAGCAAATGACAAGATCACTAAAGTTTGGCCCCAAGCAACCTGAAGAAGTCTACCTCCTTCTGCCCTCATGGCCCAGAAGCAGGGGACTGCTAAGACAGAACATGACTAGATGAAACTACTGGATGGAATGGTTTTGCTTACTCATTTTTCTTTGCCACAAGAGAGGGTTCTCAGGGAGTCCCCAGAAATGACAGGTATAAAAGCAAAAGGCATCTTTAAAATTCCATTTAAGAGAGAAAATAAATGGGGAAAAATGTTTTTAGCACCTTAAAAGTATTCAAGCACAAAAGTAAATAATACTTAAGAATTGTATAGAGAAGACAGACCCACCTTGCCCTAGTGCTAAGTTCAGGAAGGTATTATTAGTGCTCTTAAATACAAATCATGTTATGATATCACTAAAGGTAACATTGTAATTAATGTCTAGAAGCAAATAGTCATTATATTTCATTCCTTTGGTCAGTATTTTAAAAATCATAATTATATTTATCCTATTCACGATGTCATCATGAGGCTTGTAAATATGAGAGAACATTCTCTTGACTAAGGAATGTTTGCCAAAAACAATGTGTGTTTTTCCCCCTTATCTTCCTCACTCTTCTTTTTAAAATGTCTTTGGAGTATTTATAACCATCTTAGCAGACTCCTTGGGACAGCTTCCATTGTCAAACTTAATATGGCTTAGGATTTCTCTAGAACCCAAATTTTGCCAAAGTCTTTTTCTGCATTAGACATTACTTCATTGGACTCCTCCCCACTGCCTTGGATAAGATACTCTCATTACAAGCAGCACTTTCATCCACATTCCTCCATATATTTCAGAGATCTTTAATTTATTTCTCTGCAATACCTCTCTGCACTTTACTAGAGGATCCTCCATAGTTATTGTGGCAAAACAATTTCCTCGCTTCTCATCACTTGGCAGGGCTGGTCCTTAGATGATCTCTCACTTTTATGTACTGCTTCATTTGATCCTCACAACAATCTAGTAAGGGAGGTGCTGTTGTTATTTTTTTGATGGTGAGGGTTTTCATATGAGCAAACTGAAACCAGTGTCACTCAGCTGGTAAGTGTGAAGTGTCAGGGTGTCCAGCCCACTGCTTCCTAATTTTGTCCACTGCTCTCTGATGTTCAGCACTCTGTCCACTACACCGTGCTGTTAGTTGGTGTTGTTTGAAGCATTTCATTGATTTTCATTCAACAGTCATTTATTAAGTATCCACCATGGGTACAAATTTCTGTATTGGGCATTGGGGATACAAAGAAAAAAAAAGACTTTATGATCTAGGGACTTACATCCTGTTAAGGGACTACAACAGATAAGTAACTGTGAGAGATGGACATTTTAGGGGCAGGGTAAGAACACTTCCATCTGGTAGCTAAAGAAAGACAGTGTAGGAGAGCAACTGAGTGAGCCGGGAGGAAACTTTTAGAGGTGGAGGTGCAACATGATGCACAGGAAAGAGCATAGGATTTGAAGGCAAGGGACCTTCGGTTAAATCCTGACCACTTACTCCCTTTATAACCCTGGGCAAGTTATTTAACCTTTTTGGCCTAAGTTTCTCCTTTGTAAAAAGGAATTTGTTCTGTGTGGCCTACATGATCACTTCTGGCTCTAACTCTGTGATGTAGTGGGGAGGTGAGTAGGAAACAGATTGAAGGCATGAGGCATGTGCAGAAGTAGTTAGGTGGGAGATAGAACATCCCATACAGGGAAAAGCAAATCAGTTGTTTTTTTTTTTTTTTTAAGATTCTTATTTATTTATTTTAAGCAATCGGGGTTAAGTAACTTGCTCAAGGTTACAAGGCCAGTTATTTCTGGGTGCGGTGCTAAGTGTCTGAGCCCAGGATTCGATCTCCAGGTCGTCCCAACACTGGAGCCGGTGCTCTTACTCGCTGAGCCACCTGGCTGCCCCTAAGCATTTGGGGTTAAGTAACTTGCTCAAGGTTACACGGCCAGGTGTTTCTGGGTGTGGTGCTAAGTGTCTGAGCCCGGGATTCGATCTCCAGGTCTTCTCAACACTGGAGCCGGTGCTCTTACTCGCTGTGCTACCTGGCCGCCCCAAAACAAATCAGTTTTGCTGGAATAATGAGTGTATGAGGAAGAGTATGGTGAAATTAGTTCAGAAGTTAGGTTGGAATATTTCCAAATCAAGAAGAATTTTCAAGGCCAAAAAGAAGAATTTGTATAGAACAAAGGGTCCTCTCTTACAATGGGGTTTCAGAGTAGGTTAAAGCTATATCTTTCTGGCACAAAAAGATAAAAATGTATCCCTTATCTATTCAAATAATCCTTGCCTGTTACTTCTTTTTAAATGATCAGTTGATTTATAAAGTAGCTGAGACAACAGTTTTTAATGTGAAGTAAGTACAATCAAATGGCTAGTCAACTTTACAGTTTCAAATCTCTAAAATAAGGTTTTACATTGTATGATAGATAATAACTGAGAAAACAAGCCAAGCTATATGATTTAATAGCAAAACAGGCATACTAAATGGGTCAGTGGACTCCCAGTCAGTCCAAAGACCCTGAATACAGAGTGAAGACAGATTTTTTTCTGTATTAAAAACAAAGTAGACTGATTAATTAAAAGAAAACAATTAACCAGAATACAAAATTAGGTGATCTAGTTTCTAATTGGAGGGAAGATTAGGAACTTTCCAAGTTGGAAGGGAGAGTGAACAGACAATTCTCTGAAAGCAGGAAAAAAGGTGTCCTACTTACCCCAAGTGTGTGTATTCAAGCAAAGGAATATGGAAATAATATCTGAGTAGTATGGGGCCAGTTTTCAGATAAGACATCTATAGGTTGGTTGAGATGTATAATTGTAAGAAAACTCCTTGAATCAATCTTCACATGTTGCTTGAGTCTCTAGTCAGCATAACCTAGGTCTTAGATAAGGTTCTCTAAGCAACAAGCAGAGGAGATCCAGCTTCCCAGCCACACAAGGCTGGGTTCAAACAATGCAGTAAAGTTTTCTCACAAGACAAAAATTGAACTAGACCCATAATTGAATTGAATTACTCAATTTCCACAGTTCCTTCATTTAGAAATGAGCCTCTTGTATTTCATCCAAGGCTTGGTGTGGTAATTTACGTGGGGTCATTGTAATCAAAGTAGCAGATACTACTAATAAAGCAAAAGTGAAAGAGTGGATCAACAGATTGGACATGCAACTTTTTAAAAATAGAAAAGCAACACATAAACCCCAAACACTAAATACCAAAACTGAAATTTTGAAAATTAAAAGAGAGATAACCAAATTGAAAGGATAGAAACTATTGAATTAATAAATTTTTGTTTTTTTTTTTAAATAAAATTTTATAAATGTTTAGCTAATTTGATTTTTTTACTAGAATGGAAAATCATTGTTAGTTATTAACATTGAAAATAATTTATATGAAATAAAGGAAATTATAAATTATTTTGCCTTGTTTGCCAATAAAATATAACAGATGAAATGTACAAATATTTGCCAAAATACCCAAAATTAACAGAAAAAGACATAGAGGATTTAAATAATCCAATTTCAGGAAAGGAAATTGAACAAGTCATAAAGGAACCCTTATTTTCTAAAGAAAAAAAGTGTCGGGACCAGGTTGTTTTATAAGTGAATTTTATAAAACTTTCCAAAAAACAATTCTAATATTAAATCAGCTACTTATAAAATATAAAAAGAAGGGATCAAAAAGAAAGAGGTTTTCAACATTTTTAAAAAGCACAGAACAGAGCAAACTGAAGTTCATAAAGAAATACGAGCAGAACAGCTTCGAAAGTAGCATACTGAATTTATTATAAACTTGAAGAAAAGCAAAATAATAAATTCTTGTTTTCGTGTACCATTCTCATTGTCTGCCTTATTTTCCATACTGAAATGCTAATTTTATTTGGTATTTGAATTCGAAATAATTTTTCAAAACTTGTATCTTTTAAACAGTGTAAGTAAATTTGGTCCTTAAATACCTTCTACCCTTTAAGGAAAAAAAGGGATGAGATGACTGTAAATGCTGTGCTAAAGTTACATTTAAGTATATTTTGTCAGTTTATTACAAGAAAAACCTATTTTCCCACTTTTTTACTATTTAGTGGAAATTTTTCCTTGTTATAGGATCTTTCCCAATGTGTTACATGCCAAGAAAAGCACATTACTGTAAAGAAGGAACCGCATGAATCCCTTGGAATGACGGTGGCTGGAGGCAGAGGAAGTAAGAGTGGTGAATTGCCCATTTTTGTGACCAGCGTACCACCTCATGGTTGCCTTGCAAGAGATGGCAGAATCAAGCGAGGTAAAGTTTGATTTTGAGGGTGTTTGTGTAAAACTTTAATGAAACAGGTTTTTTTTTTCTTTTAAAAAAGGGTCTTATATTTCTTCATTAAACTAGTAAAAATATTTTAAGAATCCATACATAGGGGATAGGAAACAAAGAAGGAAAAACAAAAGATTAGGATGGAGGGAAATGCACAATTAAAAAATCATTAACTGAAAGTGAATGGGATTAACGCACCCATAAAACTTAAGAGGGTAGCAGGATCCAACAATGTATTGTTTACCAAAAAAAAAAAAATTTGAAACAGGAAAATACATGCAGTTAAAATAATGGGCTAGAGCACAATCTGTTATCAATTTTAAGCATCTGTGTACTCAATGGCATAGCATCTAAATTCTAGAAGAAAAGTTAAATGAGTTGCAGGAAGAACTGGTCACTTAATAAGTAAATATTTATTAGGTGCCTAATATATGCAGGCATCATGCTAAGTGCTAAGGATATGAATACAAGTTTTTAAAAAGGTCCCTGTGTTTAAGTAGCTTACAATTTAGTGAAGGAAGATGGCACACAAAAGGAAGGTACCTAGCACAGGGACATGATGGAGAATTCCAGAAGCAGTGTAGCTAGTGGCAAATGGAAGACTACGAAAAGCTTCTTTCTTAAATAGAGGCCCTGGGGCCCATGACCCTGCCTTCCCATCATATACTCCAATCAGAGGGTCAAAGGTTACTGATGAGATGTGAGTACCAGACAGATTGAACTTTGCAGGATAAGATTTCCTACTGATAAATTTCCTGGGGTAGGAGACATAATGAAGAAATAATAATATATATGTAGCTGGTGGGAAATGGGGGTAAATAGACATAGTAGTGAGGGAACCTCAATTTACCCCCTCAGAGCTAGATAAATCTAAACAAAAAAAGAAATTAAAGACCTGAATAGAAGTTTACAACTGTTAGATTTGATGGACTTTTTGTGAATGTTGAATAGGAATGGGACTATACCTAATCTCAGTTGTGCATGGTACCTTCACAAAAATTTATCATATTAGGGCATAAAAATATCATGTTGGCAGAACTATTAAATACATATTTTGAAGAATATAATGCAATAAAAATATATTTAGTAAAGGACCTTTCAATCAAAGTTTAAAAATTACTTGGAGACCAAATAACTTAATCCTAAAAAATGGATAAGTAAAGGAATAAATCATAGAAACCATAAATAATTTCATTAAAAATAATGACAACAATAAAACAACATACCATACTTTTGGGATACAACCAGGTTAGTCCTTAGGACTAAATAATTTACACAGTAACTACAACAATGTAAATGGGGGAAAAAAACCCTCAAAAATCAAAAGTAAATGTAAAATTATAAAGATCAAGTGGGACTCAAATGAAGAAATATGAGAAAAATACCTCCCCCCTACCTCTCTGTGGAGGTGGGAAGTCCACAGATGTTACCCATATACATATTTTTGTACTTTTTCAATGTATTGATCAGTTGTGCTTTTTTTTTTTCCCTGAAAAAATGCTGATGACATATTGGATGGCTTTTGGAGAAGGGGAGAGGAAAAGAAAGGGATATATAGGATATTGATATAAGAAACAGAAAATACCAATAAAAACTTAGGGGCAGCTAGGTGATGTATAGATAGAGCACTAGCCCTAGAATCAGGAGGACCAGAGTTCAAATTCGGCCTCAGACACTAGCTGTGTGACCCTGGGCAAGTCACAACCCCAGTTGCCTCCCAGAAAATAAATAAAAATAAAAATGTAAATAAAAACATACAGAACAAATGGGTCTTTTCTTTAAAATAAGTATTATTTGTCAAAACCAAGAGCCAATATTTTTTGTAATGGGGATATATACTAGAGGTTTTTCCAATGATATTAGAAGTAAAGCAAAGATACACATTATTACATTACTATTCAATATAGGATTAAATACAAAATTAGAAATATTAGTTAAGAAATAGAAACTAATCAGAAAAATAAGTTGAAGGAATAAGCATAGGTAAAGGGGAAACTAAATTGTCGCTTTTTGAGGTGATATGATGTTTACTTAGAGAAACAGAGTCAACTAAAAACCTAATTGAAACAACTTTAGCACAGTTGCAGGGTATCACACACAGATCATTAGCATTTCTATATGTTATCAACAAAATCTATTAGGAAGACATAGAAAAAGATATTCCATTTACATAACTAGAGATAGTATAAATATTTGGGAGTTTACCTGCCAAGACACACAGGAACTATGTATCTGTCTATACTGGTACATTCCCTGTAGCCTACAAACATGCTCATGTCTCCTCCTAGCTTGGAAAAAAGCCTTACTTGATCCTTCCTATCTATTTTGTAGCTAAACTCCTTGAAAAACCCTTCTACAATAGGTGCCCTCACTTTTTCTGGTGTGACTTGGTTTCCAGTTCTGGTCACACTCTTCTCTTCACTCTAGTTTGTCAATGACCTACCTAAAATGTGGCACCAGGATCTGCTCCATGTGTGGCCTGAAACCTGTAGAATATTATGGGACTCTTGGCTCCATCATTCTGGATGTTGGACTTCGTGTCATGCAGGCAGCTTTATCAACCCATGATTTTGGCTGTGATGTTGGATTTAATCTCCTCTAATACCTGTAGGTCTTTTTGACGATAATTATTGTTAACCCACACTTAGGGATTTATGCATTCCTATTCAATTTCACCTTTTTCCCCCAAGATTTTTTCCACATCTTTGATACCATTCTCTTTTTCAGAAATCTTGCTATCTACTTTCTTTTTTTTATGGATGAGTTCATGACATTCACATTCACAGTTATGACTACTATGGATGTCCTTCCATCCTGTTTTCTTCTGTTTATCCTTCTTTCTCTTTTTTCATTCTGTCTATCCTCAAAATCCGTTTTGCTTCTGACCGCTGCTTCCCTTAATCTGCCCTCCTTTCTATCACTCCATCCCTCTTTCTCTTATATCTTTCCTTTCCCACTTCCCTGTTTGGCAAAATAGATTTCTATACCCAACTGAAATTGTGTGTGTATGTATTCTTTTTGACTCAATTCCAGTGAGAGTGAAGTTCAAGTGTTGCACACTAGCCCACCTCAAAGTCCCCCCTCCCCCCATTTTCCCCTTTCATGTTAAGGTTCTTCCTTTCATGCCTCTTTTATATGAGATAAGTTTCTCCATTCTTTTTCTCCCTTCTCCCAATGCCTCCTTTTTCTCACCCCTTCATCTTTTTTTTTTTTGAGATCATCCCAACATAATCAACTCACTTTGTGCCCCCTGTATATGTATGCTCCTTCTAACTTCCTGTAATAATGATAAAGTCATTAGGAGTTACATGTATCATTTTCCCATATAGGAATGCTGTGTTTAACCTTATTAAGTCCTTTGTGATTTCTCTTTTATATTTACTTTTTTATGCTTCTCTTCAGTCTTATGTTTAAATGTCAGATTTTCATCAGGAATTCTTGAAAATCCTCAATTTCACTAAATGTCCACATTTTTTTTTCCTGAAGGATTATACTCAGTTTTTCTGGATGAGTTATTCTTAGTTGTAATCCTACCTCCTTTGCCTTCTTGTATATCACATTCCAACCCCTCTGCTCCATTAACATGGAACCCATTAAATCTTGGCTGATCTATGGCTCCATGATATTTACATGGTTTCTTTCTGGCTGCTTGCAGAATTTTCTCCTTGACCTGGGAGCTCTGGAATTTGACTATAATCTTCCTGGGAGTTGTTATTTTAGAGGTTTTTTTTAATTTCTAGTTTGCCTATTAGATCTAGGCAAGTTTTCCTTGATCATTTCTTGAAATAAGATGTCTAGGATCTTTTTCTTTTCTTTCTTTTTTTTTTTTTTTAAGCAATCGGGGTTAAGTAACTTGCTCAAGATTACACGGCCAGTTATTTCTGGGGGGTGTGGTGCTAAGTATCTGAGCCCGGATTTGATCCCCAGGTCATCCTGACACTGGAGCTGATGCTCTTACTCACTGAGCCACCTGGCTGCCCCTAAGCAATTGGGGTTAAGTAACTTGCTCAAGGTTACACGGCCAGGTGTTTCTGGGTGGGTGCTAAGTGTCTGAGCCCAGATTCGATCCCCAGGTCATCCCGACACTGGAGCCAATGCTCTTACTCGCTGTGCTACCTGGCCGCTCCTCTAGGATCTTTTTTTTGATGATGACTTTCAGGTGATGTAGTAATTCTTAAATTATCTCTCTGATCTCTTTTCCAGGTCAGTTGTTTTTCTAGTGAGATATTTCATGTTTCCTTCCATTTTTTTCATTCTTTTGACTTTGTTTCTTGGTATCTCATGGAGTCATTAACTTTTACTTGCCCAATTCAGATATTAAGTTCTTTTCTTCAGTGTAGTTTTGTGCCTCTTTTATCATTTGCCAATTGTCTTTTAAGGTATTTCTTTGGTACTTTTTTTTTTTTGCACATAATCTTTTATCAAACTGTTAATTCTCTTTGCACAACTTTCTTGCATCACTCTAATTTCTTTTCACAATTTTTCCTCTACCACGCTTATCTCTATCTCTTCTAGGAATCCTTGCTGGGCTTGTGTCCAATTTGTGTTTTTTCCTTTGAGGCTTTGTAGTTGATTTCACATTGTTGTCTTCTGAGTTTGTGGCTTGATGTGCCCTACCAACATAGTAGCTTTTTATGGTTAGATAATTTTCTCATTTTTTCCAGCCTATTTCTTGTCTTTGAACTTTATGTTAAAGTTTAATTCTGCTCACTTTGGAATGGGGAGGCATTGTCCCAAGTTTTAGACTCTTTTGCTTTACTGAGTGCTACTTCTGGGTGTCTAAAGTTTTGTTACTTCTAAGGTGATATGATCTGGGGAAAGGTATAGTCACTGCTCTCCTGGTCTGAAATCTGGTCTTTACCCAGGAAGGGCCCCTGCTTCCCTGCAGCTGCAAGCACTAGTGTTTCTCTAGGCCTTAATACTGTACCCAGGGTTGCTATTCTCCTGCAAGCACAAGTGCTAGTATTCCTCTGCTTTGGAATGACAACCAACCCCCTGCTCATAAACATTCCTCTCTACTCTGGAACTGTGACCCAGAACTGCATATCCAGATGGCACCAGGTCTGGCTCATTGTCAGCTCGGTGTCCTCCATAATCATTCTTACCAATTATACAGCCCATTGTCTCTGGACTGAAAGCTCCCCAAGTTGCTGACTAATAAGTGCTATCACTAGGACTCAAAACCCCCAGTGTTTTGAATGGCTCGTTTCAGTGCTCAGGCCACTGCACTGTGCTACATGAGATCTATGGCTGTAGTTTGAAAGATGGTGAAATGAAAAATTTTTTTAAATACAGGGGAAACTGCATGTTTGTAAGCAACAGAGAAAGACAGTGGCTATGGAGATGCTGAAAATGACAGATCAAGATGGAAAACTCAGAGAAAATAAAAGAAGATGAAATCAAGGTCTAGTGGTTCAACCTTGGCAAAGAGAGAGGCCAACTCTTTAAATTCTAGAACAGGAAGGAAGTGGAAAACTCCTTTAACCAGGATATCATATTCTCAGTCATGAAAAATAAATGAATACTAATTTATTGAAATATTTTTCTATATCACTGAGATAAAAAGGGGCATTTTCAGTTTTTCTTAGACTATTTTTATTATAAAATAGAAGTCCTTGTTAACAGTTAAATAAATATTAGTGTTTCCTTCAAGACTGATCCTTTGCCTTCCTAGTCTTTTATCCCACCCTCATTGTCCTTTTTTATGTTTGTGAGCAGCAAATCAGGTACACAAACAAAAGGAACTCTTCTTATAGGTGAGAAGATAGCCAAATAACAAATGTGTTAACAAAAAGTGTGTGGACAGAAAAGTATTTCCAACAATCCTTAGTCAATCTGTGCCTTATTTCAGCTTCTATATGTACTTTGTAGGGCTCTGTTGATAGAAAACATGGACTTGAAATGTAGTAAAAATCCATTTCAAAGAATGAAAGGATTTTAGAGCTGAAAGGTATCTTAGAGATCATCTAATACCTCAATCTATAGAGGAGAAAAATGAGTCCTAAAGAAATTGCGACTTGTCCAAGTTCACACAGCTTGTCATCAATGGACCCAGTTTTGATGCCCAATC
Organism: Petaurus breviceps papuanus; assembly: GCF_028583685.1. Taxonomy (NCBI): domain Eukaryota; kingdom Metazoa; phylum Chordata; class Mammalia; order Diprotodontia; family Petauridae; genus Petaurus; species Petaurus breviceps. The sequence goes on along the minus strand of NW_027187419.1, from coordinate 61,651,006 downwards.
TATTACATTTTCAACTTTACTACACTGATTCAGTTTTTCTTAAGTGTTTTTTTTCATACCTTATATTTCTTCTTAGTGTTCTAAAATAGGCTAATGTAGTTTGTTATTCTTATTGATTCATGTTTTCAAAAATTGTTTTGGGAATGGTAGGACTGTGTGTTGTTTTTACATTACCCTTCAAGTAAAATTTCTATTTTTAATAAATATAATTATTGCCATCAGTGCTGCATAAACATAATTACTCATGAATGTTTTAAAAGTATCAAGAAACTACAAATGGACTTTTCAAATATCAATTATGGGAAGTAACTTCTGTACTGATCAGTTTCCATGTCACTTCTTATTGCTGTGTAAATCCAGACTGAGTTTCCTAAGCATTTTCTTGCTTGTACTTCTCAATAGGTGATGTGTTGCTGAACATCAATGGCATTGATTTGACTGATTTAAGTCATAGTGAAGCAGTTGCTGTGTTGAAAGCCAGTGCTGCTTCTCCAGCTGTCACTCTCAAAGCACTAGAAGTCCAGATTGTTGAAGAACAGACCCAGGTTAATGAAGAGCAGCCAAGTACAATCAGTGAAAATGAGTATGATGCCAGTTGGTCACCATCATGGATCATGTGGCTTGGACTTCCAAGGTACCAATCATTTTATTTGCTTGTTGCATTATTTTACTTGTATTCTTTCTTTAGTTGAAAAGATATCATTCATTCCTTCCTCAGAGAACTTAAATAGCAGATTAAAGATTTAAAATTTAGAACATGATTCATCCTAATACTGTTAGACTTGAAAAGTTCAGTTTGTTTTAAAATGTTTATTATCTTTTGTTTTTACATAACCTTTATTTCAAAATATATCTTTGCTCCCATTCAACAAGCCTTGTCTTACAAGAAAAAAGAAAAGAGAGGAAAATAAAAAGTATATTAAAGCAATACTCCCCCACACATCAACTAAATCTGACATTACAGGGTGTGATCCATACCCATCATCTTCTGCCTTAGCAAAGTTGTTTTCATTTCCATTCTTTGGCATTATAATTACACGCCATTTAAGGTTCTTTTGTTGTTTCCATTTATTTTGTTTTATTCATTGTTTACATTGCCTTCCTGGTTCTACTAACATCATTCTGCATCCAGTCACATAAGTCTTCTTATGCTTCTCTGAATTCTTCTTACTCATCATTTCTTTCAGTGCAGTGATACTCCATTACATTCATGTAGCACAATTTGTTTAGCCACTTGATAGGCTCCTACTTTGTTTCCAGTTCTTCATGGCCACAGAAAGGACTGTTAGAAATAGTTTTAGTGTATAAAGGACCTTTCTGACCCTCTGGACTACTTTGACAAGTTGTAATTGCTGATTGGGTTCCCTGGGGGATCTCCATGGAGATTCCCCCATGTTCAGGGTATAGTCTCCGCAGAGATTAGGGCTCTGTGCATCCACAGCTCATCAGTAGAGAGGCCATTCACCACTTTGATGCTGCTGGGCCATTGATGTGCTTGCGTTGTTCCCATTGACCTTGGTCTCTTGTCCCCACTATGTGCTGCTTCACTGCCTAGTTGTGTCACTGCCTCTTTCAGTTTCTCACTCCACTGAAATCCTGGCCTAGATTTCCTTCCATACCTTTTTCCAGAAAAAGCTAGACACCTTACCTTGGGGATCAGCAAGCATCATCCCCCTGATGTGAGAAGGGGATCTCAATCGGGAGACTGGTACAGTAAGAGGAGAGAGAGAGGTGATAGGCTTGAGGCAGGCAGCAGCTGTGTGAGAGGAGAGAAGGGGTCAGATAGGAGAGATATACGAATGTCGAAAAGGCAGCTGTTACTGGCACTGTGAGCTGAGGGAGGGTGAAGAGCTGAGATTAGCAACTTGAGAGATTGGAAGGAGAAGAGACAGAGATAGGGAAGTTTGAGAACAGGAGTTAGTGGTTATGGGATACTTTTTTCCTCCCTAAATTCTGTGCCCCTCTGCGGTGCTCTTCCACTCCGTTTACTGATTACATGGGAGCCGTACATGCCTTCTAGGGATTCTCTAGAAGCATGACAGTTCTTCATAGTCTCCCCTACTGCCTCTTTAATATGCTTAGTAAAATATTAATCTGTTAACAGTCTAACATATTTGGTCAGCAATTTTGCCACCTTATTATACCCTTGAGACACCAGGCATTTTGCATTTAAGGCTTTTTGGTTTCACTATATAGCACATTTCTTTCCTGTCTAGAAGATACTAATGATAATGAGAATGGGAATAACTATCATTCATATAGGGCTTCAGGTTTTGTAAAGCACTTTACAAATAATTATCCTATCTAGAAAACAATGTAAATTGGAAGACTGCTTTTTTGTGTGTGAAAATCACAACTGTTTTTCCATTCTATAAAAAACCTGAACTCAAAGACCATCTGTCAAAAAACTGACCTTTTTTGTAAAAATGCAGGTGGTCTCCATAAGGTTTCACACCTCTCTGCTCTTCCTAAAAGTCCTTCCACTGCAAATGAATAAGGGGTGAGAGTCCTTCTCTGTCACACCACTAGATTTAGACTAATGAAGAGGATCTGGCATTCTCACCCAAACCCCAGCCCTGCTCACTGCCCCTTTCTAAAGCCCTGTGTGCCAGAGAACGAGATTAGTTAGACTAGAGGTCATGGTAGAGGGTATCATAAGGTAACATTTCCTTGTAGGGTCAGCAGTATTAAGGAGTACCTTTTGATTATTAAAAACAAGTTTAAAAGACCTTAGGATAGTCAGTTTCATTTTTTTTTTAAAGAATCTTAAAATAAATGTTTCTGTCCCCTTCAGAACTGTCTGCTCTTTCTTCCTTTACTGTTCATTTGGGTACAGCCCTGGGGAAATGATGCCCAGAATGCTCAGGTTTTCCAGGGAAGCAGAAGAAAACAAAAGGGAGGTGGATTTGATTAGGGTTTTTAGCTGTCTGAGGGGAAGCAAGGACCAAAGAAGAGATAGGACTGCAACTGGGTATGGACGGGATGGGAATGACTGACCACATAGAAGAAGTAGAGCCCTTCTCTTCTTATGCTAAGAAAAATAACCTTTGCCCTGAAGATGACAGGAAAAAATGTAGCTTACAGGGCTACCCAAAGATAGTCTTGGTTGCCCTTTATTAATTCAAGTCATCAGCCCAGACAAACTTCATCCTCTGGCACTAAAAATAACTGAAAAAACTAGATGATATTTCTGAGCTACTGTTGGGTCATTTGAAAAGTTATGGTTTGGTCTGACTGTCCCCCAAGCTTGGAATGTACTCCCTCCCTTCCTCTGCCTCTGAAAGCCCCTCTCTTCCTTTAAATACAGATCAGGCACCATCTTCTGCATGAAAATGTATCTTTTCTGATTCCCCTCTACATTCTAGTATCTCACCTGCCCCCAACCTATCTTGAATTTGACTGCTTGGTATATATTTGTATTTATTAACCGGAGATAATTGTAGATGTAAATGTATCTATCTATACACAGATTTTTACACATGTATACATATGCACACAAACATATGTAAATAATAATATGTATTTATTGTCTCTGCCCTGAGTGTCTCTCCCTCTTTGCAAGTAGGATTGCTTCATTCTTTTGTACTTGTATCTCTGGCTCCTAATACAGTACCTGCAACATAGTATGTGTTACTAGGTTGATACTAAATAGAAAAGGTCAGGACATGGCTATTGAACATCTAGAAAAGGAAGTCATAATTACCAAGAGTCAGAAAGGCAATATTGAGAACAGGTGAGGCTAGACTATTTTTTTTTTTTGGACAGTTACTAAACTAGTACATCAAAAGCATACTATAGATAAACTTTATATCAACTTCAGCAAAATATTTTTAAAGTATCTAATACTATTCTATGGAGAATCTGGGGAGATGTGAATTAGATAATGATATAATTAGATGTATTTAGAATTGACCGAATGGCCAACATCAAAGAACAGTTATCAGTGGTTCTGTCAGGTTGGCTGGATGTTTCCAGTAGAGAGCCTCAGGGAGAGAACCTGCTCATCAGTTTGGCAGATGACTCTGGACCAGGAGGAATACATAGTCAGGAGCCAACAGGATCTAGACAGTTTAGAGCATTGGGCTAACTGTAACAAAATGAAATTCAGCAGAGAAAATAAAGCCTTTCAAAAATCAGCTTCACAAGAACCTTATGTAATTAGATAGAAGCCAAAAGCACTAATGGGGACTTGAGTTTCATTAAGAGAGCTATAGATCCCAGAAGTAAGGAGATGTTGAGTGTCTTTGACTTGGCCTTGGTCAGCCCACAGCATTAAGTTCATTTCTGAACACCCGTTTAGGAGTGAAAAGCGTCAAGAGAAGAAGATCCAAGATGTCAAAGGGCCATGTCAAGTCATATAAGAAGCAATTGAAAGAAAGGGTCATTTTAGCCTGGAGAAGAGAATAGTCAGGGGACAGAAGGATATGGGATAGCTGCTTTCAAGTATTTGTAAGGTTGTCACATGGAAGAAGTAGACTTGTTCTCTTTAGCTGAAGGAGGGTAGAACCAAGATCAGTGGGTTGAAGTTACAAAGAGGGCAATGAAGGCTTGACATCAGGAAAACACTTTCTAACAATTAGAGCTCTGTAGAAGTAAAATGCATTACCCTGGGAGATCCTGGATTCCCCCTAATTGGAGGTCTTCAAAGAGACTGGATGACCAATTGTGGGCTGAGTGGGGATTTCTTTTTGAGGATGGGGACTTGAATGTTCTATAATTCTTTTTTTAATAATACATTAATGGAAAAATAAGCGGGATTTCCCCTTTTCCTGAAAAAGCATATTCAAAATTTACAACAGGGTTCCAAAATCATACATGTAATGATGTAAAGTCAGAAGTTCCAATAATTTCTTCCTTCTGGATTTATTTCCCTTTCCCTCATTCTTTTCCGCCCTTACAAAAATGTGAGCAGTTAGGTTTCTTTTTACTGGGTTGATTGAAAGCATTTCTGTAGAAAAATCACTGCTGAAAAAATTAAAATGAAACCCTATGATGGGACTTTTTCAAAATGATTTTTAAACTACAGCAACATCTTTCTATTTAGAGTTTAACCCTTCATTTGGGTTTTTGGTTGTTTTTTTTTTTTTACACTGAGGCCAGCTCTCAGAATATAAATATCTCATTTTAACTGTAATTCAGTTAGAGATGGACTTGCTAGAGTTCTTCCACAGTAGTTTTTAAATCATCTAAAAATAAAAGATTATTAGAAGTGGCTTATTGAGAACACCAATTTAAGTGACGGGGGAAAATAGGCAGAGGAATTACTGGGGTTTTTTTTTTAATTTTATGTTTATTTTTCGTTGATAACATTTATTTCCACAAGATTTTGAGTTACAAATTTTCTCCCTGTCTTTCCCCTACCCCAGAACATTGATCTCACTGAATAGCCCCTCCCCCAGTCTGCTATCTCCTATGTCCTGCCCCATTCCCTCTCCAGCTTTCCAGTAGGACAAGGTGGATCTCCATATTCCAGTGCCTGTATATCTTATTTCCCAGTGCATGTAAAAAAAAATAATAATTTTTTTAAAACTTTGAATTCCAGATTCTTTCCCTTCTTCCCTTGTCACCCACCCTTACTGGGAAGATAAGCAATTCAATATAGGTTGTACATGTGCAAGTTACACAAAACATTTCCATAGTGGATATATTGTGAAAGATTGACTATATTTCTCTCCATCCTATCCCACCTCCCACTTGTTCTATTCTCTGCTTTGACCCTGTCCCTTTTCAAAAGTGTGTGCTTCTAACTCCCCTCTTCCCCCCCAATCTGCCCTCCCTTCTGTCATCCTCCCTCTCCTACCCTTTCCCCCTGTAGGGTAAGATATACCATTTAATATGTGTTATTCCTTCTTTAAGCCAAATTCAATGAGAGTAAGACTGACCCATTACCTTTTGCCAGAGTAATTACTGTTAATCCAGTAACTGTATCTATACTAAAAATGAGATTGTTGAAATAATGTTACATTCAGGGTGGTATTTAGTGGACAAGCTAAAGTGACCGTTCCCATTTTTCCTTTCATAAATTTCAACTACAGTATATGATAATATTTTGAAAAGGCTTATGAAATGCACTTATTTAAAAGTGAGCTTTATTATGACTTTTAATAGGGGAAATGTAGGTCATATAAAAACAAGAGATATCAGTGTTTAAAAAAAAAAAAGAAAAATAATCCTTGTAAATTTAACTTTTGTTCCCTGTATTATTCTTTAACAGTGTTCTTCATAGCTTCCATGATGTTGTTCTACGAAGAAGCAACTTGGGAAGTTGGGGATTTAGTATTGTTGGCGGGTATGAAGAAAACCACACAAATCAACCTTTTTTCATTAAAACAATCGTCCTTGGAACCCCCGCTTACTATGATGGAAGATTAAAGTGAGTCCAGAAACTGGTTGCAGATCTTTAAATATTCTAATAAAAGATATAATGTGTTTGGTTAATGTTAAGTTGAGCCAAATGTTAAGTTGAGACTGGATTTAGTTACTTGTGGCCATTTGGTTTTTTTTTAGTTCAGTGAGCAAGCCTTGGATTAGGGATAGTCACATTGGAGAAAGGAACAATACCTGAGTGCTAGCAGATGATTGGAGGGCTAGGACTGTCTGGGCATGCCCACCTGTCAAGAGTTTCCTTGTTGTTCTCAGTTAGAATGAACAGCTGAGGCAGAAAAGTGTCCTTCACTATTTGTCATGCAAGATAAGGAAGTTCCTAAAACCTAACTTTTGGTAGTAACAACTACTTTATTATTTACTTTTTTTTTTTTTTGGCAACATAGTTGGGGTTAAGTGATTTGCCCAGGGTAGCAGCTACTTTTTAAAAAATAAATTTTAAAATGATTATGCTCTTTATAAAATTGTACTGACAGCTAAATATTGTTAGGAAATTATAAACAAGATTAATATCATAGTTCATTTACATGGGCAGTCTTCTGTTGACATAAGTGAAGGTTTGAGGGAAGAAAACGAATCTAGCATTTCCACAGTTAGCATGATCATAACTGCTATTTCTGTTTACACTGTGCCTTTCAAAGTAGGCACTCTGTAAAAGTGTTTTTGTGAATAGATTGGATTTGGCAATAAGGAGGTCACTGATGCCCCTAAAGAAAGTGATTTCAGTAGATTGCTTGGACCAGAAGCCAAATCGCAAAGCTCAAAAGTGGATGGTAAGGAAGTGAATGGGCATAGACTACTTGATAGAAATAAACTGGAGAAGAGAGTTTGGTTGATTCCCTATTCAAGCTACCAAACTCCTTTATAATAATGGAGACCTTAATATATTTGTAGTCTGAGGAAAAGGATCCAGTGGAAGGAAAAGATTGAAGAAGCAAAAAATTGATGATTGATTGGAACAAAGTCCCATTGAAGAAAGGAGATGAGTTCAAGAGCACAAGTAAAGGGATTGGGCTCTTCTTGTCAAGAAGTCATCTTTTCTTCTCAAAATTTAGAAGTAGCAGATTTACTTCCCTAATTGGATTTTAAATTATTTCAAAACTATTCACCTTTCCTTGAGAATACACTTGTGAGTAGTAGGAAGAAATGGCACAAAAATATTTGAGAGCCCAAGGCCTAAAATTTTGCCATATATATTATACAGACTGGATTAGCATTTGTATTTGCTTATAAACTAATTTTGATTCATTCAGGACCAAGTCTTTAGGTCTGTGTAAAATTGCATAGCTGGCCTATCTTTAAAAAAAAACACAAATGATCTCAGGTAGGAATGCTAACAATATTAGCAGCCAAATCATGCAGTCTTACTTGAGATTTTCTTTATTCTCTCCTTAATAGTCCTTCAACATAGACCCCTCTCTCCCCTTGGCCTTGATCACTGGCACCAGTCAGCCCTTAGGTATGCCAGACGTTACTGTTCTCTAAGTTCTATTTGGAATAAGATTGTTAGGATTCTAGATTTGGAACTGGATGGGACCCGAGGAGTCTTCTAGTCCAACCCCTCCCATGTTTTGCAGAAGAGAAACTGAGCTCTGAGAGGTTGAGCCTTGCCCCAGGACACACATTGAGTGACACTTCTGGGATTTGAATCCAGATCCTCAGACTAAATGCAGTACTCATTCTATTATACCACAGTGAATACAGTAGAACTGGCAGATTCTTGTGAAAATTCCTTTAGATTACTTTTAAAATAAGCAGAAAATATAATCTTATTTCTCTTTGTATCTTCCACAGTATATAACATGATTCCTTACCTGTAGTAAGCAAATCCTTTATGTTTGCCAAATGAATTGTATTTTTTTGGACAATCCAACTGAGACATGCCTTTATAGCTTTTCCTTACAGAAGAACAGGCTGGATGATTATGTAATAGATGTCCAATGTTAAAATCCTGTCAGTAATATTGGGTATGTTTGGTTTGTTTGTCCAGGTGTGGTGACATGATTATTGCTGTGAATGGGCTGTCTACTCTGGGCATGAGCCATTCAGCACTCGTTCCCATGCTGAAGGAGCAAAGGAACAAGGTTACTCTGACGGTTATTTGTTGGCCTGGAAGCCTCGTATAGATTTATGACATTAGTTCTACTTCAGGAATCTTCCATTCTCAGAATTTCTAAAGAAAACCTTTCCCTTGTATTTGTGATTTTTTTTTTTCTGACAGCTGGTGATAAACAAGGCCCAGAACTGCTAATAGGGATGATTTCCATTTATTTTTATTTCAATTTAAAGGACTTACTTCACCTTCCCATGTTTGTCTTTCAGCTTTAAAACACTAGTTTCACTGATCTTTAGGTTTATTTTCTAAAAATTCACACTCTCAAGTGTTAGATAGTGGCTTATGTTGTGAATGAACCTTCCCAGAGTTGGACTGAGCCAATTGAGTCATATGATTTTTTATTTCTCTTTGCAATTTTAAAAATTAAACTGTAAAATATAAGCTATTTATCCTTCTTTATGGTGAAGACTCACATCAGTCATCCTTAACAAAATGTAGATGCTCCATCATTTGTCAGTCAGTATTGTGAAGGGACATAATTTTAATCATTGTCAACACCAGTTTCTAATTTCATTGGTGCCAACATTTCAAAGACCTGTCTTATTCATTAAGTGTGGATTTCTGGTCCCACTTATTTCTACTTCAGTCTGTTGATGTTCAGAATGAAGAAGGTACAGGCCTATTAATACTAAAGAGTTTTTTATAATGTGCAATATTTGGAATAGTAGAAAATAAGTAGGGAATATTATGCTCACTAGTGAAAAAGAAATTAAGTATAAGTTTAGTTGCTAGTAGATGTTGCATTTAAGCAAAAAAAAAAAAAACCTTTAATAGGTTACTTTCTCCAGAAAAAAGGATTTATTATATAGGAAAATTTTGATGAAAACATTTTTACTATAATCATTTCTAGAGTTTATATTAGTTCTCACTAATCACATGAAGAAACATTTTCATGACTTAAATAATTAAACCCAGTTGAACTTTCTTAAAGAGAAAACTACATTATTATAAAAGCATATGCCTCAGTTAAGGTGGAAGAGACCATTTCATTTTAATCTAATTGAATCTTGAGTGAGTTTTTACTCCATTATTTATTTCTTAAAATGACATATTAAATAATGTAAAGGACCAGAAAGATCTGCCATGTATCTGAATTGTTATGAGTTTTTTGTTAAAATCTTTCAAATATTGAACCAGACTTATTTCAATTACCTTTTTTTAACTGATTTTAAAAATACAATTAACTTTTTTTCATTTATATGGCATAGTTATCCTTTGAAGAAATACATAAAATGGTGTGCTAAGGTGGAAAAAAAAACCCTATTTTTAATGTTATACATACTTGAAAAAGAGTTTCAATTAGAAACCTAGTTCAGAACCTAAGCTAATTTACAAGTGACCTCTGTATTGTAATGAATGGTATTAATTATCAGAGAATGTATTTTAAAATTACTACAATACATTGTGAAGCCTGAACCTCATTTTCAAGTTTAGCAATTGCATTGCTGGGGTATAAGCATGCCACTGGTTATCCTAGTTACTTTTGAAAAAATTTTTTTATTGATCTGTCAGGAGCCAGTAAAGAAGGCTGCAATAATTGCCATTATCTCATTCATCTCCAGTGGTGGCCCTGGTCAGTACCCATCCAGGGAACAGCAGAATGTTCCCCCATACAGTATATTACTGTTGCATGATTACTGGCTTTTGAAGCAATCTGATAGTGAAAAACTTTGCTATTCTATTTGACATGCAACAAGTTTCCTTCTGCTCCCCAAAATAGTTTTATAATCTGCTTTGCATTTTTTAAACGTTTTATAAAAATAGGTCATCTCTTGGGGGAGTAGCTACCAGCCAGTATCTTGATTTAAGCTTCACCAGATGTAAAGTGCTACAGGTGAACTGGGTAATGTAGTCTTTAGTATCTTTTAAAATAAAAAAAAGGAATCTTTTCCAGCATTTTTTATCACAAAAAGTATAATCTGGCTTGTACAGTAGGTGGTATTGCAAGAGGCTGTAGCTTTTGGTCAGAATGATGTTTGGTGATGGAAATTTGTTCATAATTTATTCTCATCATTGAAAATATCTCTTCCCCTTTAAGATCTTATAGTTCAATATTTTTGTTTGTTCTTCTGTGCCTTCAGTTTAAATTATTTCAAGATTTTTCAAATGTTCTTAAATATTGGTGTGATTTTCATTAAGGATGGAAATAAAAGTCATCTTGCTCATAACTTGGCATTTGTCTCCTTTGTTTAATAAAAGATTCCAGAAAACATATCTTCATTTTAAGATACAAATAACTCCTAATCATGCTCCTTAATGGAATGGAACAGGAGGTATCAATAATGCATGTTTTTTTAATTTTGCCTCTTTTCATATTTGATTTTTTAATGCACTCATATATGTGGATATTTCATCCCTCTGTCTCTTTTAATTCATTCCCTTTTGGCAGACGATGATTCAGCCTGGAAAAGACAGAGAGCTGCAGGAAAGTCTCTTTACTCAGGGCATTTTCTCCAGATGTCTCCCATACCTGGGGTGCTATCCCTCTTCATCTCTGCCTGTTGGCTTCCTTTAAGTCTTATACTTGTTTGTACATAGTTTCTCCATCATTAGATTATGAGCTTCTTGAGAGCAAGGACTATCTTTCTTTTTCTTATTTGTATCCTTAGTGGCACAACATAAGCACTTAATAAATATTTACTGACTTGACTGACTTTGTAAATATTCACTCAACATTAAATTACATGTGACCAGTGAGGTCAGTTGCTTAGAGTGTGTTGTTAGTAAGATTAAGGTCATAAATTTAATTGCCATGTGAGGTATTATTTTGTTTCATGGCCACATACTACACCCTTGCCCTGGTTAGCGACCTCACATATATAACTCTGACCTAACTTAAGTGCATTCCCTACTAATATTAGGTTGTTGGTCAGTAGCACCCATCATCTCTAATCCATTCACTTGTTTAATGTCTTGTAATAAAAGATCACCTCTGAACTCAGAATACAGATCCTGCTAGTTTCATGGTACCAAAAAGAAAACACAGGTAGTTTTAAATCATGGTGATTCTTAGACGATGGAGCCCACGCTTCATCACCAGCCTCATGAAAGTGCAGAGGTCCATTACCAAATCAGTACAAGGGGGGAATGAAGCTTGGGGTCACAGCAACTCTTTCTAGTCTTAACTACCTGGCCATAGAAGTAATGTCATCTGTGTCAGTAAAGGAAGTACCCCACATTGACAGAATGGTGGGTTTATGTTAGTGCTTGATCTTATCTGAGGCCACCTTAAAAGACTTTATAGAAGACAAAAGCTACGGTAGCCCAGTCATGATTATAGATATGAAAAGCTATTTATGTTCTGGAGCAGAAAAAGACTCAAATTCTAATCCTCAAATAGTATTTGGGCTGATGTAAAGATATTGGGTTCATCTAAAATGTGCTTCGTCTAAAAGATGTCATAATATAAGCATTGAATTCCTTTAAATACAGTCAATTTTCACCCTGGATCTGCTCATTGTTAGAGTTTTTATTTTACATTTCAGAAATCCTAATGGGATTGTACCTTACCAAAGCCATACTAATGTTTGCTGTTCAAGGCAATGTAGATGATGGATTTTCAAAGGCTGTGGCAGCTGGCCAGCCCCAACTAGGTCTTCTTCAGCCAGAAAGTCTGTTTAAGGCCCAGTGACAAACTGTAAATGAAGAAAACACCAACATGGGCGAAATCATGGATTAAATTCAATGTTTTATTAGAGAAAGTGGATTGCAAGTGCTTAAGTTGAGTTTGATTCAAGAACAACTGAACTAGAGAGTAAAATTAAATACTAAAAATCATTCAGATTTCTTAATATAGTATAATCTGAACCTCTTTCCTGTGTTCATTTGAAGCAAAAATCATTTTAGCTTACAGTAGTTTGGGGGTTTTGTGTGTGTGTGTCTGGCATTTCCTTCAAGTAAATCTGTCTTTGACTGGCATGTTAATTTTTCTTCTTTAGCTCATACATAGTAACCTAGAGATGCATCACTGGAAATAGCCATTTAGTAAATAAACTTTTCCCATTTTTTACCTGATGTGTTCCATGCCTCCTGATTATATGATACGAGCTATAAGATACTGAGAGACCATGACAAGTTCTGTGTGGTAATTGTGTGGCAGTTGCAGTAGTCACAAAGAGTATATAGAAAGTGGAGTGTGAGGGCGGGATCAGGATTACCATGTGCCCTATTAAATAAACCACTCAGTCTAAAAAAGTGAACTTTCTATGTGGGAGCTTAAAGAAATTTCATTACTGTCTGCTACATTCCCTGAGTAGAAAAGTGGGTTGGATCAGGACCAGTGTCCTTTATTTTACAGAATCCTATAGATAAGTTTCAGTGAAATTGGCCAGAAGGCCTGTCACTATAGTACAAGTCTGATCTATAGAATCCCAGGAAAGGGTTTTAGAGAATATCTAGTTCTACTGTCTGATTTTACAAATGAAGACACAAAAAAGTTCTGTACCTCAAATTATATGACTAGTGGCAGAGTGTGACCAGGACCTAGATCTATGACCTCCCAAGCGGGAGTTTTTTCTCTGCTTTTCCTCTTACCAACCATTAAAGATGGGATCAGAAGAATCTCTCAATGTAGATGGGTGGAACACTTCTGATTAGGAAGGTGACTTCCAGGCTATTATAACAGCAGTATTTTACTTACTGGGAAGAATTTTTGTAACACTTCTAAGTGCTTTGTGAACCTCTTTACAACTCAGAAATCTCTGATATATGTTTGCCCCTCCCTTTCCAGAAAAACCTAACATTTCTGTCAATTGTAGGTCTTCAAGCAGCAGGAAATCCAGCGTGTCAGAACTCCTATTGCTTTGGGATACATCATGAGTAAATGCACCAAGGAAAGATGTCTTTGAGGAATAGTGAGTAGTACAATTTAATTAGACTGTAGAAAACAAAAAACTAAGTGGTATCAGATTGTGTAGAACTCTGAATATCAACGTTCAATTTGGAAAGCAATAGGGAACACTGGAGGATTTTGAACCAGGAAATGACATTAGAGCAAGCATTTTAACCCTTTTTGTGTCGTGGACCCCTTTGGCAGTCTGGTGAAACCATGGACACCTCAGAACAATGTTCTTAAGTGTATTAAATAAAATAGCATTGCAAAGCTAAATTTTTTGAAATATTTTTCATAAGTTTACAATCCCTAACAAACAAAATTAAAGCTATGCAACAGGAATATTAGTCTGGCAACAGTATGTATGATTAGTCGTGGTAAATAAAAGCACTGTGGGTGGAGGGGCCTAGGGGAGAAGAAAATGGGTGTAAGAAGAAGTTACAAAAAGAAGCTATAGTTTTAGGTGAGACATAACAATGAACTGGATGGTATGGTAGCCCTACGGTGGCCTTTACTATTCTTGCTTTGATTTTAAAGCAGAGGCTGGAAGCCACCAGGTTCTTTCGCTTACATTCCTTGTTGCAAGAGCCCAAATCTCAGTCTGGGGGCATCCTAGAGATTTATGCCAAGACGATTGGCAGTGATTTCAATACCAAGTGAAATCTGGGAATAAGTCCTCGGATGGAGTTACAGAAGGAAGTACAATGGAAAAGCTTCAAAAGTAACTATACATATGGAAACAGTAGTCTGGGATAAACTGTCTTTTGACCAACCTAAAGTTGCTGGTGTTAAAAGAAAGGACCAAAGAAGATTTATGGTAAAAGAATCAGATCCTAAGGTTAATCCTGTCTGCAATCCTGGTTAAACCTATCTGTCTCCTACCCTTTTCCTGGTACCACTCAAGTATAGGTGTTTCCCTTATGTCTAGAATATGTGTTTCCCACCCCCACCTGCTTTATTTGTTCAAATTCTGCCTGTCTTTCAAAGGCCTGTTTAAGTTAAGGTTCACTCCCTCCCAGATATCGCCAGTTGATATACCCCTTTGAATGCTCTTAGTACTTTGTACCTTCATGTAATTTTCATATTTTCTTCTGTGTCACGGGCAGGATTGTATAGAGGAAAGGGGGCTGGAGTCCAGGGTTGAAACCCTGCCTCAGAGCCTCTCTAGTTATGTGACCTTGAGCAAGTCACTTGTAAGATCAGAGATTTAGATCTGACACAGACCTTAGAGGTACCCCAGGCAGGCCTGACTCAGGCCAGCCCATTGGCTGAAGCTCAGGATTAGGATGAATGAAAACCTCATGGACCTCCTGACAATAAACAAAAGGTTTTTAATAACAAACATGGAGAGAAGCACAATTTATCCCATAATCGTGAAATGAACACCTTTGATAGACTTAAGAACTTGGACGAATGTGATAACCATGATTCCAGACAGCCAGCAATGGAGCGGGCCACTTGCTTCGTGACAGTGGATGGACTCAGGATGAAACACAGATGTTTAGATGTGGCCCTTGTGGGGATTTGTTTTGCTCAATGAGGCATGTTTATTACAAAGGCTTTGTTTTTCACTGGATATGGGAGAGAGAAAATCTTATTTGAAAAAAAAGTAATTAAGAAAAGGATATTGAGCAAATATAACGCACCAGTTCAGATGAGGATAGCTTCCACGCCCCTGCATTTGCCATCACTGTACTACTGAGCAGCCTCTGTCAGGCCAGTGGCACTCCTTTGTACCTAGATCACCAGGAAGCTAAATCAGTGGCTTGAATCTTAGTCCTCTGGAACACTTAAGCCTCAGAGATGCTTTCACTAACTTTTAAAGGGAATATTGGGGGGGACTATCCCAGCCTGCATTGGGTAGATGTTGACTGGTCTTTTAGTCCAACCTCTTTTACGGATGAGGAAACTGAGAGACCCAGATGTTAAGTGACTTACCCAGAGTCACACAGCTAGTCTGTCTGAGGCTAGATTTGAACTCGGGTCTTCTTGACTCCAGGCCTGACACAATCCACTTTGCCATCTAATTGCCTATGATAATGTATATAATCACTTTACAAACCTTATAGCCCAATATAAATGTTACTTTCCCTAGATTATAAGATTCATGAGGACAGACCCTATTCATCTTGGTATCCTCACATAGAATAGGTGCTTGATAAATGTTTGTTGAGTATTAAGTCTGTTCAACTCCCATCTTTGCCTCTGTTTTATCATCTGACCTTTTGTTGAATATATCACTCCTTCCTATATTCTCTTCCCTACGTGTATTAGTATTGATGTTACCTACCAGCATGATACATTGAAATATCATCCACTCACAGTGAGCCAGATTCTACCAGCTGAGTCAACTGTTCCTTAGCAAAAGGAAAACACATCTCTCCCAGACTCTTAAGTAGAATGAATGCACTGCAAAATTTAATTCATTAGCAATGAGGGTGACTAGAGTATCGTATTTCATATTTTTAAAAAATTAACTCGGCCAGCTAGCATGGATTAAGTGTCCACTGTGTGTCTGTGCTAAGCACTAAAATAATCATTCAGAAGATTAAATTATCAACACAAAAAAAGCATATGGTCAACTACTGACCTCTCCAGCTTCAAGCCCCAACTGAAATTTCATCTTTTACTGGAAGCCTTCACCAATCCTTCAATTCCAGCGCCTTCCCTCTGTTAATTCTTATTTGTCCTGTATATAGCTTGTTTGTATACATTTGCATGTTGTCTCCTCTCTCAGGTTATAAGCTCCTGGAGGGCAAGGACTGTCTTGCCTCTTCTGGTATCGGTAGTAGTAGTCACAGTGTCTGCCACAAAGTAGAAACTAAATAAATGTTGGCTGATTGATTGAATTACGAGAAGCACCAGCTGTCATTTGACAGATAATGTGTATTACCCAAATACCCATCCACTG
Organism: Petaurus breviceps papuanus; assembly: GCF_028583685.1. Lineage (NCBI taxonomy): Eukaryota > Metazoa > Chordata > Mammalia > Diprotodontia > Petauridae > Petaurus > Petaurus breviceps. Next base: position 61,634,764 of record NW_027187419.1, on the reverse strand, counting down.
TCCCCCAGAAGTTGGTCCTGATCCCATCCCTGCACAGACTGCTCTTCTCCCAACCCAGTAACACTAACCCCATGACTCTATGGCTTTATCAGACATCTTGAAGCCAGATTAGCAGCCAAGCAAACCTTCATATCCTTGAGTATGTAGAGTCTAAAGGAAATCAGAGGCCCTGAATGAAATCTTCACTCAGTCACACCGCCTGCCTCTTCTTTTCTTCTTCTGTCTCTCTCCTCTAATTCTATTTCTCTTTCCCCCTCTTCTTTCTATTTCCCACCTTCTGCACTTTCTTCCTTTTCTTTCCCTTGCTTCTTTTCTTCCCCCCACAAAACTTTTAAAAATGCATTTTGTGTGTGTGTGTGTGTATGAATCTTTTTTCCCCTTACAACTCTTTTGGCTCTGATTTCTTGGAAACTGGTATATGGCGATGAATCTTGAGTATTTTGCTGCAGGGTGATTCTCTGTTCTATCTCCAAATGTGTAAGAGACAGGAGCAATAGGTTCTAACCTTATCTCCCTTTACTGTAAGAGACTGCTTTATTCCCTGTAACCACCCACCCCTAACACATTTCCCACCTCCTCCCCCTCCCCTTTACCCCACAAAACCTTTCTTTTTGTGCAAATCCTATCCATCCTCCACAGCCTAACTCAAATCCCATCTCTAAGAGATTTTAATAGGGAACACATTCTTTTTTTTTTTTTGCTTTTTGGAGGAGGGATGGTAGGGCAATTGGGGTTAAGTGACTTGCCCAAGGTCACATGGCTAGTTTGTGTGTGTGTGTGTGTTAAGTGTCTGAGACTGGAATTTGAACTCAGGTTCTCCTGACTCCAGGGCCCATGCTCTATTCACTGTGCCACCTAGCCGACCCAAACACATTCATTTTGACGCTTGGATGAGTGTCCTTCATTCTTAATTTTTGTCTTGTTTTAGCTATTCATGTATGTCCTATCTCTTTCACTAACTACACTGTAAGTAGTCCTTGAAGAAAAGGTATATACTTTCTATCTATCAGTATAATACATGTATATTATACTTTCTCCCATAGCACCTAGTGCATTTTATAACGCTAAGGTTTAAAAAGCACAGACCATTGAGGTAGATAATACAAATGCCATTTCACAGCTGAGGAAGTTGAGGCTTAAAGATATGATGTGACTTGTACATAATCACACAGCCAGTAAGCTGAGGGTGCTCAGTAAGTTTTTGATGAATATTGATGGTTAAGACCAGCATTGATGAATGTGGGCAATACCAGCCAAGAAGTTTCTTTTTACCTCTGATCATTTTCTGCTCCTCTCCCCTGACAAAGATAGCCCAGGACCTTGAACCTAAAAGCCTTGAGAATAACCATGCTTCTCCACAGTCCTGGTAAACACACCCCAGGAGACTTCTCCATCTGATTTTACTCTGAAGCCTTCTGTATGGGTTGTCTCCCCCAGTAGAATGTGAGCCTCCTCAGAGCAAGGATTGTCTGACTTACCTGTTTATATCCTCAGTGCTGAACATATAGTAAACTTTTTTTAAAAAATGCTTTACTCATTCATTCACCCACTCATTCCCTTTTCCCTGATCCCTCATGTGAGTGTCCTAGCCTATCTCCATTCTCCTTAGGAAAGAGTCCAAGAAAGCATTGAGAATGCACAATGGAGGGAGTGGGGTATGTCAGGAAAAAGCAACTAAGGCAATCCTTAGGGGAGGAAATGAACATTTCTGAAAGAGATAAAGAAACAGGAAAAGACTGGGAGGAGAGAGAACCACTCCATATTCTGGGTCAAAGGGCGAAACATTTCATGAGGGAAAAATAATGTGGGGAGGAGTGTGTTTGGGGGCTTTCTGAGGTTTGGCCTCTGGTAAGGAGAGGGGTTCAGATGTTATAGTTCTTCTTTGGGAGGTATTTTTGATTAGAGAGCTGAGTATAGAGAAAAAGGCAAGTGAGAATTAATAAGCCCCAGGGCACTCATCTGGAGTGGGGATGGACCATACTTCCTTTCCACAGTTGCACTGTATGGTGTGAAGCCCTTGGCTGCTACCCTCCTCACCACTGCCACGACCCTCAGGCAGAGCCTTCCTACTCCTCCAGCCATATGGTACAACCATACTGAAGCAGAGTGACCAGGATGGACTAACCATGGGAGAGGTGAAATCAGCAACAGTATGGACAGCTGGCCAGAAGATCTGTCCAGAGGCCTTAATCTCCCATCCCACCACTACTTACCTGAATTTACCCCAAATTCTAAAACTCCCAGTTTTGGCTCCAGGAAGGGGACTAGTACACTGTCTATTTAGGTCTCTAGCCTAAAGGGAGAGAAAGATTTCTCTGCCTTCCAGTTCAGCTCACCAAGATAAGAAAAAAAGACCAGATGCTCTGACTGTGGAGAGTTTGTATTTTGCTATAACTTCTCTTGTGCTTTATCTCCTGAGGGCCTAAAATATGGGAAACAAGTTCCTCACTTGCCCCAAACAGCTATGTAATGCCTTGTTGTTTCATTGTGCCAAATCCACAAATGAGAAGACCAAAAAGAAGACAAGGAGGGTGGGGGCAGAGAGCCCTAGGAAGTAATAAAGATTGTCAGTGTGGTACAAAACTACGTGTATAAGGCATGGCAGATTAACTAAAAGAGAAATTGAAAGGGCAAGGTTCATTGATTTGAATAAAGGGCAAGTACCTACTACATACAAAGCATGTTCCCAGAACCTGGGGAGAAATAAAGAACAAAAAGATAGTTTCTGCTCTCCAAGAGCATAATTTACTATGGGGAGACAAGATATGGATACTGATAAATATATCTTAGAAGTAAAAGAGAAAGTGCTACGAGGCCATATGTTTCGGTGGTTTCCTTAAGGAAGTGAGAATAGAATTGGGTAGTACCATTCTTCCAACCAAATAAGATTATAACCTAGACTTGACTCTTCATAGCTCCCCCAATCAGTTGCTGAGGCCTGTTGAGTTTTCCTTTACGTTATCTCATGTGTTCTTTGCCTTTTCTCCACTAACAATCACCACCCTAATTCAAGCCCTCATTACTTCTTACAGGACCTACTATTATATCTTCCTAATATATTTCCCAGGGCAGCTAGGTAGTGCCATAATGATGGAGTGCTGGGCCTGGAGTCAGAAACTCCTCTTATTAGTTCAAATCTGACCTGACACTAGCTATGTGACCCTGGGCAAGTCAGGATTAAGAGCCCTGTTTGCCTCAGTTTCCTCATTTGTAAAATGAGCTAGAGAAGGAACTAGCAAACCACTCCAGAATCTGCCAAGAAAACCCTAAATGGGGTCATGGAAAGTCAGATGAGACTGAAAAAATGACTGAACAACAAAAATGTTTCCCTGCCTCCAGTCTCTTTCCTCTTCAATTTATCCTCCATACAGATGCCAAAATGATACTCCAAAGTGTTTCAATCCTCTGCTCAAGAAACTCTAGTGGCTCCCTACTGTTTCTAGTATAAAATACAAGCCTCTCTGTTTGACATTTAAAGACTTGCATTTCCCAAGTAACAATTGGTCAAAGGATATGAACAGGTGGTTCTCCAGGGAAGAAATACGAGCTATCTTTAGCCATATGAAGAAACATTTCACATCATTAATAATTAGAGAAAAGTAAATTAAAGTAATTCTGAGGTTCCACCTCACATCTATCAAATTGGTAAAGTTAAAAAAAAAGGAAAATGATAAATGTTGGAGGGACTGCAGGGAAAACAGGAATTTTAATCTACTATTGGAAATATGTATTGGTCTAGCCATTTTGGCAAGCAATTTGAAACTATGCCCAAAAGTTAGTAAACTGTGCAAACTCCTTAACTGAGAGATACCACTACTAGGCCTATACTCCCAAAGAGATCAAAGAAAAAAGAAAGGTTTCACATGTACAAAAATATTTATATCAGCTATTTTTTGTAGTGATGAAGAACTGGAAATTAAGAGGTGCCTGTCAGTTGAATGATGGAACAAATTGTGGTAGATGATTGTAATGTAATATTGTGCCATGAAAAATTACAAGAGAGGTTATTTCAGAAACTTGGAAATACTTGTATGAGTTGATAAAGAGTGATGGGAGCAAAAACAGAAAAACAATTTATACAATGACAACAATGTTGTAAAGATAAACAACTATGAAATACTTAGAAATTCTGATTAACATGAGGATTCCAGAGGACAATGATGAAGAATGCTGGAAAAGAAGCAATGGACTAAATATGGAGAATAAAACAAACATTTTGGGGGACATGACCATTACAGGAATTTGTTTTGCTTGACTGTATCTATTTGTTACAAGAGGGTTTCTCTCCCCTTTTTCTCTTTTCTTCAAGGGAGAGAAAAGAAATACTTATTAATTTTAATAAATCTAATTTTTAAACGCTCTTCCCAATTTGACTCCAGCCTTCCTTTCCAAGCTCATTTGATCCCTTTTGAACATTCTGTTCCAGTCAAATTAGAACACTTGCTATTGCCTGACATGATGTCTCCTGTCTCCCATGCCTATCCCATGGAACAACCTAACCCCTACCTGGATTACTCTATTTCCTCACCTCCATTTTTTGGAATTTCTAGCTACCTTTTAAGGTTCCACTGAAATGCCACTTCCTAAGGGAGCTTATTCTGATCCCTACCCTTTCTGGTGCCCCTAAAATACTTTGCATTTACTTTTTACATATTTTATGTTTCATTCTCTGACAATATGTTCCCAACCCTAACCCTGAAAAAAACAAAACCCACAAACTTATATGACATGGGTTTAAAAGCATTCATATTTTCTCCAATTCCTTGCATGGTTGTTTTGGCTTCTACTATGTGAACTCATGCTTAGTGGGTGATGTTATTGTCTTTCTCTCTATTAATTAATAATAAAGAACCATTAATTATTAATATATCAATGAATTAATATTTAATAAATATCCATTATTAATATAACCGTTAATTATGAATGAATAAATAATTAATAATAAAGTTTCTGTACCTTCTCTTCTACTTTTCACATGAATCAGTCTATGATCTCTGCCCCATTTCTTGTTCCTTGCATTATTATTATTGCCTTTATATATCAGATCCCTACTGGAGGGAATCACCTAGTCTAACCCCTTATTTTACAGATGAGGAAATTGGAACCCAGTTGAGTTCAAGTGATTGCCACCATTTGAGGACGAGGAAGCATGGAAATACATCTAGTTGGGAGAACATCTAGGAAGATGGCCAGTGGAGTCACTAAAGAGTGAGACAGTGAAAAGCCCACTGGACTTGGAGTTGGAGAATTTGGATTAAAATTTTAGTTTATACTTATTATCATTATTCAATTATTACCTGACCTGGAGCAAGTCTTTTCATCCCTAGGCCCCAGGTTCCTCATCTGCATACGAAGACTTTGGACTAGATTCCTTCCAAGGTCCCTTCCATCTGAAAAATTTACCAGACAAGCTGGAATCAGGAGCCACTAGGGTAGCAGAACATTGGTCTGAATGAAATTACATGCTCAACTTGTGTCATGTTATAGTACCCTCTTGTGGTCAGAAGGAGCGGTCATCCTACCTTTGCCATAAGATTATTTCGTTTTTCCAGATCCAAGGGGAGGAAGGCCAATGGATGTGGAAGGTACACGGGGAAGAGCTAGAAGTTTTACAACCTCTACCCATCACAGAAATTTACATTTGGGGATTATGTGAGGGGTCTCTTTTCCATACTCAGATAGCAAATAACTTTAGTGTCAGAGGTCCCACTACCCAAACCAGAAAAAACAACACACAAAAAAAGTAATCTAAAGGTTGTAGAAGTCAGCCTTGTGTTCCCACTCTTGAAGTTCAGCTCATACAATCTGGGGCTCTTTGAATGTCCACATTACTGAGGCTTTCATAATTATGCAACTTCATAAGATGTTAAATGTAATTCTGATGATACTCTTCTGAAAATGCCTCAGATTAAAAGCTTTTGCCGGCTCTTTAGACAGCAGGCCCGCAATTATAGAAAATGAACTGCATTTTAGCTTTCTGTTGAAATTAATAACAACAGTCCCCCAGTTGACTTTGCAAGTAGTTAATGGAACAAACAGGATACTCTACTACAATATGGGTTTGAAAGCCATTTGAGAGAGATTCTGGGTTTTAAATAGGAAAGTAATTTCACACAATGAAAACCTTTTCTCATATTCATTCTGTAACAAGAGAATTACCTGGTATGAAGATTTAAGGGTTTAACAAAGGATTTGACTAGACTTCAGTCACATGGTGGCCAGCACAGATTTCTCTTGGGCAAAAAAGAATGGGCAGTGAGTGCCAACGGTCCATTGGCTACCTGCGGTACTCTAACAACTAGGTGTTGTTATGAGACAAGGAGGAGAGGGTACTAGGCCACTTTTCAGAAGAACGGTATTTTCTTTTCCCTTTAGTGGACATAGGGTGTAAGGGAGAGTGGACATAACAGACTGATTCTATCTATATAAACAGCTCAGGGTTTTATTTGGGGAAGGGGGGGGAGTCTCTTCGTCTTTGACATGCTTCTTCCCTGGGTCTTCTCTGGCTATGCACCTAGTCCTCACAAAAACTAAGAACCTGGAGTGTTTGCATTGATTTGTCAATATGCTCTTGGGATAGCTTTGATGGAACTCAGTTCTGGGTCACTTTACTACCAAATCCAAATGCTTTGATTTCCCAGGGCTTCATAGTGATAAGTGAACCCAGCCACCAGAAAGAATAAATACTCAGATGCTAATCCAGTATTACAACCACTCCTGGACCCCAGGGGAATGAGGTATTGCACTTTCTTTATCATGGGGTCCATCATCTATAGATGAAGGCAAACAGTCTGGGCCTCTAATGAGAGAAATTAGGCTCCCTTTTCTCCCATTCTTAGGTTCTTTATCCCCCCAATCTCAGCAACCCAGGACAGATTTACTTAAAGATTACATTTCAGTTCATGTTTTGAGTCTCTGCAAAGAGGTAGTTAGAAAGCTATTTAATATCTAGGCAGTTTATCAGAAAAAGGTCTCATATCTAAAATATATGAGGAATTTGTCAAATCTATAAGATCTATAAGTCATTACCCAATCAATAAATGATCAAAGGATATGAACAGGCAGTTTTCTGAAGAAATCAAAACAATTTATAGTCATATGAAAAAGTGCCTGCATCATTATTGATTAGAGAAATGTAAATTAGAACAACCTTGAGATATAATTTATATCCACTAGATTAGCTAAAAATGATAGTAGGGGAAAGTGACAAATATTGGAAGAGATATGGAAAAATGGGGACTTTCATTTGTTGGTGGTGGTGGTGATCCAACCATTTTGGAAAGTAATCTGAAATTATGCCCAAAGACTTATTAAACTACCTATACCTTTTGAGTCAGCAACACCACTACTAGGTCTATTTCCAAAGATGATTAGGGGGAAAGGAAAAGAACCTCTAAGCTCTAAAATGTTTATAGTGGCTCTCTTCATGGTAGCAAAGAACTGGAAACTGTGGGGATGCCAATCAATTGGGGAATGAACTTGTGGTATATGATTGTGCTGGAATCCTATTGTGCTATAAGAAATGTTGAGCTCAATGGTTTTAGAAAAACATGGAAAAACTTGCATGAAATAATGAAGGGCAAAATGAGCAGAACATTGTATACAGTAATAGCAATATTGTTTTAATAATGATTTTGAGCGAATTTTGAGCGAATCTGAGTATTGTAAATACTCAAATTAACTATAAAAGACATAGAAGTAGGTATGGAATAATTATATACATACATATACATAAATATATATATATGTATATATATATATATATTTGTGTCTAATGGTAGCCATCTCTAGGGCAGGAGGCAGGAGGGAAGAAAAAAATTTTACATGATAATTTTGTTGCATATTTTAAAAGAATAGCAAGTTCGTAATAGATAGGCAATTTCATCTTTTTTATTATGTTGTGGAAATGATTGTTTTATTCCATAAATTAAAAATAAAATTTTAAAAAGATATTAATCTACAGTATAAAGCAGGTTTAGGACAGGTCAATCCCTACATACAAAAGACGTTCTAAACCCAAAGGATTGCCCAACCTCTTGGATTTCAAGACTAGACACATCCATCCCAGGATCACTGTTTAGCCACATATAAATAAACAAGCAAAGAACCAAAAATCATAGCAGGCAGAGGAGAACCCGGCTCAAGTTCACCTAGCTGATCCCCAGCTGAAACTGTCATGTGACTTGTAGCTACTTTGCTGGGAGGCAGGAAGTTACCTTTTCCTCCACCCCTTAAGGGAGAAACTAGGATAATCCCTGTATAGTATATAATCAGAACAGGAGAGATACTGATTATTGTTGTGTTCAGTCTCTTTGCGACTCCATTTGGGTTTTTCTTGGCAGTGACACCAGAGTGGTTTACCATTTCCTTCTCCAGTTCATTTAAACAGATGAGGAAACTGAGTTAAACAGAGTTAAGTGACTTGTACAGGGTCACACTGCCAGAAACTGTCTAAAGACAGATTTGAACTTAGGTCTTCCTGACTCCAGACTCACTACTGTATCCACTGTGCCATCTAGCTGCCCCCTGCCCATTTTAAAGATATACTGAGTCACTGGCTCTTCATGCTCAAAAGTCGATAAGGGGATTGCTTTATTATCTCATAGTGCAAATGTCCTTTGTGTTGAATTACACTTGTCCCTAGAGACCCTGGAATTTCCAAATGCAATGGCCGCATAGACCATTGTATATTGAATTTTCCAACCCTCCCAAAGACGGGGCTGATGGGATCTGGATCCTTAAAAAGAAAACACCCTGAGTCCTTCAACTTTCCCACAAATTTCAGAAACCCAGTCCCTGGCATTCACCTGAGGCATCCAGCCCATCCCAGTATAATACTTTCAACTGTCCTTTCATTGTGGCCCTCTGACCCAGCCCAATCTTTCATTCTCTGTTAACCTCTGGGACCACCCTAGGCTTCTTGCCACTCCTTAATCCCATCAAGATCTTTTCACTGAATCTTTTCCCCTTTCTCTGCATAAAGAATATCATTCCCCAGCCCCTCCCCCCCATTAAGTGCATACTCAAATTCTTTCCAGGCAGACCCACCCTTGCAATTTGGGGTCCCTAGTGCCCCTAGACCACATCACCAATACTGCTAAGTGTGAGAAATTGAAAGGAAAGACCACAGAGAATCAAAGGGATTTAGAAATCTAGAAAGATGAGGGAAAAAATGAATTTTCCTCTCAGTTGAGAAGCCTGACAAAATGAAACACATGAAGTGATAGAAAAGACGGCTTATGGGAGTGGAGGTGGGTGAGGTGGAAAGTGAGCCTAGATCTTCTTAGAATTCACCCAACTCACCTACACTGTCAAAAGGAATGAATAAGAGATTACATGTATGAGCATGCATGCACATGTAATATAGGCATCTTCATATTTATGCACGTGCATATATAATATCTAAGAGGATTCCTAAGACCTGCAAGATACAAGCCTACAGAAGGAGTCTTAGAAGGTGGAATCAGGTATGTAGCCTTCCCTAAACCTGAGGCATGAAATCATCAAAGACTGACTCCCTAATGGGGTTAGCCCTACCTAAACCTTAAAGAAGCTTGTCAGCACAAGAGCAGACACATGAGATACCCCTAGGCAAACACATGTGGGCTGGGCCTTCCTGGGTACCTTCCAGGAATGAAAGCCAAAGTAGCAGGAAAAAGGGAGGCACATGGAAGGGACAGTAACTGATGAAGATCCTATCTGGCTCTTTTCTCTTTTTTTGTAGTTAATTTTTTTTTTAATTCCCAAAACAATGGTCTATTTGAGAGGGAAAACCAGCAATCATTCCATTGTTGCTCACCTTTTAAGTATGCTCACTAATCCCAGCCCCAGGCTGGGCAGAGATGCCAAAGCACTATGTACTCTTCTTCTAAAATGGCCCTGGTAGTTCCCTTTTCATTTGTATGGTTCAGCTGTATGCTATCACAGTTGTACTAATACTCCAGAGTGTCTCTTCCTGCCATAGCTATAAGTAAAATCCCATTATTGAGCAACCACATGCAGAGTGTTGGTTCATGCCAGCCTGTAGGAAGGTCTCCAGTGTTTTGTCTTAGGGCACTATGCTCAGTGTAGCTGACTACAAAGTTTTTGGTTACACACTACTTGGTCAAAGACAAAGAAAATAGCCTTATTACATTTGTATCTGACCCAGCAGGGATGGGTAGCAGTCTGATGACAGAATCAGGATTCAAAATTGCCTCGGAAAGTTGTAGCTGTGGATTCAAACCAACAAAATAAAATTTAACAGAAAAAAATACAAAGCCTTCCATTTAGATTTTTTTTAAAAAAAGATGTGACCTGAGCTGCTGAAAGCAGCATATGAAAAACACTTGGAAGTTTTATTTGATGATAAACTTCATCTGACCCACTAATATAATGCAGTCAGAAAAACAAAGAAAAAAGAACCCTACCTTTCTCCAGAACTACTTTGATATAAATTAGAGCCATAACTAAAAAATTTTATACTTGGGGAAGGAATCATAAATTCTGTCATGGGTAAATCAAGTTAAGCATTTATTAGGTGCCTAATATATTCTAGGGCTCTAGGCACTGTGCTAAGTGCTAGGGATACAAAAAAAAAAGTCATAGTCTAATTGATGGTAAGTGTTGCAAAGAGTATTCTCAGTTGAGTGGTGAAATGATTTGTCTAAGGTCTTACAGGTTACAAATAGCAGAGCCTAGATTTAGGCAGGATTTTCAGATTCCAAATTTAGCATAATATTGTTGAGGTTTAGAGTTTAGGGGTGAGCAAGACCCCAAAACACCAACACACCAAGTCTTGCTGAATGAATTCAACTCAAGTCTTCTCTCAGCCAAAGTAAAGCAAAGTTTATTACACATTCGCCTTAATGGGTAGACTCTTAAGGAGCCTAAGTATATGTGAAGCTTGCATTGACAAGCAGGCCAAAATAATCTGACATAGACTGAGTCTGGCTAGATTGAATTCTCAGCCCTTTCATGGAGGCAAGATGGATCATATATACAGAAAGATTGTGGAAGGAGGGGTGGTCTAGAGGAAAGGTTTGGGGAGGGTCTTGAGGAGGAGTCTAAGGAGGATCTTTAGGGGACTGAGGTCAGACTCCAGTAATGGGATAAAGAATGGGAAATAGCTGAAGGCTACCTGGAGATGACAGACAATGGAGGGTTAGGCTAGTTTAAGGGTAACAGATTTGGGTACAGATATTTTGATAGAATCAAGGGTGGGCAGTAGGTGGACAATGGAGGGCTAGGCTAGGTTAAGAGTAACAGAGATTGGTCCTAGCTATAATGAAAGGCTTATGGACTCAGGCCAATGCCTCATCAAATGGGAAGATTCAATCAGAGTTCACGGGATTTCCCAGAGCCTGTACCCCACCCATCACTATGACATCAGGACAAATCTCTACTGCTGGGGGAAAATATCCTTGGGAACCCATCCCTCAGTTTCTCTCCCTTGGAGTTCTAGCTAAGGCTGGGAGGCAATCATTTCCCCTTCCCTGAGTAGCAAAGGGCAAAAACAGGAAGTGTGAAAAGGAAGCAGAGACCTAAGGACAAACCCTTAGGGGAACACTCCCTTTAATGGGTTAAGAAGAGGACATAGAGCAGGAGGGGTTAAGAGAAGCAGGAGGAGAGAGCATGGTCTGAAGCTAAGGTGGGAAAGCCTTTCTGGAAGGAAGTGCTGATCAGCTGTGCTAGAGGGTGTAAGGAGGTCTATGGGATAAGAACTGAAAAAAGACAACTGAGAGACTTTTATGAGGTGCAGGCTCTGGGAACCCCCCCCCCCCTTGAACTCTGATTGAATTATCCCATTTGATGAGGCATTTGCATAAGGTCATAAGCCTTTCATTGTGGCTCTGCCCAAACCTTTGTTACTAGCTTGGCCCTCCATTGTCCACCTACTGCCCACCCTTGAGTCTATCAAAATATCTATACCCAAATCAACTGTTACCTGACCTCATTAACTCCTCCTGAAGACCCTCCCCAAACTCCTGCCCTAAACCACCCCTAGATTCCTCCCACAACCTTTCTGTATATAAGATCCCATCTTGCCTCCATGTGTGTGAGAGCACCATAGAAGGAGGGAGAAAAGGAAAGAAGGAAGGAAGGAAGGAAGGAAGGAAGGAAGGAAGGAAGGAAGGAAGGAAGGAAGGAAGGAAGGAAGGAAGGAAGGGAGGGAGGGAGGGAGGGAGAAGATAGGAAGGAAGGAAGATAGGAAGGAAGGAAGGAAGGAAGAAGGGAGAAGGAAGACAGGAGGGAAGGAAGGAAGACAGGAGGGAAGGAAAGAAGGCAGGCAGGAAGGAAGGAGGGAAAGAAGACAGGAAGGGAGGGAGGGAAGAAGAAATTTATTAAGCACTTACAATATGCCAGGCTCTGTGCTGTCTTTAATAATAATAGGTATAATTTATATAGCACCTACAAATATTCTCTCATTTGATCCTCAAAATAACTTTGGAAGGTAAGTGCTATTATTAGCCCCATTTTACAGATAAGGAAACTGAGGGTGACAGAGGTGAAGTGACTAGCTAAAATTCTTTAATTACGTCCTTTCTGCCTGTTCTTTAGGATTCACATGTGACAGCCTGCTTCCATCAGTCATGCATTTCCCCAGTGCCTTCTCTGTAATACCCATTTTTAGTTCTTCAGAAGCAAATGTTTCACGTCTCACCACCAAATAACAACACTAGTAAAATTATAGTATTGTAAAGGATCATTCATGGGAAACTTGGAGGTATTGAAAGTTTTCTAATTTCCCAAAGAGGACAGCCTGCTGTCCTCTTCTTGTTCCATTATAGGCCCAATTTGTTCATCTGTACTGTCTGTCCTACATACAAGCTCTATCCTGTATATAACCAAGTGCATATTAAAATCTGGGCAATAGACATTGTTCACCTGCTTGGTCTTTCCTATGTCCATGTTTGAATCACACCAAATCAGCTTTGAGTGATTGGTTATTAGATCTCTTCTAGGAGGCAGCTAAAGTGGATAGAGTACTGGGCTTGGAGTCAGGAAAACTGGATTCAAATCCAGCCCCAGATACTTACCAACTGTTGTAAAAGTGCTTAGCAAGAGTGCCTGGCATATAATAGGTGCTTAACAAATGCTTGTTTTTCCCCCTTCTCCTTCTAGAAATGTTCTGAGGCTTAATGCAAGGAGCACAATGGCAAATGCAAAAAGGAGTATCTGGAGAATCTCACTGTCTACAGAGAATCCCTCTTCAAACTGGTCTTTACTCTGGATCTCCTCTCTCACAGTGCTGAATGCCTTTGGAGAACATAGATTTCCCTCATTTATGCATCACCTAATGTTTATTATTAGAGGGTCATTAAAGAGTTATTTATCTTTTTTGTCTTCCTTTATAAATATTTTTCCAATTACATGCAAAATAATTTTAACTTTTATTTTAAAAAATTTTAAGTTCCAAATTCTCTCCCCTCACTCCTCAGTGTGAAGGAAAGCACTTTGATATAGGTTATACATGTGTAGTCATGTAAAAGATATTTCCATATTATTCATGTCATGAGAGAAAACACAAACCAAAACAAAACAAAGTTTAAAAATACGCTTTAATCTGTTTTCAAAAATTAGCAGTATGACCTTGGGCAAGTCCCCTAATCCTAATTGCCCTACAAAAAGCAAAAAAAAAAAAAAAAGGAAAGGAGATAGCAATTTTTCATCATAAGTCCTTCAGAATTGTATTAGATCATTGTATTGCTGACAATAACCTCATCATTCACAGCTGAGAATCATACAATATTACTGTTACTGTGTGCAGTGTTCTCTTGGTTCTGCTCACTTCATTTTGTGTCAATTTGTGTAAGTCCAGGCTTTTCTGAAAGCATCTTGCTCATCATTTCATATAGCAAAATAGTATTCCATCACAACCATATATGACAACTTGGCTAGCCATTCTCCAATTGAGCATGCCCTCTATTTCTAATTGTTTGCCAGAACAAATAGAACTGCCATAAATATTTGTGTACATCTAGGTCCTTTTCCTTTTTAAAAAAATTCTCTTTGGGATACCGACATCATAGTGGTATTGCTGGGTCAAAGGGTTGTAATGGCAAGCACAGAAGTGGTTCACACCTTGTTTCAGACTGTTAAGAAATAGAACATGTGAACTCCACAACTTGTGAACTCCTGGGGAGGAGCATATAATGACTATATAAGGAGAGCCCCAGGGCTAGAGACAGCAGGAGCTGAAAGGAGGACACTTGTGGTGGCAGAGTCAAGGAGAATACTTGTAGTATCCTGGCACTCTGCCTGCTCTGTCTATGTTGATGTTTGTTTGTGATGCTTTGTACAGAAGCCCTGGGACTTTACTGAAAGCCCTGAAAGAGGATTTTCTGGTTGTATGTTTACAGAAGTCCTGGAGGAGGGTTTTGGAGGTCCGGGGACTTTACTGATGATTTGTGCTGACCTCATGGACCTTGTGTGTGGGTCTGTGTTAATTTCTATGTTGATGATTTGTGTTGAGTTCTCAGATCTTGTTGGTAGGTCTGAGTCTATTTCACAGGCAGATAGTGAATTGATGATGGTGCTGGCAATGTGTATTAATATTATTGTAGCTCTGTTAAGCTTTGTCTTTCCAGAGACAGGAACTGTGAAGGACTTGAGGTGGACTGGACACTGTGAGTTTCAATATGGAAGGAGAACTGGACAAGGAACAGGAGCTGCCTGAATTTGAATCCAGGTGACAGTTGGAGCTGGGACCATGGAAGAGGAACCATGGAAGCGGAGAGCCAGCCTCCGGTCAAGCTGAAAGAAGACTTTACTTGGATACAGTGTACTGACTGAGAAGATTATGATTTAATGACCTAGGGGTGACCTAGGGGCAAGCCTCCTTAAGGATAATTGAATGACTGAGTTACTAAATGATTATACTTTGTTGAAAACTATTGTGACCACTTTGGTGAAAACAATGTGGCCATTTTACTGATATCATTGTGAATGCTGTATTTTGATTTTTTGTGATAAGTTTTAACATTGTGAATTCTGTACCTTGATTCTCTGTGAATGTTTTGCTCTGATTTGTTATTGAATAGAGTGTTCACTATACTATGTAATCAGAAGCTTGAAAGCTGTTCACAGCAGCAGTCATCTGGAAAGCTGCTCATTCATGGCTTTACAAGGGTATACATAGTTCAAATAGCCCTTTGGGCATAGTTCCAAATTGCACTCCAGAATGGTTGGATCAGTTCACAACTCGACCAACAATGCATTAGTATCCTAATTTTCCCACATTCCCTCCAACATCTGTCATTTTCCTTTTCTATAACATTTAGCCAATCTGATAGGTATACAATGGTAAGTCAGAGTTATTTTATTCTTCATTTCTCTATCAATAGTTATTTGGAGCATTTTTTCATATGACTAAAGATAACTTTGATTTCTTCATCTGAACACTGCTTTTCATATCCCTTGACCATTTATTTATCAATTGGGAAATGACTTATATTCTTATAAATTTGACTCAGTTCTCTATATATTTCAAAAATGAAGCCTTTCTCCTAGGAACTTGTAAATTTCTCCCCTAGTTTTCTACTTTACTTCTAATCTTGGCTGCATTGGTTTTGTTTGTGCAGAAACTTTTCTGCCCTCCCTTCTATAAGTCCCTCCAATCCCTCTCCCCTTTTACCTCCCTGTAGGGTAACATAGATTTCTACACTCAACTGAGTGTATATATGTTATTCTCTCTTTAAGCCAATTCCAGTAAGAATAAGGTTCAAGCATTGCCTGCCAGCCTGCCATATTCCCCTGCATTGTAAAAGCTCTTTTGCACCTCTTTTTTGTGAGACAGTTTACCCCATTCTACTTCCTTCTTCCCCTTTCTTCCAGTACATCCCTCTTTCTCACCAATTAACTTTTTTTGTAGGGGTGAGAAATATCATTCTATCATAGGCAACTCACATCTATGCCCTATGTCCATGTATACTCTTTTAACTGCTGATAAAGTTCTTAAGAATTACAAGTATTATCTTCCCATATAGGAACATAAATGCTTCAGCCTTATTGATTCCCTTATGAATTCTTTCATGTTTATCTTTTCATACTTCTTTTGAATCTTGTATTTGAAAGTCAAATTTTTGTCCAACTCTGATCTTTTCATCAAGAATGCTTGAAAATCTTCTATTTCATTAAATATCAATTTTTTCCATGAAGTAAACCCTCTGTTTTGTTGGGTAGGTGTTTCTTGCTTGTAGTCCTAGCTCTTTTGCCCTCTGCAATATCATATTCCAAGTCCTCCACTTATTTAATGTAGAAGCTGCTAAATTTTGTGTTATCCTGAGTGTGACTCCATGATATTTCTTCTTCTTGACCTGGGAGTTCTGGAATTTGGTTATAATATTCCTGGGAATTTTCATCTAGGGGTTTCTTTCAGGAAATGATCAGTGGATTCTTCCCATTCCTATTTTATCTTCTCATTCTAGAATATCAGAGCAATTTTACTTGATAATTTCTTGAAAGATGATGTCTATGCTCTTTTTTTATGATGGCTTTCAGATAATCCAATGATTCTTAAATTATCACTCTACAATTTATTTTCTAGGTCAGTTGTTTTTCCAGTGAGCTATTTCATATTTTCTATTTTTACTTCTTTTGATTTTGTTTCATTGCTTCTTGATGTCTCATGGAGTCATTAGCTTCCCACTTGCCCAATTCTAATTTTCAAGGAATTCTTTTTTTTAGTGAGCTTTTGTACCTTCTCTTCCATTTGACCAAATCTATTTTTTAAGTAGAATTTTCTTCTCTTCAGTATTGTGTGTATATGTGTGTGTGCCTGTATCTGTGTCTGTGTGTGCATGTGTGTCTCTTTTTACCACTTTGCCTATTCTTTTTCAAGATGCTATTTTCTTCAGTATTTTTGTGCCTCTTTTACCAAACTGCTGACTCTTTTTTCATTATTTTCTTGCATCATTGTAATTGCCCACCCCCACTCACACAACTTTTGTTCTACCTTTTTTTAGTTGATTTTAAAAATCCTTTTTGAACTATTCCAAGAATTCTTTTTTTATGTCTGAGACTAATTCACATTTTCTTTCTTTTTTTCATTCTTCTTTTGCATATGTTGTCTTCTTCTGAGTTTGTGTTTTGAATTTCCCTGTCCCCATAGTAACTTTCTATAGTCAGGTTCATTTTCTGTTGTTTGCTCCTTTTCCAGCCTATTTCTTGACTTTTAGCTTCATGTTAAAGTTGGGCTCAGCTCCTTCTTGTCTTTTGAGTTGCTCTTTTCAGAGTTAGTTGTGGGTGGTCTGTAAGTTTTCGGATCTTCCAAGGTGGTATGATCTAAGGAAAGCTGTGGTCACTGTTCTCCTGGCCTGTGTTCTGGTCTGTGAGTGTCCACAAACACTTTTTTCTAACTTGGAATTGTTACCAGAGTCCTGCTCCCTTGCAACTACATGCAACTCCTTGCCCTGGGACTGCAGCCTAGAACCTGCTATGGGCAATGCAACAGTATCCTGCCCCCAGTGCCTGCAAAGGGTCCTCTTTAATCTCCTGACTTCCTGGGCTGAGAGCCCCAGAAGTTGTTGCCTCAGATTTAGTCACCCCCAAGGCCTGCTACTGGCTCGCCAGGGCATGGTCTGTGCTAGACTTTGCTCCACTCTTACCCTAGTGAGACATATCTTTTCTACCTTCTTTCCACCCCATCCTTTTGTTGATTCTGTTACTCCAAATTTGTTCTGAAGCATTATTTGGAGGAGAATTGGAGGGAACTCAGTCGAGTCATTACCTTTACTTCACCATTTTCCAATGAATTTTGAATGATCTTGAAGTATGAATGGAGAACACCTTGTTGTAAAGGTAGCATTTGCTTCTACAGAATCAAATGCTCTTTCATAATCAACAAACCTGAGTCTAATGCTACCTTCTATTCCCTCTATTTTTCACTTAGTAGTGAAATGGTAAGGATGTGGTCTATTTTTGAATATTGCATATGAAAGCCTGCTTGCACCCTACTAATACTTCTATCAAGGATGTCTCTGGTTCATGTATAGATGAGTCTCATAAAGATTTTGTATAGATGAGAAGGTAGGCATATGTCAGTAGTTGTTAATTTTCTCTTGGCCACTATTTTTCAGCACTAATAAGGTTTGAGGTTTGTTTGTTTGCTTGTTTTCCATGCCTTTGGAATCTTTCTATCCAAACTAGAAGCATAGGAAAACATGAGTCAGGAAGAATGAAGAGGCCTAAGACTTATGGATTACACAGATAATTCATAACTTCACACTGTGAATTATTGTTCAGTCATTTCAATTGTGTCCAGCTTTTTGTGACCTCTTCTGGGATTTTCTTGGCAAAAATACTGAAGTGATTTGACATTTCTTTCTCCAGCTCATTTTATAGGTAAGGAAATTGAGGCAAATGAGGTTAAATTATTTTCCCAGGGTCGGACAGCTAATGTTTGAGGCCAGATTTGAACTCAGATTTAGATGGCTGGGGCTTCTAGGTGGCTCAGTGGATAGAGCACTAGGCCTGAAGTCAGAGGGTCACAAAGAGGAA
>NW_027187419.1:61612940-61616274 GCF_028583685.1 Petaurus breviceps papuanus | reverse complement strand
AATGACACTATAAAGAATGAAATAGGAGGCAGCTAGGTGGCACAGTGAATAGAGTACCGGCCCTAGAGTCAGGAGGACCTGAGTTCAAATCCTGCCTCAGACACTTACTAGCCATGTGACCTTGGGCAAGTCACTTAACCCTAATTGCCCTCCAAAAAGCAAAAAAAAAAAAATAGATTATCCTTTAACAGATAAGAAAAGATGTGTTATTGATGGGAGAGTTATTTCTGAGTGAGCTGTTTATCAATAGTCAGATATCTCATCAACTCCTCAGAGTCAAGATCAGGATCAGTGAATAACAAGAAAAAATAATTACAGGGGGGAAAAAGCTATCACATACAATTGGAATGATTTAACCCTGAATCAGGATAGAACCTTAGGGAACAACCATAATAAAAGGTGGCAAAGAGAATGAGAAGCCAGTAAAGACAAAGAGGAGGAGTCAGAGAGGTAGAAGTACAAATAATAAAGAGGACATTGTTCTTGAAGTCAAGGGAAGAGAGGTTGTAACAGAATGGAGGGGGAGGTCTCACAGTATGAAACGTCACAGAGATCAAGGAGGATGAGAACAGGCCAAAAAAAAAATTGGATTTGGAAATGAGGTCACCTAGTTACAGTTCTGCCAGGGAGATGTCATTGAAATAGTGGAGGACTTTTGAGACTCTCTCCAGGTCACCTGAGAAACCGGTGGACTGAATGGCCATGCTGTGGCTCCACAAGTGTGGTTCTCTCATGACAGCCAAAGAGAAATGACATCCATCTTTTCCCTCATGTTTAGCAGCAGAGACCAAGGGATAGGATTCAATCAGAGAAGAACTCATTTGTTGTTGAGTCGTTTCAAGTTGTTTCTCACTCTTTGTGACCCCATTTGGGGTTTTCTTGGCCAAGATACTGGAGTGGCTTGCCTTTTCCTTCTTTGACTCATTTTACAGATGAGGAAACTGAGACAAACAGGGTTAAGTGACTTGCCCAGGGTCACACAACTAGTAAGTATCTCATGATGATGAGTATTCCTGACTCCAGGCCTGTCACTCTATTCACTGTGCCACCTAGCCGTTCATAATATGAGAATTCCTACTACGGATTATAACTGACAAGGAATTTCACACATTTTTAAGACTAAAGATTGCTCAATCAAGGACATCTGTTTTGTTTTATGCTTTATTTTAATAAAATCTTTTATCATATTGTGAATTGCCTCATTTAATAAGAGCATTGGTTTCAGTGTATTAAGGGGAACAGCACCATACATTGTTCTAGGTTGCCTAGGTGGGGCCTACGAGTCAAGAGAATGAGAACCTGTACCTAAGCCCCTTGTATCCTGAAAGTCTCTGATATAAAGCTAATTAATGTAAAGTATTACTATTTGTTATCTAGTACTTAGCATAGTACTCTGTGTACTGTAAGTGCCTAACATTTGTTAGTTTCATTTATTTTATATAATGAAATTGTGGCATGGATATGTAGATACCATCACCATCATTAATAATAAGCTCCATGTTGCATATTATAGGTATCTTTTTATTTTCATTTTCATTGTCTATGATACAATAGCCAAAATTAAGGGAAAATATTTTTAGAGATTTTATCTATCGAGTATCGAGCACTTCTGTAACTGTCCAAACAGAAGTGAATGAAGACATAAACCAAGCACGATGGCATATTACAGAACTGATGAGGGACTTCCACTCTGATGTAATCACTAGAGGAGCTCTCTTTACTAAAAGCAAAGTAGCAGATCACTTCTTAACTTGTGTTAATGAAATTCTGGATTCAATTCTGACCAACAAGGAAGAGCTTATTGCTGAAATAAAAACAATGGCAAACTTAACAGGAAGAGACCACACCATTTTAGAGTGTATGACGAAGAAGAAAAAGCAGGTTGGGTGGGATGTGTAGAGCAGGCATATTTCAACAGCAAGATCCCATGGGATAAAGTTCTATGGGGAAGTTAGCCCAAGAGGGATGGGATGCTCTCAAGAACAAAATTCTAATGATACAAACAAAAGTTCTTCCTAAAAGGAATTCACAGGAATGCCAACTAAAGGAGACCAAATGTTATTATTTGAGAGCACTAATGGAAGGTAAATATTTGTATGAGAGGTGGCAAGCGTTCATAGCTACCCATAGTCCTCCTTGTTCTTAGTGCCTTCTTTCTGAGATTACCCCCAATTTATCCTGTGTATATCTTGTTTATACATGATTGTATGTTGTCTCCTCCATTATTAGACTGTAAAAACCTTGGGTCTGAGCCAAACCACTGCTGCTGCTAGTTTCTGAACGTTCTTCTTTTTGGGCACACTGCCCAGGACCTCTCTACCCAGAACCAACTGAAGGTATAACTTCCCTTTTCAGTCTGCTCTGGATTTGTGACTCAGAACTGGGTGGTGGGCTACAAAGCTTCAAGCTTGCACCTGTTCCCACCTCTTTGCCCCTATATAGGTTTGGAGGTAGTCCAGTGATAGGAATACTCTTCCAACCCAATCCCTAGAAGTCAGTAGACTATACCAACTTGGGTTGGACAAAGGACTCCCTGTGACTTTTTCTTCCATCTTATTCTCCCATCAGGATTCAGTCTGTTACATTTTCTAGATCTATTTGGAGGAGTTATGGTCAAGAACTTCTAGAGAAGTAATTCATCCTACCACATAGATCAAAAGCAGCAGAAAGAAACAATTTAAATACTGTGGATTCGCAATTAGGATCACACAAGATTTAGCAGCTACCATGTTAAAGGATCAGAGGGTTTAGAGTATGATATTCTGGAAAGCAAAAGAGCTGGAATTACAACCAAGAATAACCTACCCAGTAAAGCTGAGTATAATCCTTCAAGGGAAAAAATATATATATTTAATTAAATAAATTCTTGATGAAAAGATCATAGCTGAATAGAAAATTTGACTTTCAAATACAAGACTCAAAAGAAGTGTTAAAAAGGAAACATTAAAGATAAATCATAAGGGACTTATAGAAATAAAACTATACATTTCAATATGGGAAGATGATTGTGTATCTTCTAAGAAGTTTATTATTATTAGGACAGCTAGAATGATTTTACATAGAAAGAGGTTGCAGAAGTGAGTTGATTATATTGGAGTGATGTAAAAACAATGAAAGAAAGGGTGAGAAAGAGGAATGCATTGGGAGAAGTGAAAAGGGAGAGGAAGAATGGGGGAAATTATCTCACATAAAAGAGGCATGCAAAGAAGAACTTTTACAGTGGAGGTAAGAATGGATTTAGGAGAGGGCAATGCTTGAACACATCTAAATTGTTTTCAAAAAGGGCGTGTGTGTGTGTGTGTGTGTGTGTGTGTGTGTGTGTGTGTGTGTGTGT
>NW_027187419.1:61576056-61612930 GCF_028583685.1 Petaurus breviceps papuanus | reverse complement strand
TGTGTGTGTGTGTGTGTGTGTGTGTGTGTGTGTGTGTGTGTGTGTGTATGAAATAGATATCTATATTATACCCAACAGGGAAGTAGGAGGGGAAGAGGACAATAGAAAGAGGGGGTGATAAAAAGGACAGATAAAAGAAGACAGTGGTCAGAAGCAAAAGAGACTTTAGAGGAGGGGCAGGATAAAACGAGAGAAAGAATGATAAACAGAAGAAAATAGGATGGAGGGAAATATACACTTAGGAATCATAACTGTGGATC
The DNA here is from genome assembly GCF_028583685.1 of Petaurus breviceps papuanus. Classification (NCBI taxonomy): domain Eukaryota; kingdom Metazoa; phylum Chordata; class Mammalia; order Diprotodontia; family Petauridae; genus Petaurus; species Petaurus breviceps. Next base: position 61,612,670 of record NW_027187419.1, on the reverse strand, counting down.
TGAATGGGATGAACTCACCCATAAAATGGAAGCAGACAGAAGAATGGATTGGAAACTAGAACCCAACAATATATTGTTTACAAGAAATACACTTGAAACAGAGAGATACACACAGTTAAAAGAAGAAGCTGGGGCAGAATCTATTATGCTTCAGCTGAAGTAAAAAAGGGCAGAGATAGCGATTTTGACTTCAGACAAGACAAATGCAAAAATTGATCTAGTTAAAAGGGATAAACAGGGAAATTATATCTTGCTAAAAGGAACCATAGATAATGAAGTAATATCAGTACTAAAGGTATATGTACCAAATGGCATAATATCCAAATTCCTAAAGGAAAACTTAAAATGAATTACAGGAGGAAATATACAATAAAATAACACTAGTGAGGGATATCAACCTCCCCCTCTCAGAACTAGGTAAATATAACCATAAACTAAATAAGAAAGAAGTCAAAGAGATGAATAGAATCATAGAAAAGTTAGATATGATAGACTTCTGGAGAAAACTAAATGGGGATAGAAAGGAATATAACTTTTCTCAGCTGTACATGGCACCTTCACAAAAATTGACCACATATTAGGGTATAAAAGCATCACAAACAAGTGCAAAAAAGGAAGATTACTAAATACACTCATTTAAGATCATAATTCAATAAAATTACATTTAATAAAAGGCTGTGGAAGCATACATTAGAAGCTATTTGGAAACCAAATAACATAATACTAAAGAATAAATGGATCAGAAAACAAATCATAGAAGCAACCAATAATATCATTAAAGAGAATGATAACAATGAGACAACATTCCAAAATTTGTGGGATGCAGTCAAAGGAGTATCTAGGGGAAATTTTATATCTCTAAATGTGTACATCAATAAAAGAGAGAAAGCAGATCAATGAACTGGGCATGCAACTAAAAATCTAGAAAAAGAACAAATTAAAAATGTCCAATTAAGCACTCAAAATAAAAATCCTGAAAATTAAAGGAGAAATTAATCAAATTGAAAGTAAAAAAATTGAACAAATAAATAAAACTAGGGGCTGGTTTTATGAAAAAAGCCAATAAGATTAAATCTTTGGTTAGTTTGATTTAAAAAAAGAAAGAAAAAAACCAAATTACTAGAGTCAAAAGTGAAAAACATGAATGCACCACCAATGAAGATGGAATTAAAGCAATTATTAGGAGTTATTTTGCCCAATTATATGCCAGCAAAACTGACATTTAAGTAAAATGCATGAATATTTACAAAAAAATTAAGCTGCTCAGATTAACAGAAGAGGAAATGGAATACTTAACTTTATCTTAGAAAAAGAAATTTAGCAAGCTATCAAAGAGCTTGCTAAGACAAAATTTACTAGTCCAGATGGGTTCATAAGTGAATTCTACCAAACATTTAAAGAACCATTAATCCCCAAACTATAAAAACTATTTGAAAAAAATATGTAAAGAAAGAGTCCTACCAAATTCTTTTTGTGACACAAATATGACTTTGATACCAAAGCCAGGAAAAGCAGAGAAGGAGAGAGAGAGAAAGAGAGAGAGAGAGAGAGAGAGAGAGAGAGAGAGAGAGAGAGAGAGAAGAGAGAGAGAGAAACTATAGATCAATTTCCTTAATGAATATTGATGCAAAAATTATAAATAAAATACTAGCAAGGAGATTAGACCAATATATCACAAAGATCACACACTATGACCAGAGGGAATTTATACTAGTAATACAGGGCTCTTTGAATATGAGGGAAACTATTTATGCAACTGGCCATATCAATAACAATAACAAGAAAAAAAAATCCTGTTTTCAAGAAGCAGAGGTGAGGAGGGAAAGTATTCCAGGCATGGAGAACAACCAGTATGAAAATATGGAGATAGAAAATGGAGTGTCATGTATGAGAAACAGCAAGGAAGCTACTATGCCTGAACCAAAAAGTAAGTAGATGGGAGGAATTTATAAGAGGGAGAGGTTATAAGAGGCCAGGTTGTGAAGAACTTCAAACCCCAAATAGAGGAGTTTATATTGGATCCTAAAGGTAACAGTGAGCTTCTGGAATTCACTGATTAGTGGAAGGGTGAAATGTTGGATGGAAGATGGATAGGAGCAAAGATAGACCAGAGGCAAGGAGATCAATTAGGAGATCATTACAATAGTCCAAACAAGAGGAGATGAGGGCCTGAAGTAGAGTGGTGATTGTGTTCACAAAGAGAAGGGGTCCTATAAAAAAGATACTGTGCATGTAGAAACAAGATTTGACAATTCTTTACATATTTGAGGTAAACGAAAGTGAAGAGTCAAAGATAAAACTGAGCTTGTGAACTTGGATGACCAGACGGACAAGCACCTTTGATATTAATAGGGAAGTTTAGCAAAAGGGTAAAAAGATAACATCTTTTGTTTTGGACATGTTGAATTTGAAATACCTATGGAGAATGTACAACATTCAATTGATAACAAGGCTCAGCCTCAAAAGATAGACCCATATCTGTCTATCTTTTGAGGTTGAGTCTTGTCAGGCCCTCATCTCCTCTTGTTTGGACAATGGCTTCCTAGTTCATCTCCTTGCCTCTAGTCTATCCTTGCTCCTGTCCATCTTCCACCCAGCCATGAAAACTACATTTCACCCTTCTCCCAATCAGTGAATTCTAGAAGCTCACGGTTACCTTTAGGATCCAATACAAACTCCTCTATTTGGGGTTTGAAGTTCTTCACAACCTGGCCTCTTCTAACCTCTCTCTCTTATAAATTACTCCCATCTGCACACTCTTTGGTTCAGGCATACTAGCCTCCTTGCTGTTTCTCGTACATGACACTCCATTTTCTATCTCCGTATTTTCATACTGGTTGTTCTCCATGCCTGGAATACTGTCCCTCCTCCCTCTCCCTCTTCAAACTCCTGGATTCTTTCAAAACTCAGCTCAGGGGCCACCATTTGCATGAGACCTTTCCTAATCCTCTTTCCTTTCCCCCAGATGTTAGTGCCTTCTCTTCTAAGGTTACTTTTTAACTTCAATATTTTGTATATATCTTTCATATATTTATAGGCATATGTGTTATCACCATCATTAGAATGTAAGTTTATAAAGGCCTGCTGAATGACTATTGTATCCTATATTACCCTGAGATTATGTGACTAGAAAGGGTAGTTTGGTCATTTAAAAAGAATCAAAGATAATGGATGGACAATCCTAGTATAGTCTTGGTATGCACAAAATGCTAAAAAGAACTAGAGCAAGGCATCTAGTATGTTGTATGGATCATTGGTGGAGGATTTATGGGAAAATATGGATCAGAATTACACATAATGAGAAAATATGAATAGCTTGCTACCAGTATTGGTAAACATGGTATTCATGCAGATGAGATTACATTTGCATTGACCTATAAATGGGGAAACGAAAAGAGAGTCCCTTCCTTCTACACTCTATGTGTCTTAGACACATATTTGTTTATTTATTGCACCATATCCTTGAAGACAAAAACTGTTTTGTCATCCTTTGTATCCCTAGGACTTAACACAATGCCTGGCACATAAGTTTTTTGCAAATATTTGTTGATTAATTGATTGATCAATAACTGCCTTCTATGATTTCAAGTTGACTCAACCCACAAGAATTTATTAAGCACCTACTATGTTTCAGACACTGTGCTGGGCACTGAAGATACAAAAACAAAAATGAATCAATTTCTGCTTGAAATGAGCTTACATTCTAGCATACTAATTATATTATACATTCATCCATCTCACACTATTAAACTAATCAGCATGAAAAATTAGGAAAAATTCACACACAAAAATTAGCAAATTCCTATCTACCCCAAAATCTAACAATAAGAAAACTAAATAATCAAACATATTTTAAGTACCCACCAATAAAATAATTGTAAAACATGATGATGCACATCATCATTCAAGTTCAAGAGTCTTGTGAATCATCAAAAATTAAATTACGTTCTTTGAAAATCGATTATTCCTATATTGTGTCCATGTCAACATTTTCAGTTAATCAAGAATTTAAAATTCTCAGTTAACCAGGTTTTCCAGAACCCTGTTTCCCAGGGGCTTTTCTGAATAAATAATTAGAATATAAATACAATAAAATCCTAAGACCTTATTATTCATTTTTCCCATATGAAACTAATTTTGGGGTTTCATTGGTATTATATGGACAATATTTTTCATTTAATTTTAAGAAACATTTTAATGTCTGTTATATATTTTTAAACTATAGTTTTCCTCAAACATTCTATCATTGTACTAAGAGCAAGTGAAACATGAGACAATTTCATGGAAGCTGGGAGGTTCAAGAGAGTAGAAATTAAATTCAAGAGAGCACATACACCACCCTTTAGATAACTTTCCATTTACTAACTCTCTATACCTCAGAATAAAGAAAGAGACTATAATAACACCATTACTGAGCTCCTGCCCATGATCTTTAAAAATTTGGGGGGGAAAGGAAAGGTACCTTAGGAAAGCAAAAAGGTAGTTGTTGATCTTATTTTTTCCCTTTGTTTCTTTTTAACTGATTGCCTTAAAGAGGAAGAAAGTGGAATATTTAAACTATGGGTTCAATGACCTTGACTTCAATTTCTGGAAATATTCTAGAGCATATTTTTTATGTGGCTAGTTTGTGAGCACTTAGCAAAGTGTGGATCATGAAGAGCCAGCATGGCTTCATCAAGAGGGCCAGACTTACTTCATTTACCTTTTGGCAAAAATTACTAAATGTCAACTGTAGCACACCTGAAATTCAACAAGACATTTTTCAAAATCTCTCAAAGAAAGTTGGGAGGGAGGTGGGTGGAGCAGGGCTTCCTATTGGGTAGTACCACCTCTTCCCTCCCTCTCCAGGTAGTGCTATTATGTTAGACAGGATGTGATCAAAGAATGGAGAAAGGAGGATAGGGATGCTACCTGCACTATATTAGGGCATGCAGATTCAATTCAGTCTCCTGGAGAGCCTGGACTCTAAAGAAGAGATAGACTTCCTGTTCTCACACTGAATCTACCCATTCCAGAGCTCCAAGGATAATTTATTTTTCATTCATTTTGTGGCTGACATCTAGGGATTCTCAAAGAGTGAAAAAATAATTATGGTACAATATGAATCTGATATATGACAGATAATTTATTCCTACACAATAACAACAACAGCAATAAAAGAAATTCTAAACATAAAAAACTCAGTGCACATTTAATAGAATAACTTAACTAGGATCCAGTAACAACTCATAACTATTGCCACAGTCTGCTGGGATTTTGATACTTAAACCTCCCAGATAGTTGTAAAGTTCAAATGAGATAATATTCTAATTGCAAAGTGCTTAGCACAGTGCGTGGCTCATAGTAGGAGCTATTAAATGCTTGTTCTACCTACTTCTACCCCCTTGTTTTCTCTATTTTTCCCTACAGAGTTATAACTATGTGGGATGAATGGTGTTTTGATCTAAGGCGCCAAAACTTTTAAAAATATGCCTTATTTTTTGGTTTTCTTTTGGTCCACATTCCCTGCATCATGGCCAGCCATCCTCAATGAAACCATTGTTGTCCCATGCATGACCTTGGCTCCAAACTAATACCACCCCTCAATGTAACCTTACTCTCAAGTGGTTAGATCACTGTTGCAACTACCCCATGTTTTCACTGCATCCCAGGATCTAAGGAACTTCCACCTCCTCATAGGCCTGAGGAGTCAGGCATACAGAATCAAGGTTATTGGCTATACTACAGAGACATAGGGCCAATCCAGCTATACTGAACATAAGTGGTGTGCAGTAAAGCCAAGGATAGTTTGTGAAGGTGAAGGCCACTGTGTCCAAGAAGTAGGATCTCAAACATTTCCTGTACCCAATGTCATTGGGATCCCTGGCCTGACCTCACCTGACCTGTACCATTCTCCCAGTATCAGTCTCCCAATAACTGATTTACCCACCTCTAGTCTCTTCCCTCTCAAATTCATTCTTCATAAATCAAACATCATAGGCTATGGAGACCTTAGAGATAATAGTCTCAAGGTATGGTATTAGACATACATTTCTGAACATGTTCAATCTTTTTAAAAATTTTATTTGTCTATGCATGTCATCAAATAAAATTTCCTTTTTCCTTTCTTTCCCCAGTGGGGGAGGAGGAAAATATTTTCAAAATAAAAATAAATAAAAGAAGGTCCTAGAAGCATTTTTCTTGGAATTACATAGAAGGAAACAGAAAGAAGTCTAGAAGGAAACACGGATGAACAGGAAAGATTTGAAAGCAACATAATTGAATTTATTACATGCTTAAAAAGAAAAGCAAGTTGTACAAAGTAGATAGGAGGTTTTGTGAACAATCATCACTGTCTGCTCTACTCTGTATGTGGAAATTCTCCTTTTATTTGGTGCTTGTTAAGTTCAGAATATCACAAAAGAAGAGACCTTAAAGGAATAACCTGACACCTAGATAGGCAAAGCTAAGGTCACATAGGCTAGAGGTCATAGGAAGGTTTTGAGTCTGGGACTTCAGATACCGTATCTATTGTTCTTTCCACCATGCCACACTGCCTTCACATAGCTGAACACATAATCATCCTAGTGCATAAGTCTGATGGCATCCTTCAACTCCTCAAAAACTCCTCTATTGCCTGTAGGAAACCATACAAATGCCTTTGCCTGGCATACCTACTTTCTGGTTCCAACCCATGCATCCAGCCTTATTTCCCATTAACTCTCCTGCTGCCCTCTTTATTCCAGTCAGACTGGACTGGGAACTGCTCCTCCTCCCTGTCCTGCCATCCTCCATCTCCATATAGTCACACTGGTCTCATTCCTGCAATGCACTCTTCTGAGAATCATCTGTCTCTCACAACCTTTTTCTTCCTTCAAGGTCCAGGTCAGGTATCATCACCCCTATGAAACTTTCCTTTAATGTCCCATTCTCAGATTTTCTTAGAGCACTCTGTCTGGACCTAATCTTTGCTTCTCTCTCACTCTACCTTTTATTATATATATTTGTCATATGATGCCTAGAGGATTATAAGCTCCTGGAGGATAGGAACTTTGTCATTTTTTCCCCATCTTTGTTTTCTCAGAGCTTAGCATAATGCCTTACACACAGTAGGTACCTGAATGTTTTTTTAATTGAACTAAATTTATTGGATGAGTGAATGGATGAAATATTCTCTTTTTTTTGGGGGGGGGGAAACATTCCCAAAACTATAACCAAAATTGGGGCTATTTATTTATTTGTCTATTTATTTGTTCTCACAAGCCTTGGCTGACTTGGTTCTATTAATTTTACACATATTCTAAAATGTTCTTTCTTTCCAATTTACTTCAATGTCTATGATTTCTGTCCATGCATGTAAATTACAATTCCCCTATAACTTAAGAGAAAGATTTTGAAAGTTGCTATAGTCAAATAATTCCCTACCCCATATCCTACTTGGTGATGAGTCTTTCTGAATTTAGCAAGGCTGGCTTGACATGACAGACACCAGTCCCATCAATTGGCCTGTTCTTAAAGACTTTCCAGCTTAGAATACATTGGCATACACTTCTGTTAGCAAAATCTTTGAGAACCCAGGGCCACCTCCATACTACAAGACATAAGGGTAGGGCTTGAGTGGAAGTTCACTTCATAAAAATGTTTTCAAATGATATTTACATTGGCTCCAAAACAGCTGTATTAGGAGACATAGTGTGGCAGATGTGGATAGACCTGACCTGATTATGAAAGAAATTCTGGCTGGGCAATTACAGTTAATAAGTACAGAGGAGAAACAGGGGAACGAACAGATCAGGGAGAACATTATATCACCCATTCCTTCCTTATGTCCTCTGGGAAAAATATTATAAGAAGTCACCAACTTGTAGATGATAGTAGTTGAAGACTTTCTTCTTGCTCAATGACCCCATAGCCTAATCAACATAAAGAATAAATAGCTGAGTAAGACTTCTGACCCCCCCCCCCATGGCCAATCCACGACAATGTGTGCAGATAATGGAGAACTGAGTTTAAATGCACAATGCATATGGCACTGCAGTACACCCGTATCTTTTTATCTTCCTTGGTTTTTTTTTTTGTTCTATTTTCTGACTTTTTCTCCCCTACCCAAATAGCTTTTGTTTGTAACAAAGAGAAAAAAATATAGAGAAAAAAATGGAATGCAGCAGAACCAAATAATACATTCACCACATATAATAGTAGAGGCAATGATTTACAGCTTTGCAAAAAAAACAAAAAACAAACTCAAAACCAAAACAAAAAACTGTGACCAAACCTGTTATTATAATTAATAACTATATAATATATATAATAATAATATATAATATAATAATAAAATATATAATAACTGAAAAGACTTCAATTTTTCTTCTTCATTCTTCACATTGTTGAAGTCATTGTGCATACTATTTTTTCTGGGTTTGCTTGCTTTATTTTGCATCTTTTCAGGCTTCTAAGAATTTATCATACTCATCACAGTAATATTCTACTAAATCTATATGCTTCAATTTGTTAAGTCACTAGCCATTGATGAGCATCTAGTCTGTTTCCAATTCTTTGCTACCACAAAAGTGCTGCTCTGAATATTTGGAGATTCTTGGAACCTTTATTTCTTTGCTCTCCTTGAGATATATGTTTATCAATGACATTTCTGGGTCATAGGGCATAGTTGAGTCACTTTTTAAGCCTAATTCCAAACTGCTTTCCAGAATAGCTGGCACATTTTTGTTTTAAACTAACTCACCTTGCCTTGGAGATGAATTAAATTAAATCAGCTTTTTATTCCTGCTTGGCATAAATTCTTGCTGAGAAGGCTTTGGTTAATTCCAAGTCTGCTAAAGTTGTGTGCTCCTGCAGTGGGCCTGAGTTCCTTCCAGAAAACCTGGAGCCCCTTTCTTCTTCCCCCACCCCTACCCCCAGCCTTTTAACATTTACAGGCACAGAATTCTCAGTCCCCTGTTGCATTTTTACCTTGGAGGAAACCACACAGGGCAAACACCACAAAGGAAATGCCAATACTCTACTGAATAAGACACCCTCAGACAGCCCCAGTGGAGCTCCTGACAATGACCACAGGGTGATACATCTCTGAGGTGCCTACAAAGTATTGTCTATCTGCCTGCCAATTAGTTTGCTGAGATTTTCTAAATGTCTCCAGGCACACAATGCTTGGCTAGTTGCTTTACTAGAATGCATCCAAAATGGCACTAGCCCTGGCTACTAGTTGCAAAGAGCCTAATAAAAAGTCAGTGCAGACCTGATCACTTGGCAGTCAATGCATCATCTCCCTCCTTCCTCCATCACTGCTTCAGAGAATTCCTTGTATGTTAATTCCTTGATATGATCTTGACTAAGGACACTTTCCCATCACTGGTACCAATCTATCAACAGTACTACTCTGACATATTCCTTCTTCTTTTCTTTCTTCCCCATTTCCTAAAAAAATCGTGAGACTGGAAAAATCACAAGTTGCTTCTTATGAAGAAAAAGTTGGGGACTCCTCCCTGAAATAAGATCCAAGTCCTCTGATAGAAGCTGGGTTCAGGACAGTGACCTGACAGTCTTCTGGTTGGAGTGGTGTTCTCTGCCATCAGAAGCTGGTGAGGACCCATTTCTATCTATGTCTGTTTTTTGATTATGCCCTTCCTCCTTTAGGTGTGTCCTACAAGGGTAACCCTATCTGACATCTATGTGCATATATCTGCTGTGATTATCGGTTCCCTGAGTGTCTGTATTTTCCTCTTAATCCTGGGAAGTAATTAACTGGGTGGGTGTATATTATGTGGTCATACTTACAATATGATTTCTATGAGGCACTTTAACTCATTTATTTTGTTTTCTAAAGAGCTGGATTTTCTTGAATTAAACAATGCAGTTTTGTTGTGTAATTGTAATTACCAATCTCGGCCCCAGAGAATAGATGAGGAAATGAACTTGCTTCCTTTCTTCTATGAGGCAGAGAGATTGTGGGTGCAAATTGTGACATGTGCTGGCAAAATGAATTTCTATGTCAATTGGTTTTACTGATCTGTTTTTCTTTTGTTATGAAGAAAGGTTTACTGTGATCATATGTGTGCATATATATATATATAATATACATATGTATGCATGCACATACATATTGTACATATATAGAAATGATTGTGTTATATAAACAAAAGGTGTCAATAAGACTTTTTTTAAAGGACTAAATAAATTAATGCAATTTTATGCTAAATTTCAGCCCTGGTCCTTCACTAGCAGTGTATCCTTGAGCAAATCACTTGAATTATTTAACTTGTCTGGGTCTCAATTCCCTTTTCTGTAAAATGAGAAGGATTGACCTTCACATTCATAGTCTTTTCCAAATCTAAATCCCATATTCCAATGCAATATGCAAATATTACTTAGCATATCACAAATCTGACTTTGTCTACCCACACAAAACCAAGAAATGATAATAACTGTAATACAATGGTTTATTATATGTCTTCACATATGTCATCAGCTTTAGTGACATGTGAATCTTCCAGTAAATAGACAAAACCCTTGAAACAAATATAAATAGTCGAGAAATACAAATTCACACAGTGGTAATCTCCAAAATTGTGTCTCTTGCCTTTTGCTATCAGCAGTCAGGAGGTGGGCAGCATGTTTCAACATGGTTACTCTGCAATCATGGCTGTTCACTGCACTCATCAGAGTTTATAAGTCTTTCAAAGTTATTTGTCTTTACAATGTTTTTGCTTAGTATTGTTCTCCTAGTCTTCCTGTTCACTTTACTCTGCACCAGTTCATAAAAGTCTTCCCAACTTCTCACCCTTTTCTTCTTTCTTATAGCACAATAATATTCTATTACATACACAAGCCATAATTTGTTCAGTCATTTCCCAAATGATAGGTATCCCCTTAGTCTCTGGTTCTTTGATATAACAAAGAGAGCTGTTGTAAATATTTTTGTACATATTTATGGGTGTGGTGGGAAATATTTTTGTACATGTGTATGGGCGTGATGGAAAATATTTAACAATCAGCTGTCAGCAAAGTATGACTGCTTTTAAACTTAATCTGCATTGTTAACATTTTCTCTATCACCTTCTTAAGCCTAGACCAATGGTTTCAAACTCAAACAGAAATGGATCTCTAGTGACTCAGAAAACTACAAATTAGCATTATCTATGTTGTATTGTATTTTTGTTTATTTTATTAAACATTTTCCTACTACACTTTAGGTTCTGGAGCACTAGGAACAGAAGAGTTTGATGCTTCTGGTCTAGACAATCAGCTAAAAATAAATCAATCCCTGATTTGTAATATGTCTTGATTTCAAAGGTACAAATGCTCACACTGAAGGAATTTAACAATGAACTCTCACAATCCCATTTAAGTTGGTGCCACTATAACCAATAACTTTTCCAGGGCTATTTCTCCTGCTGCTGCTGTAGCTGCTAGATTTGCTGTTGTCCTTCCTGTCAGCCACATTCAGGATATTTTACAGGAAGTCACACATTCTTTTGTCTCAGTCTCTTGTTTTCCTGTTGAAGTTAGTCATTCCTACGTAGGGATTTGCTGGAGCTAGCTCCTACTGGCTTGTGAGAGCCAATTGTTAAAATTTCAATTTGAGGTTTATATCATGGAAAAATCAGTCTTGATTTGTTGTTGTGCTGATTGTTTAGACTTAAGAAAGTGAGGGAGAAAATGTTAACAATGTAGATTAATCTTCAAAGCTGTTATGAGCATGCTGCCACCTCCCCTTCCCAGAGTCACTTGTTAAACATTTACCAGCATACCACCACTCTTGAAGAAGAAGAGGAGGAGGAGGAAGAGAGGAAGTATCTTGGGGTTTGGGGGTTAGATTTGGAGAGAGTGAGGCTGCCTCACTTATAATTCCTAAGCAGGTCTGGAAACCTCTTCTCCAGTTGTCATTCAAACTTCCACATCAAAGAGAGGGGTCTCCAATGATCTAAGCTCTGAGTGGGATAGTTTGTTTGTAGTCATGTCTACTCAACACCAAAGCAATCAGGCACAAATGTAAATTAAAATAGGTTCCTGAAGTTCTTTTTCATATATCATGCCATTCCAGCCTCACCACAACTTTAGGAGAAGGATGAAGAAGCTAATCTCAACCCATTTGAAAGATAAGACAGTTTCTCTCTCCCTTTGGCCTCTTCCGGTCTGGTGGAGTGCCTGTTAGCGCAGGCTGAGGTGTAAAGATGGCTAAGTCTAAGAACCATACCACTCACAACCAATCATGAAAATGGCACAGAAAAGGCATCAAGAAACCTAGGTCACAGAGATACAAGTCTCTGAAAGGGGCTGAAGAAGATGCAGGCCAACAATGCCAAAGCCATCAAGGCCCAAGCAGAGGCCATCAAGGCCCTGAGCGCCAAGGCCTCCAAAGCCAAGCTCCTCAGGCACAAGATCCCCAAGGCCAGTGCCCGGTGTGCTGGCCACAAGATGGCTACCAAACGTCCAGGCTCCAGGATCACAAAGCCTGACTCTAAGGTTGCCAGAACCACTGACCCCGAAGCTGCCAAGCCCACTGACCCCAAGGCTGCCAGGTCTGCCGCCAAGGTCAGTAAGTCAGATTCCAAGGCTACCAAATCTGGCCCCAAGGCCACCAAATCTGATGCTAAGGCCACCAAGTCTGACCCCAAGTTCTCCAAGTCTGATTCCAAGGCTGCCAAGTCTGATCCCAGGGCAGTCAAGTCTGATTCTAAGGCTATTAACCTGCCGAATCCAAACCCAAAGACGCTGGGGCTAAAGCTGCTGGTCCCAAGCCTTCAAAATAGATGCTTCAGAACAGAAGGACTTGTTTAAAGCTAAAACTCCCTTTTTCCCAGCCAAGGTGTGATTATTCACTATTTTGTACAAATAAAGAAAATGGTGAGTCATAAGAAAAAAGAAAGATAAGACAACTGAAGTTCAAAGAAGTTAATTGATTTACCCAAGGTCATGTGTCCAGGAAGTAGTAGAATTAGATTTCTAACCAATTAATCAATCAACAAGTACCTACCATATGCTTGAAACTGTTTTCTGCACTGGGGATGCAAATATAAGGAATGAAAAAATCTCTACTCTCAAGGAACTTAATATTCCAAAGAAGAGACAAAAAGGTTCTTTCCATTTTGCTTTGCTTTACTTATTGGATGCCACCTGCAGCCATTTAGATTTATATCTGACCACTGGACCCAGATGGCTCCTGAAGAGAAAGTGAGGCTGGTGACTTTGCACAGCCCTACATCACTTAAATCCAATTCACTTGTAAGTCGTGGCATCATCTTCATGATGTCATTGGCCCCCTTTGAGAACAAAGGACAAACAGCAACAGCTTTATTTACCCTGTGTTTTTGGTACCCCCGAGCCAAATTGACCATTGAATGAAATCACATGAATTCAATGAGACACATCTTGAATCTACCTGTGAACAGCAGCCCTCTAAACCCTCTCCCCTTTTCTCCCCCACCCCTTCCCTGCTCCCAAGACATGTCAGGGGCAGAACTGGCAGAAAGCTAAGGAGAAGTGTATGAAGCCTCGGGCACTTCAGGGTGCGCCCATGCTGCAGACAATATCAAAGAACAGCGGTACACGCCCCTTCCGGAGATGTGCCAGGTCTTCATGCACTCCCTTGCAAAATGAGTCAAGGGGGTGTTGTGGCAGCAACTCCTGTCTCTGGGATAAAACACCCACTCCCTTGTTGGTTAAGGCTTTCCACACTCTGGCTCCTGGGACCTCTCACAAGACTCTACTCCTCATTGCTCACCTCAAACACTCTACCTTCAGTTAGACTGGCTCACAATCTGTTCCCTGTCCACATTCTGTCCGATACTATCCTCTTCCGCTTCAGGAATTCTAGCTCCTTTTCAGGCTCAGCTTCAGTGCTGCCTCTCAACACTTAGTACAGTGCTTGGCACATAGCAGGCACTTACTAAATGTTTATGGATTGATACATGAGGCCTTTTCTGATCTCTCCAATTGTTAGGAAGAAAGGGAGGGAAACAAGCATTTATTAAGCACTTACTATGTGTTAGACATTGTGTTAAGCACTCTACAAATATCCAACAACCCTGAGAGGGGAGTGCTAGAGGTAAGTATCTTCATTTTATAGTTGAGGAAACTGAGGCAAACGAAGGTCAAATGTCTTGCCCAGAGTCCCATGGCTAGTCAGTATCTGAAACTGAATTTGAACTTAGGTCTTCTTTACTTGAGGCCCAGGGTTCTATCCACTGTGCCAACTAAGTGCCTCTATTAGGATTCTCTCACTGTGAAATGACTTTGTATTTACTATGTGTATATTCACATCTTTACTGTGCATTCATTTTATCACCTCCAATAGAACATAAATGGGAATGTCTTTGTACCCCCAGCACATACCACAGTGCCTGGTACAAAGTAGGCACTTACTACATTCTAGTCAAATTAAATAAATCTAATTAAATTGAATTGAGGTAGCAATGCTAGTACCAGCACATGGAAAGCCTTCCCCCACTAGACGGGTGAACCATTGTCAGAGCGCAAGTCAAAAACTCCCCAAGAAATACTAAGCTTTGGTTACTCAGAGATCCTTAAGGAGGAATGAATAATTAGAAGAAGGTGAAGAGCAGTGAGGTAGGTTCTCCCTCTGTCCAAAAATATACTCACAGACCTCCCTTTACCAGCCCATCTACTGTGTCACTGAAAAAAAAAATCATTCTATGTAGGCAGGGCATTTGAACTCTAGGGGTAGGAAGGTAGCTCCTTTTGCTAATGACTCTTATGAGAGTACCAGTCCCTTTCTAAAGTTGCTTACATAGCAAGTTTTTATACCAATACTATATAAAAGCAGAGAAAACCCACACCTCTGAGTTGATGGTTGGTCTAGCCCTTATACTATAGTTATAGAACATTGGAAGGGGATCTCTGGGAGGAAGAGGTGACATAAATCAATTAATTCTTTGTGACAAAGGGATTGGGATTATTGGTTGATTTTCTCTGGGTGTCTTTGTTTGGGTATCCTTGAAAAGTATATGCCCTTAGGAAAATTTGGTGTTCCAGACTATGCTTCAAGCTGCTCTTGGGCACCAGGAATACCAGACCTGGTCAACAATGACTCTGTCACATCCTGAAGCTTTGAAAATACTCCTCAATCTTCAGCATGCTTTCAGCATGAGTATGGTAAAAGTTGTGGGACCCTGACACTGTGTTAGGGTCTGGTAAAATACATTTTCCCCCTTAGATTGGTTCCCTGGTTGGCACTAACTTTTAACCCAAACCAAACTTTCTCAGATGTGTTCCTAACCAGTGAAATAGAGGTTTCTAATGGAAATCCTGTCAGACCTTCACTTAGAGCAGTTCTAGTGGGCATCACTCTAATTATTCAATTGCCTAATTCCATTTATCTTTCATGATCCATTATACACCACTGACAAACCACATCTTCCTTAGCCCAGTATATAACCTAGTCTAATGGACTCCGAGCAAAGCCAACCAAATTGACTAAGGGATTCTACCGGCACCTTATTCTTCCAAACTATTATTTTATAAATGAACAAGGCAGACAGACACATTTGCTGTTTTAGGATAAATATTTTATGAATTGCATCTCTGATACACAACATCATCAGTGCATTATCCTTCATTCCTGTCAGAGGAATAAAAAGGCTGGTCATGGATTTGGTAGTATACCTCAGTGATTTTATTGAACAGAGATGCTTTTAAAATCTATTATTTTTCTCAGTGGAAAAAAAGCAATGATCTTGTCGCAGGAGAAGGAAAAGGTCTTTAAATTCTTTATTGCTATTTCAGGGAAAGAGAGAGCTGTCATTTTGGGGCTTGTAGTTTGATTGAAGTGCCCAGGGCTTCCTTTAGAGAATTCAGATCCAATCTTACCTTTCCAACACCACACAACTGTGATTAACTGGCTGTCCTTTCAAAGATCACAAGAAGCCTGGAAAGTTCAGACACTGAGTACATCCTATATAAGAAGCAGAGAAGTAGCTTGGTTTAATAGAAAGTCTTGAACTCAGAGAACCTGGGTTCAAATCCCAACTCTGACATTTACTTCCTGTATGAAACTTTGGTGAACCATTTCATCTCCATAGATATCAGTTTCCTCATTTGTATAATGATGGGATTATCTAGCCTGACATCTATGGTCCTAAGTAAGAGTATAAAACCATTACAAAAAGAAAAAGCTGAAAAGGTAAATAAATACACTTTCACTCTATGAAATAATAGTTTGTCATTCAAAAAGTCCATCTTTGTCACCTAAACATCCTAAGCTCCCATTAAACCTTGGGCAGACACTTCTATTACAGGGGGTTTCTGGAGATACATCAAACAATAGGCATTTATTGAATGCCTACTATGTGCCAAGGTACTGTGCTACATGCTAAGTAAATAGAATTCTACAATCTACTAGTATAGAATCTCCTGTCAGGGTAACAGGTATGGGGCAGTTTCTGTGTACAAAGAGCCCCATTCATCTCCACTGAAGCACTCAGCATGAAGAATAAAAGGAAATGAGGTCTGAAGGTTTGTGGGGTTTGTTCTCTTGTAGGGGATAGTGATCATACCAATTTGTCATGTTTATTAGTAGGAAGGTGTACATCAGTAAAGCTGCCAAGAGCTTTAATAAGCCTCTTTATCATTTGGTGGGCTCCTTACCACAGTGGGAGAGAAAGTGAGTAGGGTATTTAGAAAAGGCAGGAAAGCAAATACAATTGATTTTTTAAAAAAAACTCTCTAACCCCCACTCCCACCACGCACACACACACACACACACACACACACACACACACACACACACCCTGAGAGAAATGTAGAACTGTCCTAGCAGAGGGAGGGGTGGCAGGCATCATAAATACTGGTTGAAGCTAAGAATGAATAAACCAAATCAAAATAAATTTTTTCTTTTTGTAAATGGCTGTCACATTTGTACTGGAGATTATAACGCCAGTATATCTGCTTATGAGACTCAATTTGATTTTAACATTTTTTTATGGACTAATTAGAATCCATTTTATAGGAAATGTTGTGTAATAACCTTCAGTAAGATTCTCTGTGAAGAGTAGGAGGGATGTGAAAGGAGAAGCACCAGTTTTTATTAATGCATTCACACCTTCTTAGGGTCTCTCTTAAGTATGCTTTACCTTTGCCATGAAAATGAAAACATTTAAATTTCTTTAAAATTACATTTGACTTAATTATATCTCAGCCCTGATACCAGTAAGCAGCCCATTTTGCCCACTCTCCATCGTCAATAGCTACCAAGCTCATCATTTCATAAAGAGTTGTTTTTCTACAGGATACTCGCTCTGTGCAGAATGTTAATAGCCAGCTGAATATGAATAGGCTCTGTGGCTCCACTTGAAATATAGAAAAATGGCCCAGACATTAAAAAAGATAAAAGGGAAAAGGGCAGTAATGAATTTAGAGGAAAATGAACATTAATGGCACTAGCATTACTCATGTTCCACATAACAAATTATTGGAAATCTGTCAAGCACACCGAATTATCTACTCATCTGCTGTCGTGGGGCCCTTTGCAGCCATCCCAAACCAGCAAAAGCAAGACAATTTAAGCTAATTTTACTATTTATAACAATAGAACAGACCATTAAGATAAATTAATGTCATTATCAAGTTTCTATGAAAATGACAAATACCACTATTCCAGGCAGCTTAGGGGCTGTTGACTATAATGAAATCGGCTGTCCAGGCACTAAAAAGAAACACTCCAAGTAATTATTTTCTAGTAGCTTGTTTGTTTCTTGACCATTCATTTGCTTTCACCACAATTAGTTCTGTACACAATATGGTGGTAACTAAACAGTCAACACTCTGGAGCATTAGGCCTAATTGGGCCATTAGGATGCAGTTTTCAGCCTTTTAGGTCCTAAAGAGAGCTGAGCGTAAACAGTCTTGAGGCACCAACAACAGCTCGACACTGGCCCGTATTGTTTTAACTTTAAGAGACACAAAGCAGGACAATAAAGGACGCACCATGGAAAGGCTCAGGATAAAACACCACCAAATGAGAGGGTTTGTTCAGTGATCCAATTGACCATCGCCTGGAGAATGTTGAGGGCATGTCTTACCAACCTTGGTGGGAGAAAGCTGGCAGCATTAAGATTTCAGCCTGGCATATCCTAGGGCACAGTGTGATGCCATCAAGATATGATAGGGCTTTATTGTCTGTTGGAGCCAGGGACTGAGTGATTCTCAGATATGAGCTTTGTCTTCATGCTCTCAGAGGTACAGCATCAGATGGATGGTACAGGAGTGCCAAATTGATTCCCTCTGTGGCATTGTTTTAGTGCTGAATTAGCTGGAGAAGGCCTACCATCAGGAAGGACTGCTATTCCTTAATTAGACATCTATAGCAGAGAATAAGCCCTGACAATGCAGTTAAGGAAAGTTTCTACTTAGGCTGCATAAGGCACACAATTTCTACTGATTAAAGCTGACTCTGTGGAAATTTGGCAAGAAGAAAGGGGGCCTATCCTGCAAATTCAGGAGGGTCTCCTCATCACGACACATTGCTCTTTCAGGATTATCACTATGAGGTGTCTACAATTCCAGAGGCTCCTAAGGCCTGTATGTTTCTTCAGCAATTGAACGAAGCGTCACAATCTCTAAATACAAACAGCTTTGCTTTTCTGTCTACTCAGACCGCCCTCATTTCCCTTGCTCCAGAGTGGGCTCCTAAAGGCTGCTCTCTTCTAGCTGAGGTACTAACGATGACCATGTTCTGCACTGTGCCTAGGAGATTGCTGATTCTCAAGAGAGGTAACAGCGATAACCAAACCTCTTAAATCTCCAAGGAGCTTAAAGTACTTTGTCAGAATGCATGCAACTAACAAGATCCCTTGAACTACTTTTAAAGGATGCTAACCAAGTGTAGCATGGCATTGTCGGAAGACCATTGGACTTAAAGTATAGAGAATTAGATTCAACACCTTTACTAGCTATGCAAGAGGAAGCATGGGGGTATGGTATAACGACTAGTGTTAGATTTGGGGTCAAGAGAATGTCAGGCTTTGGGTTCTGCCTCTGCCTGGTAAATTGTGACCATAGCTAAGTCACTTCACCAAAGTGAACCTATTCTTTTATTTGTAAGACGGGACTAATCATACTCATAGTAAGTCCCTCACAGGGATGTTGTGAAGTTTGAATGAGATCGCATGCAACAGAGTGTTTTGCAATCCTTAAAGATGGAAGTTATTATTATGATATCACTGTGGGCAAGTCACTTATGCCTGGGAGCCTTGATTTCTTCATCTGCAAAATGAGAATAACCTTCCTTATGAGGGAATCACTTTGTAAACTTTATAGTTCGGTAGAAATGAGAACTTTTGTTATGCCTCTCTTCAATTGGAAAGATCCAGGAGGGCAGGAATGGTGTCCTCTCATCTCTTTATGCCCCCTGGAGCCTAACCCAGAGCTCTGCACATAGTAAGAGATTAATAAATGCCTGTTCAATTATATGAATCATGGGGATGGTTTAACATTATTGTTTAAACTCTAGAGAGAACTGCATAGGAAGTGGGTCATGATGACCTCGATATCTTGGAAAAGTAGGCAGTTCCAAAGCCATATGTTTGTCCCCCAAATGTGACTCCTCCAAAAAGCACTTAGTGCCACAGAAGTCATCTTATCCAAGCTCCTCCTTTTATAGATAAACAAACTCATTTCCTGAGAGATTTTAGCGATTTGCCTAAAGTCACATGTTACCTGTGGTAGGACCACAGGAGGTCTTTGACTCCAGGTCCCATTGCTCCACAGAAGATAGTGAATTAATATTCTGGCTGTGGAGATGGAGACCTACCCAGGAGGTGGGACCTGCAAAAGCAGCATTTCTGGGGGCTGGATAACTAAAAACTGCTTGTATTACTGTGACAGTTTGTCTTACCATGAACTTGTCTTTCATCTTTATTTTGAACAGATTTTTATCCATATATTTTATTTTTAACTCTCCTAAATTTCTGCTTTTATCCTTTCACCTCTCACTCCTAGAAAGCCATCTTTGATAACAAAAAAATTTTAAGAGAAAAAGGGAAAATCTTCTTTTACTATTAAGACTGCTAGATGAATGCTGAAAAGAAATGAAGATGGGACCACAGAACCAGGAATCTAGTCCAGAATTTCCCTAACCAGTTTGGCCATGGAATATTTAGGGCTTAAAATATATTGACAGAACATAGAAACTCTGGGGTCTAGATTCCCTCTAGGTTCATAGAATCTCTGAGTTGGAATAGCCCTTAGCAGACACCTAATATAGCCTATAACTGACCAAAAATTTCTTCTGTAATGTCCCTGACATTTGATCATCCAGTTTTTGTTTAAGAGCTGGAGTGTAAGGGAAGCAGCCAAAATAGAATGGTTTGTTAAAAAAAAAAAAGACTTCAGTCGTAAAAGTTGGGGGTAAAATAGAAGAAATGAAGCCTGCTTTCCTATATAAGAAATATTGCACACATATAATGTGTACTCTTGATGCTTATATGTATGTGCATGAGGGGTGATGGGGGAGGGGGAATTGGATAAGAACCCACCCTGTGGAGAATGTTTGGGGATGGACCTATGAGGGTTATCCCAAAAAGCATGTGTAATGTCAAGTCTAAGCCCTGGTCGCTTTGCTTTGGACCCCTGATAAAGGGCATGTGTAGCCAGAGGTTACTGGGGTGGGGGGTCCCCATGTGAGACCCTATCTCCTCAGTCCCCTAAAACAAGAGTAGTCAACTGTCAGAAAAGCACTCTCAGAGCTTTGAGCAGGAAGACCCTCCTGCTGTATGTCCTTTAAAAGCAGAGGCACTTTTTGCTCTCATTCTTTTCTTCTTCCTGTTACAACTTGCAGCCGGTGGCTCTGCTCTCCCTTGGAGACTTCCTGTGAAAGATTGGTGAGTCATGACAGTTGCTCATTGATACAACAAATGTATGTGCTTGTGCAGGTGAACCCAAGACTGGACTTTAGGCTTCTGGTTGCCTCTGGCCCTCTATGCTTCCTTCCCTTAATAGCAACGATGAGAGATGGGCATTTTGAGGCTAGGGGCTACTTTAGAAGGTGAAAAATTCCTAGGTTTCACAGTTAGTATCTATTACCCTTCAGGAGGTAGTCCATGTAGTTACTACAACTCCCAGAAGAGAAAATAACTACTGACAGGAGGGTGAACCTAAGCCATGCCCTGGTTTACTAGAAGATGAATCTTGAATGAATTGTGTGGACAGTGCAGAGCCAAGGTGAAGGTAAAATATATGTTCAGCAGTACCACAAATGGTCTTCCATCTTGATGATTTACATATTAACCTCCCAGGAGAATGTAATAGGAATGATGGGTTACTATATTATGTTTTCAATAGCTATCAATGTGTATTTATGAGTCAATCAGCAGTCAGTAACACATTCATTAAGCATGTGCAATGTGCTAGGGATTGTGATAGGTACTGAGGATACAAAGAAAAGAAAATTCTCAAGGAGCACACCTTCTTTTTTTTTCTTTTTAAAGCACTTGGGGTTAAGTAATTTGCCCAAGGTTACACGGCCAGCTATTTTGTGTGGGCGTTAAGTGTGGAACCCATACCGGGTCCTCCCAACTCCAGGGCCGGAGCTCTTACTCACTGCACCACCTAGACAAACATGAAATAATGAGGTGCATGCAAAATGGAAGGTAATTTCAGGAGGAAGGCACTAGCATGGCAGCAGGGGTAGGGAGGACTCTTGCTAACAGTGGGATTTGAGCTGAGTCATTAAGGAATCCAAGAAAGCCAAGAGGCAGAGGAAGGAGGGAGAGCTGTAGGCCTGGGGAAAAGTCCATGAAAAGCGGAGAGACAGATGGGAGACAGAATGTTGTGTATAAGGAATAGCCAGTAGGTCAGTGTTATCAAATTGTAGAGACTGTGGAGAGGAGTAAAGAAAATTAAAAGGTAGGAAGGGATCAGGTTGTAAGGACTTAAACAAAATGATTTCATGTTTGATCCCAGAGGTAATAGGGAGTCACTTGAGTTTAGGAGTATGAGTCTGGCTGGGGGAAGGGGAGGGTGTGATGTAGATGTAGCCATAACTTCAATTTAAGAAAATCACTTTGGCCCCTGATTAGAGGATGGATTGACATGGGGAGAGACTTGAGGAAGGGTGATGGATGAAAAAGCTATTGCAATAGTCCAATTGAGAGGTGGAAAGGGCCAGGGAGGAGACACACATGAAAGATAGTATGAAGGTAGAAATGACCGGATTTGGCATGGATATTATGTGAGGTGAGTGAGCAAAGGGTCAAGAATGACACAAAGGCCATGAATCTTGGTGATGGGGAGGATGTCAATACCCTTGATAGTAACAGGGTATTTTTGAAGACAGGAGGGTTTGATGGGAAAGGGAGTAGAGTAGGTAGAACTAGAAGGTCACTGATGAATTGCGAGTCTTGTGTTAGGCTACAGTCAGTAACGTTTTTGGACAGTCTAAAGTGGAAAGACCACTCTATTAGGTTCTGTGAAGGAAAAGAGAAGGCACAACTTCTACCTTAAATAATGATAGCTGACATTTATATAGTGCTTTAAAGTTTGCAAGGTCCTGTACAAATATGATCTCTCTCACTTTATCATCACAACAACCTTGGGCAACAGAACTGATGCGACTTGCCCAGGGTCACACAGCTAGTAAATATCTGAGGCTAGATTTGAATTCAGGTCTTCCTGACTCCAGGTCCAGTGCTCTATCCATTGGGCCAGCTAGTTTCCTTAATGAGTTCACTCATTTGTTTGGAAGACAAGATAAACATAAACCCTTTAGTCAGAGTACCAAGAGTGACAGAAATACATGTTTGCTTCATAGCCATTCAGGGCAGCAGTGTGCTGGAGACAGTTTATACCTGCTACAAAGCTTATTGTTAAATTTTCAATATAAGAATTTATATTTTGGAAATTGGAAAACATAAATCAGGGCTCTATGTAATTGTTTTGTTGAATGTCTCTGTTTAAGAAAGTGATGGATAAAATGTTACATACTGAGGGGGCATATTTATAAGCATTAAGTATTTTAAAAATGGGGGAAAGAGTAGGATGGAAAGACAACTGAAGTGAGTAGGGTGTATGACTTATTAGAGGCAGCTGGGTGGCACAGCACATAGGGCACTACACATGGAAACAGAAAGATCTGAATTCAAATGTAGCCTAAGACCTCTACCAGCTATGTGATCCTGAGCAAATCACTTGACTTCCTCTGTTTTCCTCAGTTTTCTCATCTGTAAAATGGGGGTAATCATGACACCTACCTTCCAGAGTTGTTATAGGGATAAAATGAGTTAATATTTGCAAAGTTCTTTGCAAATCTTAAAACACTATATAAATTCTAGCTATTATTATCAGTCATTAGTTTGAACATTATTCCCCTCCATCTATCCACTCCATGCTCCATCCAGAGTGGACTTCTTGCCATTCCTTTTTCATTACATCATATCTTCTTTTTCCATACCTTCACATAGGCTGTTCTCCACAACTGAAATATTTTCCTTTTTCACCTCTGCCTCTTAAAAGGAGGTCCAATGAGGCACTATTGCATTGTGGATAGAGCAGTAACCTTGGTATAAGAAAAAATCTGTGTTCAAATCCCTCCTCAGACACTTACTAGCTGTATGGCCCTGAATAAGTCACTTAATGTCTCTCAGACTCAGTTTTCTCATTTTAAAGTGGAGATAATAAAAACTACTTACCTCCTGGGGTTGTTGTAAGGGTCAAATGAGATAAAATATGGTAAAGCTTTGCAAAGCTTAAAGTGCCACATCAATGTAGCTATTTCATTATTATTATTATTATTAGAATCTATAATTTCCTTCAAAGTTCAGTCCAAATACTGTCTCCTATATGAGACCTTTTCTCATCCCAATAGTTATTAGCATCTCTCCCTTTAATTTCTTTGTTTCTCTTATGTATAATTTTATGTATATTATATGTATACATGTTACATTTCCCAATAGAATATAACCTGTTTGAAGGAAGGAACTGTTTCATTTTTATTTTTATCTCATCAGAGCCTAGCACTGTGCCTGACACACAGTAGGTGCTTGATCACTGACTGTTGATTTATGGGTTAATTATGAAGTTAAAGAGAATTAATCTAAGAAGTCTTCATGGAAAGAGAAACAAGTCTAAGTTTTTATCAATTAGTCAATGTTTATTTAGTGCCTACTATGTGCCAGGCACTGCACTAAACAGAAGCAAAAGGGTATGACCTGGCAAAGACGACATGGATAAAACATCCAAATGTTTTCTCACAACAGGACAAATATCAGCACAAGAAATTTCCCCCTACTTAGTAATGTCTTTAATGAGAAAAGAATTTGATGAGGCCATTTTCCCCCTAGGTATGTAAGGTAAACCAATGCACAAAGCAAACCTATCCTCCCTTGGCGTTTGAAATGGCTGACTGGACAGAGAGTTTGCAATGTCACTCGCTCTATCTCTGTCTCTCTCTCTCTCTCTCTCTGTCTCTCTCTCTCTCTCTCTGTCTCTCTCTCTTTCTCCCTGTATCTCTGTCTCTCTTTCTTTCTGTCTCTCTGTCTGTCTCTTTCTCTATGTATCTCTGTCTTTCTCTGGCTCTGGCTCTCTCTCTCTGGCTCTGTCTCTCTCTGGCTATCTGTTTCTTTCTTGCTCTTTCTCTCTCTGTCTCTCTGTCTGTTGCTCTCTTTTTCTCTCTCTCTCCTTTTCTCTCTTTCTCTCTCTGGTTCTGGCTCTCTGTCTCTGTCTCTCTCTCTGTTTCTCTCTGTCTCTGTCTGTCTCTCTCTTTCTGTCTCTCTGTCTCTCTCTCTCTGTTTCTCTCTGTCTCTCTCTCTCTGTCTCTGTCTTTGTCTCTCTGTCTCTGTCTCTCTCTGTCTCTCTGTCTGTCTGTCTCTCTCCCTCTCTCTCTCTCTCTCTCACTTACTACAGCTTTTCACAGCAGGTCCACTTCTTCTTCAGCTCTCAACCTGTTGGTTTCAGGGCTTTGGTCCTGATGCAGTGTAATTTACTGTTGATGCATACAAAATGATTCTGTGGAAATCACTTTGGCTTTTATAGATCTTTATAGAATGGCCAGCGGGTAATGCACTGTTTTCCATGTGTATTTAGGACATAGAACATGTCCTTTAATGGTCTGAAAGTATAGTTCACAAGCCCAAACTGGGAATGTGAACTTCTGAACAGGTACAAAAGCCCATATTCTGTCTGAAAGGCCTTTTTGTTTATAATCATCTTGTCATCAGTCCAGATCTGCCAGCCGCAGAAGATTAAAAGAGAGAACAAAATTCAGTTCTATCATCCTTGTATAGCAGCAAGCAAAGAAAAAGAAATGATCAGGTGTGACCAAAGTGAACATGGAGATAAATGATCATGCTAAACAACCATTTACATAGTGCATTAAAGTTTGCAAAGCCCTTTACAACCATTATTTCCTTTGAGCTCACTAGCTAATTTGACTTAGAAAAGATGACTTAAGAATAGCTGTAAGAGAGACTTATATAAACTGATGCTGAGTGAGGAGAGCAGGAGAACTTTGTACATAATTACAGACATATCATATGTTTGATGACTAACTTTGATAGACTGGATTCCTCTCAGCAATGTAAGGTTAGAAAACAACTATAAAAGACTCATGATGGAGAGGGTTATCCACATCCAGAGAAAGAACTATAGTTTGAATGAAGATTGAAGCAAACTACTTGCGCTCTCGTTTGTGTTTTGTTTTGTTTTGTCCCTTCTTACACATTGTTCACCCCATTGGTTATAATCCTTCTTTACAACTTGACTAATGTTCAATGTGAATGTATTTGTAGGACCTATATTTGATTACATGCCACCATAGCAGGGGAGGGGAGAGGAGAAGGAGGGGGAGAAAATTTGAAACTCAAGGGATTGTGGAACTGAATGTTGTAAACGAAAAGTAAAAAAATAAATTTAAATTAAAAAAAAGAATACCCCAAGAAATGGAGGTAGGGCACCTTAGTTTTCCCAGAAGTCCTTGCCCTTTGCTTCTGTTCTCTTCAAGAACTACAGATCTCAGTGTGCTTGCCAGGCTACAAACTCTCAAGTGCCTCTGGGAAGCAAGGAACAGAAACCCAAGGAAGAAGACAGAATTCCTCAGTCATCACTACCACACCTTTTCTTTCATTTCTCTGTCTTTTTGTTCATTCAACATTTGCTGAGCACAGAGAATCACAGTAGGCTTTAGGTGGTTGTGCTGAGGATGCAGAAGATATCTCTGCATAAACAACCAAAGGGATTGGTAGTAGGAAAGGGGAATGGCATTATCTTCCAGACACAGGGAACAGTCTAATCAAAGGCTCAAGAGAGGAACTGGGTCCAGGTGGTAGAAGGCTGATCCCCTGAACAACAACTACTATTTTCCTCCCTGGATTTACAATACCAAGCATGTTTGCTTTCTCAAACTGGCTTCAGCAGAGAACCCCTCTTCCCCACTCCACCCCCACCCTGCCCTCATCCAAATGCTTGCTGACAGGAGCCTTCTCTGGTTCTGGCTTCTTCTGTCCAATTGTTGCCCAATGGACCTAATGTGACAGAGATGAGTATCTGGGAAGTGTAGGGGAAGGAGAAATATGTGTGGATTTATTGTTTAATTCATTGTTGTTTGATTTGGGGGGGGGTGGCAAAGGCAGTTGGGGTTAAGTGACTTGCTCAAGGTCACATGGCTAGTAAGTGTTAAGTGTCTGAGGTTAGATTTGAACTCAGGTCCTCCTGACTCCAGGGCCCATGCTCTATTCACTGTACCACCTAGCTGTGCCTGTTGCTTGTTTTTTTTAAAAAATACTTTTACATTGTCAAGAAGCCATGACATGTACAAATGGATATATGGTGTTTAGAAACCCTCTCACTTCCTCTCAAAATTCCACACGGTCTGTTTGATTTAGTAATTTAGTAGATTCAAATTGCCTGACTCTCTGTTAGTGATATGATACAGTGGAAAATTCCACATATGACATTTTGCTTCAGATTCAGTCATGTCAGAGATAGCTAAAATCACAGCTACAACCTACAAACAGAGAAAAAGGGCCAAAACAATAGAATTAGAATAGACTTGAAAAATGAAGTAAGAGAAAGAGGAGTAGATAAGAGAAAAGTGAGTTGGGTTGTTTTGTTTTTTTTTTCGGTTGGTTGGATTTCTTTTTTCCCAGTAGACATGGATATGAGTAAGAGACTGCCCTTGTAAAAATGTGGATTAGATAGAGAAAGGAAAAAAAGTTAAATCACTATAATGACAGGAATCTGAGACAAATATGAAATTAGTTAGGTTAGTATTTTCATGTTTTCCTGGGGCATACTGGATACTTGTCACTAAGAAATCATAAGTTACATCTAAGAGGGCAGAAGTTTGCCCTAACATGGTCATGCTTATAGAGTGTTTTTTTCTTCTATTTCCCTGAACTTGCAGTCTATTGGTACTACAAAGGTAATAAAGACTAGCTAAATTATATTAGTGATTACTGATATGCTGGAGGTGACTGAACTTCACACATTACAGAATCAACAAGAAAACCATCACCCCTGAAAAATATGAATATTAATGATGTAAGTAATGATAAGAAAGAACTTCTTAACAATTAGAAAAGTACAGAAATAGAAGAGGTCACTTTTAGAAGTAGTGAATGTTCCATCAGTGGAGAGATTTAAGCAGAGGCCTAATTGCCACTCATTGGAAATGTTGTGCAGTGGATTTATGCTTTGGATCAGAACAAAAAATGATGGGAAGAAGAGAGAGATTGTACAAGATGGATGTCTGAAGTTTGTGTTATGGAAGCCATTGGGTTCAAGTGGCCAAGGGCTTCAATAAGTAAGGCAGGCCTTGGCAAGAACCAACTCAGGCCTAGGTATATAATGCCCATTAAACAGTGTATTTTCTGTTCTTACTCTAACTCTTATTTGGGAGGAGGAGTGGAAACATTTTAAGGAATTATCAGGAACTGAAATGGATTGAAGAAGGCAAGAGAAAAGGAGGAGAAAAAGAAGAATTATAGTTGCTATTAAGGATAAAATGCATCTCTCTATTGAATCTGTGAATCTATGTCAAACTTTATTACCATGACTCCAAGGGAGTGTCCATATTGTGATTAGCCTCTAACTTTTTGCCATGAAAAATACTGAATTAAATATATAGGACATTTTGTGAAATTAAAAAAAAATCCTTTTGTTATATACAGGGTGTTTGTTCTAAAAGCCTGAAACTTTAATGAGCTTAAAATGACACTAAGACCTTTGGAACATTCAATAGTAGTACTTCCCTTCAAGCATTATTCATCTGCTCATCATGGTATAGCATTTCCAAGGGGCTGCTCCTCCAATTTACTCTTGCAGACTGAATTCCCTCCTCTATGACCCTCATGTCTCCATCCCCAGAATGGCTACTCCAGATTCAAGGCACTGTATGGGTATATACTTCTAAAAACTATATAGCTCTTAGGCCTCCACCAGTAATTCAGCTTTAATATGTCAGCCAATTGACACAATTAACTCAAAGCAAAGATATTTGCTGAAATAGTATAGCCTTAACAGTAGTAACAAGACATTCCTCTTATTAACTCGTGATACACTGTCCCACAAATACACACAGTATCCAGGGAAGGAGTGAGCATACATATCGAATACACTAGTTAAGAAGAACATACTTAGAAACACAAGTCACCAAGCAACTCACCCCTCAGATGCTACAGGGTCCCAATGTTCTTTTTCTTCTTGTGATATCCCCAGACTGTTCCCTAATAGGTACAATGTCTCTTCTGGGCAGGTCACTTAGTTGGACTTTCTGCACTTGCTCTGCCCTTCACCTCAACTCCACTCTGCAGTCAGCTTCTCTGAGTCTTTTATCTGCTGTGTAGAACTTCCTCCCAAGTAGTTCAACTGCAAGATTCCATGATGATGGAGGAGAGGATAAGAAGAGAGCAATTCTCATTCTCTTCTCCACTACCAGAGCTCCCTCTTCAGAACCGCCTCTTTTCTTGAATTATTCCTTTGAACATGTGCTTTGCTTTTCAAAGGCCACAAGAGCTGTAGCTTACCCCTTAGCCAGCTAATGGGTAGCCATCCTACAATCAATAAGTTTGATTGGAGAACTTCACAATTCCTGAAGGAGAAATGAAATATAAATGCTTTTCTATACTCTTTCCTATCTTAACACCTGACAGTCTCTGTGATTAGCTCTATAATTTCATCAAGCGGCTGGGGGAATTTTACTGATTAAGGGTCCCCTGATCATCACACACACTATAGTACACGATACTACATTACATTACACAACACTATATTACACTACACTATAATGGTATGAACGATAATGACTCTGGGTTCTTGGAGTTTATGCCTATGAAGAACAAGTTTTGGAAGATCCTATCAAGCTAGAAAAGCTTTGAATATAGGTTTAATGATGGGTTGCATATCTGTTGTCCAAGCACCAGTCTAGTCATATTAGAAGATACATATTACTGGGTTAGCCAAAGGGTTATCAAAGTAAATGATGAATTTTTCAACCATAACAACTTTTGAAAAGCACCTCATAGAGAAGCTGCGATTTGTATTGATGGAGGGAGTATCCTCACTGATGAAATCAAAGATTTCTGATATACTAATGTAAGCATAGACTAAAAACTCTATTAAGTAAAATATTATAGTTTGGTTAATTTATTTTACCAGTAAACTAAGGGCTGAAGGCACAACTCTTGCTTTTACTTTTGCAGTTTAAAATATTTCTTATATAATCAATGGTCCAGTTCCTCCTCCTCCTCCTCCCCATCAAAGACTCTTTTTTGGAGGGCAGTTGGGGTTAAGTGACTTGCCCAAGGTCACACGGCTAGCTTTTGTGTTAAGTGTCTGAATCTGCATTTGAACTCAGGTCCTCCTGACTCTAGGGCAGGTGCTCTATTCACTGTGCCACCTAACCGCCCCTCCATCAAAGACTCTTGATTTATGTGGACCAGGTTCAGTCCTGGGTGCTGACTCAAGAGAGGGTCATTTCCTCCCTTCGGCTCATTGACCCCACCTGGAGTTGCTCCAGGAAAATTCCCTAATATCCTGAAGGTATATACATATCTAGATTTGTCCAAAATTAGGTAATAGATCTTGTACAAGCCCTCAAGGTACCAAGACGCATATTGGGTAAAGAGAAAATGCAAAATATCCAAAGGACTCACAGGAACCCACGATCATATGCAAAAATATCTAAAGCATCCAAATAGCCCACGACCTCCTGACCAGAAGGGAACTCTTCCCCAGTCACCCCTCCCCTTG
The DNA here is from genome assembly GCF_028583685.1 of Petaurus breviceps papuanus. Classification (NCBI taxonomy): domain Eukaryota; kingdom Metazoa; phylum Chordata; class Mammalia; order Diprotodontia; family Petauridae; genus Petaurus; species Petaurus breviceps. The sequence continues at coordinate 61,582,475 of NW_027187419.1, read as the reverse complement.
CCCATATTTAAATGAATACATTTTTCTGTCTCAATAAATACAGTAAACTGAATAGAACAGAATCTTTTTTTGAGGGTCTAAGAGCACCTAAATGTCATCTTCACTGTAAACACCAATATAGAGGGAGTTTTGGCTACCATCAATGCACAACACGTGCCAAAAGTTATTGTTGCTTTAATAAAAAAAAAGCATGATATGAACTTGATATAACGATATTCTATTTTCTTTCTTTTTCTCTTTGAAAGTCAAATGCAAAATGAATTCAAGAATTAATGAATGAGTGAAATGCTGATAAATGGTGGCTCCAGTATAACTTATGGAAGGTTGTTATATTGTGAACTGGTTGTAATGTTGTATAATATATAATATATAATAAATAAATTTGCCCTGAAGAATGGATCTTCTTTAATTTGCTGATATATGGCAGCTTAATTTTAATTACAGGACTTTACAATAGCAGGGAACACAGTAGTTCTTGTATAAATATTTGTTGACCTAACTTGACAAATGATCTAATACTCTCTCATAAATTGTGACCAAGCATGAATGAGGTTATTTTGATTTTCAAATGAGAACCCAAGTCCCATTTCTGTTATGTTAACTCTTAGCTGTGGCAAAGCAGAAAAGGTTGGCCCAATTTGTCAGTTTATGAAGTAAAAAATTTTCTAGGCCCCAAAGTTCTAGGTCTTTGCTGAATTTTTCAAAGGTATTTAACTGCTGGTACATTATTCCTTAAAGCAGTATTTTAAATGATTACTCGGTCAGTGTCCAGATTTTATGTTCCTTCCAAGACACTCATTCCAAAATAGGGCCAGAGAGCTTGCCTTAAATACATTCTTAAACACATAAACACATCCTTAAACACATCAACACAATCATTTTATTGATGCTGAGAAACACTTTAAACAGAATATAAAAGCAGGGATGCTTGCCATAGGATTAGAGATCTAGGAAAGGAAGATGCAGGAAAGTGCTGATGGACCAGAACAGTATTAGAAAGGTGTTTCATGAAAATAAAAGCAATGGAGAACAATGGGGTATTGTAGAAAAGGGAGGAAAGATATTAGATCCTTTAGATTGTTGAAAAATGAATAATACATTGGGAAGCAAACACAGCATTATTTCTCTTCTAATCAGGATCATGAAGCATTTACAAATTAACCACTTTTCCCAGACACTTACCACATTGAGTGGCTCTAGGTAGAGCTCCCATCAGGATGGACTCTGCCATCTGCATTTAGAAAATTGCCTATACATTTATTAAAGTGAAATTCACCCATTAATTAATCTTGTTCTCCCTGTAGACTCTCATTAGTACATTGAGCTAATTACTGAAACCAGAGTCCCAACGTTTCTCTGTTACTGCAAAATCTGCTCCAGTCTACCTTGATTGTTTTTTTAAAATTATTTTTTCATTAAATATTCTTCCAATTACTGCAAAATATCCTTAACAATAATTTTTTAAAGTTTTTGGCTCCAAATTCTCTCTCTTCCTCACAACTCTTCCCCCTCCTTGAGAAGGCAAGCACTTTGATTTCAATTATACATGTAAAGTCAAGCCAAATATATTTCCATATTAGTCATATTGCAAAAGAAAACACAAACAAAAAAACCCAATAATAATAAAGAAACTTTAAAAAAGTATCCTTCAATCTGCAATCAGAGTTTATCAGTTTTTTTCATCATTGTTCCAACAATGGAATTGTCTTGGGTCATTGTTATTTTAAATTTAATTTTTTCTCAATTACATGTAAAAAAAATTTAACATTCATTTTGTAAAATTTTAAGTTCCAAATTCTCTTTTTCCCTCCTTCCCCTTCCCTCTTTGAGAAGGCAAGCAATTTGATATAGATTATACATGTGAAGTGATACAAAATAGATTTCCATATTAGCTATGTGGCAAAAGAAAACACTGAGCAAAAAAAAAAAACCCAAAACAATCCAAGAAAAATAAAGTAAAACAAAGTATGATTCAATCTACATGCAGATTCTATCAATTCCTTCTCTGATGGTGGATAGCATTTTTCATCATAAGACCTTCAGAATTGTCTTGGATTATTTTCTGGATCAGAGTAGCTAAGTTTTTCACAATGAATCAGTTTTAATATTGCTGTAACTGTCTACAATGTTCTCTTGGTTCTGCTCATTTCACTCTTCATTATTTCATGCAAGGCTTTCCAGGTTTTTCTGAAAGCATCGTGCTATCATTTCTTATAGCACAATAGTAATCCACCACAATCATATTACCACAACTTGTTCAGTCATTCTCCAATTGTTGGGCATTCCCATGATTTCTAATTCTTTGCCATAATAAAAAGAGCTGCTAGAAATATTTTTGTACAAATAGGTCCTTTCCCCTTTCCTTTGATCTCTTTGGGATACAGATCCATTAGTGGTATTAGGTCAAAGTGTATGCATAGTTTGTAGTAGTTCCAAATTGCTTTTAGAATGGTTGGACTATTTCACAACTACACCAATAGCGTATTAGGGTCCCAATTTTTCCACATCCCTTCCAGCATTTGTCATTTTCCTTTTCTGTCGTGTTAGCCTAATCTGACAGGTAGTATTGTTTTAATTCACATTTCTCTACTTAGCAGTGATTTAGAGAATTTTTTCATGTGAATATTGATAGCTGTGATTTCTTCTTTTGAAAACTTCCTGTTCATACCTTTTGACCATTTATCAACTGGAGAATGGCTCTCATTTTTTATAAATTTGACTCGTTCTTTTTAAGTTGAAGAAATGAGAACCTTATCAAAGAAATTTGTTGATATTTTTTCCTACTTTCCTGTTTTCCTTCTAATACTGGCTGCATTAGTTTTGTTTCTGCAAAAAAAAAAATTTGATTTCATATAATCCAAATTATCCATTTTACTCCCTGTGATCCTCTCTATCTCTTGTTTGGTCACAGACACCACCCTTATCCACAGATCTGATATTTTCTCATGCTCCCTGAATTTACTTATAATATCACTCTTTATGTTTAAATCATGTATCGATTTCGACCTTATCTTTGTATAAAATATGCAATGTTGGTGTATGTCTAGTTTCTGCCAAACTGCTTTCTAGTTTTTCAAGCAATTTTTGCCAAATGTTAAGTTCTTATCCTCAAAACTTAGATGTTTGTGTTTACCAAATATTAGATTACTATGGTCACTTACTACACATAGCGTGTATTTGATCTATTCCACTGACCTATCACTCTATTTCTTAGACAGTTCTAGATTGTTTTGATGATTACTGCTTAGTAATATAGTTTGAAATCTGGAATTGCTAGACTGCCTTCCTAACCATTTTTATTTCATTGATTCCCTTGACATTCTTGACTTTTTGTTCTTCCAGATGAATTTTGTTATTTTTTTTTCTAACTCTATTCAACAATTCTTTGGTAATTTGATTGCATGGCACTGGACAGGTAAATTATCTTCAGTAGAATTATAATTTTTATTAGATTGGTTTGGGTTACCCATGAGTAATTAATATTTCTCCAGTTGTTTAGATCTGTCTTTATTTGTGTGAAAAGTGTTTTGTAATCCTGTTTATATAGTTCCTAGGTTTGTCTTAGCAGGAAGACTCCCAAGTATTTTATATTGTCTATAATTATTTTAAACAGAATTTCTCTTTCTGTCTTTTCCTACTGTGTTTTGTTGGTAGCCTATAGAAATGCTCATGATTTGTGTGGGTTTATTTTATATCTTGCACCTTGGCTGAAGTTGTTAATTATTTTAACTATAGCACAACTTAGAGTTCTCTAAGTATGCCATCATATCATCTGTGAAGAGTGATAGTTTTGTTTCCTCACTGCCTGTTTTTATTCCTTCATTTTTTTCTTGTCTTATTGTTACAGCTAACATTTCTAGTACAATATTGAATAATAATGGTAATAATGGATATCCTTGCTTCACTCCTGTTATTATTGGGAAGGCTTCAAATTTATCACTGTTACAGGTAAAGCTTACTCTTGGTTTTAGATACCTACTGCTTACCATTTTAAGAAAGATTCCACTGATTCATTTGCTTTATAGTGCTTTTAATAGGAACTGATGCTGTATTTTGTCAAAGACTTTTTCTGCATCTATTGATATAATCATGCAATTTTGTTATTATTGCTATTGATAAGGTCAATTATGCTGATAGTTTTCCTAATATTAAACCAACCTTACATTCCTGGTATAAATCCTCCCTGGTCATAAAGTATGATCTTTTAAGTATATTGCTGTAATCTCCTTGCTGTATTTTATTTAAAATTTTTGTATAGATATTCATTAAGAAAATTGATCTACAGTTTTCTTTTTCTCTCCTTTTTTTTTTTGCTCTCCATGATTTACTATTCCCATATTTGTGTTATAAAAGGAATCTGGCAGGACTCTTTCTTTACCTATTTTTTCAACTAGTTTATGTAGTAGTATTAGAATTAATTGTTCCTTAAATGTTTGATGAAATTCACTTGTAAATCCACCTGCTCCTGGGGATTTATTCTTAGGGAGCTCATTGATGGCTTGTTTAATTTCTTTTTTCTAAGATAGGGGTATTTAGTATTTTATTTTCTCTCCTAGTGCAACTAGATGGTGCAGTAAGTAGAGTGCTGGGCCTGGAGTCAGGAAGATTCATCTTCCTGGTTCAAATCTGGCCTCAGATATTTAATAGCAGTGTTACCCTGGACAAACCATTTAACCCTGTTTGTTTCAGTTCTTCGTCTGTAAAATGAGCTAGAGAAAGAAACAGCAAACCACTCTAGTATCTCTGCCAAGAAAATGCCAAAAGAAGTCATAAAAAGTTGAACATGACTGAGAAATGACTAAACAGCAGCAATAACATTTCCTTTCCTGTAAATTTGGGCAGATTGTATTTTTGTCTGACAATTTGTCTATTTCACTTAGATTGTCAGTTTTGCTGGCATATAATTGGTCAAAATAACTCCTAATGATTGCTTTAATTTCATTTTCATTGGTGGTGCATTAACCTTTTTCATTCTTGATACTTTCCTCTTTCTATTTTGAATCAAATTAACAAATGATTTACTTATTTTATTGTTTTTTTTTTCTTCATAAAACCAGCTCCTAGTTTTATTTATTAGTTCAATGTATTGTTTTTTTGGTTTTTGGTTTTGTTACTTTCAGTTTTGTTAATCTTGCCTTTGATTCTCAGGATTTCTATTTTGGTGTTTAATTTGGGATTTTTAATTTATTCTTTTTCTAGTTTTTTTTTTAAAAAAAATATCATGCCCAGTTCATCAGTTTGCTCTTTCTCTCTTTTATTGATGTAAGCATTTAGAAATGTAAATTTCCTCCTAAGTATTACTTTGGCTGCATCCCACAAATTTTGAAATGTTGTCTTATTGTTGTCATTCTCTTTAATGAAATTATTGACTGTTCTTATGATTTGTTCTTTGAGTCACTCATTCTTTAGGATTAGATTGTTTATTTTTAATTAATTTTCAATCTATGCTTTCATGGTACTTTATTAAGTATTATTTTAATTTCATTATGGTCTGAAAAGATAAATTTAATATTTCTGCTTTTCTGCATTTGCTTTTGAGGTCTTTATGACTTAACACATGATCAATTTGTGTGAAGTTGCCATGTACAGCTGAGAAAAAAAATGTACTCCTTTCTATTCCAATTCCATTTTCTCCAGAGGTTTATCATATCTAAATTTTCTAGGATTCTATTCATCTCCCTGACTTCTTTCTTATTTATTTTATGATTAGATTTCTCTAGAGGGGAAGATTGAGGTCCCCCACTAGTATAATTTTACTGTGTGTTTTTCCTCCTGTAATTCATTTTACTTTTTCTTTAATAATTTGGATGCTATGCCATTTGGTGTGTGTGTGTACACACACACACACATATATTTAATATTACTTCATTGTCTATGGTTCCTTTTAGAAAGATGTAGTTTCCTTGCTTATCCTTTTTAATTAGGTCTATTTTTGCTTTTGCTTTGTCTGAGATCATGATTGCTACTCCTGCCTTTTTTACTTCAGCTGAAGCAAAATAGATTCTGCTCCAGTCCCTTATTTTAACTTTGTGTGTGTCTCTGTTGTGTTTTTTTGTAAACAACATATTATTGAATTCTGGTTTCTAATCTATTCTCTATCCACTTTCATTTTATGGGTGAGTTTATCTCATTCACATTCACAGTTATGATTGCTAACTGTGAACTTTCCTCTATCCCATTTTTTCTATATATCCTTCTCTCTCTCTTTTTATCCCATCTGTCTTCTAAAGTCTGTTTTGCTTCTGACAACTGTCTTCTTTCATCTGTCCTTTCTTTCATTACTTTTCCTTTCTTTTATGCCCTTCCTCTCCTACTTCCCTGTTGGGTAAGATAGATTTTGATTACTAATTGAGTATGTAATCTATCTATCTATCTATCTATCTATCTATCTATCTATCTATCTATCTATCTATCTATCT
>NW_027187419.1:61471474-61576046 GCF_028583685.1 Petaurus breviceps papuanus | reverse complement strand
TCTATCTATCTATCTATCTATCTATCTATCTATCTATCTATCTATCTGCCTATCTATCTATCTATCTATCTATCTATCTATCTATCTATCTATCTATCTATCTATCTATCTGTCTGTCTGTCTGTCTATATCTATATATCTATCTACACACACAGAGTCCCCCTTTTTAACCAATTTAGATGTGAGTAAGGTTTAAGTGTCGCCCCCTTTGTATAAGATATATGTGGAATAGTTTGAAAACAACCTGAGCTGAAAAAATATTAGCAATGGGGGAGATTGGGAGAGACTTCCTCCACAAGGTGGAATTTGAACTGAATCTTCTAAGCAGCAGAGGTGAGGAGGCAGTGCATTCCAGGTCTGGGGTAGGAGTGGGGGCAGCTAATGTCAAGGCACAGAGTCAGAAGATGAATGTGTTGTTTTCAAAGAACAGCAGTGCTGCTAGATCACAAAATGCGTATAGTATAAGCAGATTGGAAAGGTGGGAAAGGTCCAGGTTACAAAATAGGGAGCCACTGAAATTTATGCGGAAGGAGAGGATGACATAGTGAGACCTAAGACCCTTCCAGTTTTAAATCTCATGATTGTTTGAGGGCTTTGAATAAGAGTAATTGAGATAAAAGATACCTTAAAAAGGCAACTAGTCCAGTGATGTACAACTCAAATGGAAATGGAAGTCATGAAAGTGTATATATAAGGATCCCTGTGGGCCACATGTTAACTTAGAAAATCACACACATATATTTCTTTTTCATTAATATATCAGCTGGGTACCAGCACTCCTAAACCTCAGCAGAGACAATATAACATCCCTTTAGTAATACATTCCATATTTAGGTTTTTTTGTGTGATTTTTTGGTGTTTATTTTTGCTTTTTGGAGGGCAATTGGGGTTAAGTGACTTGCCCTTATACATTCCATATTTAAAGGTTTAGTGTTTTAGTGTCTGCTTTCCTTCCTGATGTAATATAAGCTCATCCTTCATGTACTACTTCCATAGGTAATTGAAGAATGTTGGTCTATCGGAAGACCCATTTGTGTGTGCCCTTGAAGGGGAAGATTTTGAAGGGAAATGTTTTATCTTTTTACTTAGTACTTTCTACATTGATGCCATCCCTACTTTGATACCTATTATGTCACGGAGGTGAGATTGAGAGTTCTTGAAGGCAATGCCAATTGACCCCAATCTCTAGCAGGTCTCTCCAAGCTGGAAAAGTCACAGGCACAAGCCCACTAGTGACTCCTGTGTCTGCTATCAGAGCTAAGTTCCAGAGAAACTCCATAGCAGGTGGGCTGCAACTCTCAAAGATCATCTTCTAGGGTATAGAAGAATTGAAATTTGTGTCTCTGGGGAAGATCCCTGAAGCACTGGGTATTCAGCCACTTTAAATAGTGATTTACACACAATGGAACTAATGAAAGCAGGGCAGTGTTGATTATCTGAAACTAACTTTCTCCACTAATTTATTTAATTAAAAAGCCTGGAGCAATTGCGCCTGTAAAAGTACATTTGCATCTATAATCAGACATATTTTATGTTTTTCATAATGATACTAAAATTGCAGAAATCTTTTCGACTCTCTAATATGAGCACAAACGACTTTGGCACAGCATTTGGATGTTTAAAAATACTCAGTAGCGAATATAAAGGCAAACGTTACGGTAAGGATGCCAATTCTTTGACCTACAGGTGGGAGAGCTTACTCACGTAAACATTTTAGGCTAACTCGTCTGCTGGGGATGGGTGAAAGGTGACCCTCCAACACTACAAGGATCCTGCCTGCTTCTCCCAGGACCCAAATGCCTCCTTCAGCTCTATGCCCAGGGCTGACTTAGTCATGGCAGGAAGTCCCTGACATCACACAAGGGTGCCTGTAGGTGTTTTACTTGGGGCTCCAGGATACAGGTCCATTTGAAGGTGACAGAACCAGGTAACATCTCTCACCAGGAGGCCTCTTCCTTGTTGTTATCCTTAATCTTGAAGAGATTTCTGAGCCTTTCAAGGAAGCAACTGGATGAAGGAGGGTGATAAGGTGTGTGCCTGAAGTTCTGACTCCTGCCAGAAAGATCTAAAAGATTTAACCAGTTCTCTGTATTCCTGAGTATTCTCCCCCATTTACAAATGTTCAAAATGTAGGACACCATTTTTCTGCTTTGTTTTCAAAGATACTTATTTAATAAAGTGGGGAAACCTATTTTTCCCATAATTAGTTACTCATCTCTCTTTCTCTATCAAAATCCCTAATTTCCTAGGCTTGAGTAAATATCAAAGTTACTGGCTATACAATATATTAACTAGGTAACAAATGATAACATAAAGATATTATTATTTACAGTATTTGAGTTGTGAGAAAGAATATAGCTAGAGTGACCTCAACATCATTTTTACTCCTTGCTTCTCATTTCTGAAGCAGAGTTCTACTATTTGGCTTCTTTAAACAGTAGTCAAAATCTCTCAGGAGTCCCATTATTCAAAATGTAAAGGTAAGACTCACACTGCTCAGGGAATTGCTTATTTCTGTCCTCTTACAGTTTCTCTGCAGTTATGATAAGAAAACAGATTGTAGTTAAAATTCAATGTCTTTACAAATAGCTGTTAAAACTTTCCATCTCCTCAGAGACTCCCTATGGATCAAATTTAAAACTCTTATGCTCCCCTTATCTACTGGATTCTTCTCTGTTGCCTTCAAAGACAAATATATCTCCCCATCCTTACAAAAAACTTCACTTGATCCAACAGTTTCTTCTAGTTATCATCCAATAGCTCTCCTCTCCTTGGAGAATATGAGTCGAAAGTATAGGAGGAGAGCATAGGAGGATCCTTTCCCCCATCATGCTTGGAAACCTGGGTTTCCTGACCTATGGTATTGAACAGAACTGCCTTCTGTTCCTTACTTACATCACCAGGGAATAGACTGAATTGGGGAATTGACTCTGTTGAGAATTAATGGGTTATTGGTGCCCACTTTCAATTTCCCAGTTCAATAGTCTTACATAAAGGCTGCTTTTCATTGTCAATATAACACATAAGCCAGTACAAGCTTAACTGCCAAGGGTATCCAAAGCCATCAGAACTGTTTGGTTGTGCTTTGTTTTTGGAGGGTGGGAGGTGGGGGGGAAGGAGGTTGCTTGAATGAAAGAGGATTTTTGGTGATTTTGGTGCGGAGAATAAAATTGCTAAAATATTGAAGTTTGTGGTCCTGGATGTCTTGTGACCTTGTCACATCTCACAGGAGGCAGAAAGAAGGCATTATTTTGGGTAGATAAAACTGCATTTGGAAGTGTCAACTCCCACATCCTGGCAAGCACCAGAATAAGAGTGCAACATCATGTTAAGAAAACATTTTAAGATTGTCCTATTTATGAAGAAATTTCAAGCCAAAATGCAGAGAAAGGTTTTTTCCCCCTTATTTTGCTCCCATTTGGATGAATAGGAGAAAGAAAGAAAGAAAAAAAGAGAAAGAGTGAGAAAAAGAAAAAGAAAGAAAGGAAGGAAGGAAGGAAGGAAGGAAGGAAGGAAGGAAGGAAGGAAGGAAGGAAGGAAGGAAGGAAGGAAGGAAGGAAGGAAGGAAGGAAGAAAGGAAGGAAGAAAGAAAGAAAAAGAAAAAGAAAGAATTTCATTCCTCTGAGATTTTCTTTATGTTGTCCTTGGTATAAGTTAGAGAGCATGCTTTCAATCCAATTCAATTAAGCACTTACTGTGCTCACTCTATGTTGGGTGATGGAGATACAAAGGGGAAAACCAAGGGGCCCTTCCCTCAAGGAACTTACATTCTATTAAAGTATGCTCCTATGACTATAACTGTGTTGAGCTCCAGGTGGGTTTTTTCATCTTCTGAGTCAGTCGCCTAACAGCTGAGTGGCATGGGGCTTAGAACACTGAGACTGGAGTCAAGATGACCTGAGCTCAGATACTTAGTAGCTACCAGACCCTGAATAAGTCATTTAAACTCTGTCTGCTTCAGACCACAAAATGGGGATTACCTCTGAGGGTTGTTGTGAGGATAAAATGAGATGATAATTCTTTTTAAAAATTTTTTAAATGCTTTATTAACTTCTGATTTACATCATTCGTTTCTGCCAGATTTTGAGTCACAAATTTTCTCCTCGTTTTTCCCCTACCCACCACGCCCCAAATAGCAGTCCCACAGGGTATCCCCTCCTCCAATCTGCTCTCTCCCATATTTTCTCCCATACCCCTTTCGACTTTTCCAGTGGATCTCTATGTCTCAGTACCTGTATATCTTATTTCCCAATTACATGTAAGATGGTATTAATAATAGTATATATATACACACATATATATATACATATATTTGAATATTTGATTTTAAAACTTTCAATTCCAGATTCATTCCCTTCCTCCCTTGTCACCCACTCTTACTGGGAAGATAAGCAGTTCAGTATAGGTTGTACATGTGTGGCTAATGCAAAACAATAACATAGTAGATATACTGTAAAAGACTGACCATATTTCCCTCCCTCCTATACCACCTCCCACTTGTTCTATTCTCTACTTTGATCCCGTCCCTTTTCAAAAGTGGGTGCTTCGAGATAATATTTCTTAAGCACTTAGCACAGTGCCTGGTATATAGATGCTCTTTCTTCTTCCCAAGCTATTTCTCCTTCATAGTATTTCTCTCTTGATCAGTACCCATGGATAATGTCACAGCCCTATAGTCTCATTTACACAGCAACACAGTATAGACACCTCTGAACAAATACTATTTATACTATTCTAAAGTGGAATTGGCTAAACTTCCAACAGCTCTAGCAGAGGCAGGATACAGGGGAATGTTTTGTTGTCCCTCTTTCAGGTACATACGATCTTAGAACTGGAAAGAACCTTATAGGTCATATAGTCTAGGACTCAGTGGTGGGGAACCTGTGGGCTGAAGGCCACATGTGGCCTTCTAGATCCTTGGGTGTGGCCTTTTGACTGAGTCCAAGGTTTACAGAACAAATCCTTTATTAAGGGAATTTGTTCTGTGAAGTTTGGATTCAGTCAAAGGGCTGCACTTGAGGACTTAGAGAGTCACATGTGACCTTGAGGCTGCAGATTCCCCACCCCTCTAGGTATAAGCCTGGTAGATGAGAAACATATGGGAAGAGGCAAAAGACACTGACCTCATTACTTTAAAAGGCATACCATATTTTAACACAATCTGCCCCCAAAAGAAAATTGGGGGTCTAAACAATATGGAGACTAAAAAATGGCCCAAGGTAAAGTTGCTTCAGAGGCTGATAAAAGTTTTAAGAAGTATTTCCATTTCATAATCAAAAAGTTACTATTCAGACACAGCTGTGATTTTGTTAGCATTTCTAATAATAGTACAGCATTTGTGTGAAGTCTGAATATCGCTATCTTTTTAAAGGAAATGAAATTACTGATCTGAATGATTCAGCACAGGGGAAAACAGCTGAGTGGAACAACACATGGCCTCTATAACCAATAAATTAATGCAGGTAAACCCAAGAAGTCTTTTCCTAGAGGTTACTTTACTGATCTGCCCAGAAAGGTGAAATAAGCTTACAAGTATAAACAGGATACACAGAGAACCAGAGACATGTGTTTGTTCTGCTAAATTGTGAAGATTTAGTTACTAGCTGATTGGGGTGAGGGAAGGGCAGCTAGAGAAGGAATGAGGACTTAACAAATACCGAGTTATGTAATAGAAGGACCATGACTCAGGAGATCTGGCTTTCTCATCTTGGCGTTGTCACTAGCTATTTCACGTTGGACAGATCATTTGGCCTCTCCAGGCCTCAGTTTCCACATCTGTAAAATGTGAGGAGTGGGTTAGGTGATCTCTATGATTCCTTGCAGCTCTCAAGCTCTATAATTCTCTGAAAACTGTAAATATGCAAGCATCTCTTCAGCCTGGCTATTAGCTATTCAGTGATCTGGTAAAGGGTACCATAGCATTTTTAACATCTCTACTATTTTAACTCTCATGCCCTTGACCAAGGCATAGAGACTACTATTCATGAACAAAATGCCCTTAAAATCGCTACAGATCAGGGTAAGCCTCTCTATGGAGTTCCAGCCTTGTATTTCCAACCACCTGCTTGATGTATTCACCGTCATCACAAACTTAACATATTGGAAGCCATATTCACACCTCTCCATTGTTCTCCCCACAAAGCCCCAAGCTAGTTTCTCTCTATCACTGTCCCTCTCTCTACTACCCTAATTATGATTCTGCCACTTGTAGGCATCATGCTTTCACTGACCCCCTGGGCTTTGGGTTGCCATATGCTTGCTAAGCTCTCTTCTCCTGAGGACACTCTAGGGAGCTCAGGAATTCAACATGCAACTAATACTGGGTAGTAGGGAATCTGGCTGGGCTTCTTCTCATATTTGGCTTTCCAACTCTTGAATTGCCACATGGAGCTGGAGGGAAAGGTTGGTCACTAGCACTTAGAACACAGTTCTACCCCCTTGCTGTGCCACTCAATGTCACTAAGTCTCAGTGAATGGCATCCACTCAAACACACTTTGTCACCAAATTGCCATCCTAACTCTACTATCAAAAACACTCCAGGCCAATTTCTCCCACAATGCCTAACACCATAATTTAGAGCATGTCCCATCATCTATAAAATAGGCCCACAAAACTGCAGACAATTGTATCCAGGACACAGCTGTCCTTACTTTTGACCCTGAACATCCCCAAACACCTACAGTATTTCTTCTATAAGTCATCTTTTTCCACTTCTGGGAGGGAATGTGGGTGGGGTGTGAATCAACTGCAAAGGCCTAGATAAGAGACTGTCTCTGTGTTGCTGGACTGTGGGAGAAAAAGTACTGGCAGCTTTCAGGAGTTGTGGCTGGCTCAACGCTTCCCTGGGCTTTTTGTGTTGCTACTTCTCTGTAGTTGTCTCTCCAGAGACTTAACGGTGCTGAAGAGCAGCCCAGTTCTTCCCATGGTCCTTTCTTTTTCCAAGAAGTACGGAATTTCAGAACTGGAAGGGGCCTCAGAGATAATCTAGAATGGAGGTTATCAAACATTTTTGTGTTACGGACCCCTAAAGCAATCTGGGGAAACCAAAGGACCTCTTCTCACAACCTCACTTTTAATTGCATAAAATAGAATACGTAGGACAAAAAAGGAAACCAATTCTACTGAAATATGGTTATAAATTTGTTTTTCTAAAGTTCACAGTCCCAGATCAGGAGACCAGATTTTTTCGAAATTCCCTCTGCAGCATGCCTAACAAATGGTCATTCATCTTTTAAAAAAAACCAATCCCACCTGTGACAACCCTCTGGAGCCACTGTCCTTCTGATCTGCTATTGCTAATCTTTGCAGGGAAGATAGAAAACTCTGCTTGTTAATATTGTACCTAAAGTGAGCCCTTGAGGCAGAGATAGACAGGTCCTTCTGTGAGGGCAGCATAAGCACTATCATATCTATGTTCGTTTTTTGAGAGCTTTTTCCCCCTTACTAAGCACTTTAACACTTCAGGGGATGGATCTCATCAATGACAGTGGGTATTTCTTCCATTAGTATGGATCACAACATGTATGAGTCTTCATATCATTTGTACTCTTCTACCATAGTCTTCCATATCTCTCTCACCCATGATTTTCTCGATGTCCTAGAGGCCTTCCTCTAGCAATGTCACTATTTTGTAGTACTATCACTCAGTCTATCCATTTGCTATCCTTCCTTCTTGGTTCAGGACCAGTCTAACTCCTTTTCCACTTATACATGTCCTCAACAATATCCTTTATTTCTTGCACATAGGTCTCTATTGGTAATAGACTACAGCCATAATGATGACCACAAAGATGGCAGAAAAGTCACTTCCTGCAAACTTTCTCAACCCCCACACCTCAAAAGAAATGAATTGCATTCCAAATATAAAAGCTATAAGCTGAATTGACAAGAGAAGTAGACACAAAATAAAAACCCCATGAATCGATTCTGGAGAACTTTGATACTTAGAGCTTTCCTTCTGCATCCTTGTTCCCAGTCAACCCTAGTACCACCTAGGAGTGACTATATGCTACTTTACAATGCTCAGGGCCCTGCTATTGGGATTTCCCAAGACATTGATTGTATCTAAACTTCCTCAACCCTGAAAGAAATGGCAGTTATTGATTCTGTCCAGACACACAATGGAAAGGAGGAAGAATGATGAATAAATTGAGTAGGGCCAAAAAATATGCTACATATATATATTCCTCAGAACCACAAGCTAGGTGAAACAGAGCATCAGATCCAATGGAAAGGGTACTTGAAATCCTGCTAGAGTCAATCTTCTTCCCTTAGAGATTACTCAGGGCAGTGATACAGGCCCAGGCCAGTGTTCAAATTTACTAACTCAAGGAGGCACTACTGGAAGGGGAGGGGTCAAAGATCAAGTGACGGTAAATAAAGTAAAAGGCTAAAACACCAAAATCTGAAGGTGTGATGGGTAAAATGACTGAGGAAACAAAGATTCAAGCTTCCAAGCATGTTGATTTACCAAGCAATGCATGCCAATTGCTTAACAAATTGGGACCTTCCCTAGTTTTGGCACTGGACCTTGAATTAGAGGGAGAGAGAAATTTATACATTAAAAAGAATTAATCACAGAAGGCCAATTAACTAAAAGGAAGCAATACAAGGGAATGTACCAAATATGTACCAAAATATTTACAGAAGCACTTTTTGTTGTAGCAAAGAACTGGTAACTAAGGGGATATCTGTCCATCAGTAAGAGTAGAGTTAAACAAACCATAGTATATAAATGGATTGGAACATTCTTGCACTATACAACATGACAAAAGGGATGGATTCAGAGAAACCAGGAGAGACTTGTACGAACTGAGGCAGAGTGAAGACAGCAAAACCAGGAGAACAATTTCTACAATAACTTTAAAATTGTAAAGAAAAGCAACTTTGAAAGACTTGTGAACTTGAACTGTTTGGACCACCCATGACTTTAGGGGCCAATGATGAAGCATTCTTGCCACCTTCTGCCAGTGTGGTGATGGACAAGAGGTGTAGAATGAGACATAATTTCAGACATGGCCAGTACATAGATTTGTTTTGTTTGACCATGAATAAATGAAAAAGAATTTATACTTGCACTTACTATGTGCAAAGCAATGGGGATAGAAATAGAAAAGCCAAGCAGGTCTCCTGTCAAAGAATTCACATTTTTTTAGGGGGAGAGAACACATATAAGAGGTTTAAGCTGTCAACCAAAGGGAAAGGCCCAATGGATCTTAGGGTATAGTGGCAAAACAGATTGTAATACAATGTTTTGTTGGCTTTTTTTTTTTGCTGTTAACATTGACAAAACTATAACTGTTATTGATGCTGAACCACTTGTAGTGTCATGCATGGAATTTGATGGTGAGAATTTTCTTTTTCAGTTCTTCACTGGCCGTGTCTTCTGGGGAGGTCAAGTATAGCTGCACATACAGAAGCTATTGAAGGGCTGCCTGCCTCTATAAGGAGTTTAAAGGCCTGGCTGCTCTGGTGGCCTGGGGGGCATTGCTATTCCCAATACTCTTAGGCTGTGTCTCATGGGATGTGCTCACCATGGCCCAAGGGGAAGTAGAGTTGATGGTTTGAACCACCTAGCAAATGCCACCTGCTGGCTCCCGGAATACATTACTTGCCTGTTCTGTCAGGGGCAGTTGATCAGCAGGTGACGGTGACTGTGGTGGACTATGTTTATAAGGGACAGTTAAAAATGGCAGGTGGAATTTAGGGGAGGAGGTTAGTGATAGTGATACCTCCTCTAAACTGAGAAGAAACAAAAGAGCATCAATGAAACAATTTTTAAAATGCCAAGAAAAGAGCAGAAGGAAGTGAGGATAGAGATGCAGACAAGTGGAAGAGCTTTGAAACCTACCTGCTAAATTTTTATTATATGCTTTTAAAAAGGAAACAAGTTGAGAGAGATTCACACGTTCACATAAAATCCTCTTTTTACATCCTTTGTATATGGAAATGCTCATGTTTGTTGGTGGCTGTCAGATTCAGAATAACAATTTTTTTAAGGAAAAAACAACAGGACAATAGGAGCTTGGCTTGAAGGAGGTAAAATTCTCCCTGATACTTTCTAGCAAGCAACATCAATTCATTTTCTACAGAGAAGAACGACATTTGCTGGTGCTATAAACCAGACGTTATGAAATGCATTGCTCCAGTCATGTTTTAACACAGTCATCCCAAATTTAGATTCTTTAAAGCCTGGTACTCCAAAATTCACAAAATCACAAATTTTGTGGTACTCAAAATCCACAAAAAGTAAAAAAAACTATACAGTATCAACAGGTAAACATTCATATTTAAAAGACTGGTTTCTGTGCTAAGGAGGATCTTGAGATCCCCAAAATCTCAGCACATTTTCCCAAATGCAACCAGCCGCTCCCAGATCAATAAAGAGATGGGCTAATTCAATGAATTGGCCTTGCAACTGCATGCCATGGTCTGGACAATAGACACTCCTTCATCCATTTAGTTTATCCTCTACATATTCAGTAGATCAGTCAACGAGCATTTATTAGGCATTTAATATGTGTCACATACTGTAGTAAATTATTGTTGGCTTAATCTCTTTTGAGTAATCATGTATCTTATTGAGTAGATCCATGACATTCTGGAGCTTTAGGCATTTGGTAAAATGTCATTTCCCAACAGGGTCATCTAGAACATGTCACCATTTGTAAGGAATGCCCTGCCATGATAGTAGGAGACAACTTCAACAACAATGTATGTCTTCTTACATCATGCTTTCATTAACATTGATAATCAGAGAGTTATTTAATTTGGTTATTGCTGTAATTGCTTTTATTAAGAAATCTTGTATGGTATTAACATGCAGCAGAGATTTCTAATAAGGAAAAGTCTGTAAGGCTGAGTTTTGCCTGACAAGTAAAAAAATTTATTGTTTTTTTGTTTGGTTTTAGTAATCAATGGTAAATACACACTCTCATCTCATATTCTCTTTATCTTTCAGTTACATGCCTGTAAAGATGTGCTTAGCTGTAGAAAATGTTTAAGTCTGATTGCTCTCTTCCAATGTTTTAATCAAAGATTCCCTTGATCCATATAGGTCATTCTAATCAATATTTCATAAAGAACAGAAAGTAGGCATGTGGATCAGTTGCTATTAATGTCAGCCAACAAGCATTTATTAAGTTTTTACTACATATCAAGCACTGTGCTGATAGTGGATATTGCAGTGGATAGCACTGAGGATACAAAGGCAGAAAGAAAACTTCCCTGCCCTCAAGGAGCTCACATTCTAATTGAGGAGACATGTAAATAACTAAATTCATAGAAGATCTACACAGAATAGATGGAAAGTGAAACACATTAATATATGGGGAGACTGTAAAAGGTCTCTAGCAGTCTTGAAGGAAACCAGAGAAACAGAGGCAAAGAAAATACATTGATGAAAGATGGAATGTTATGTTCAAGGAACTGCCAGTAGGTTTCAAAGGGAGAAAGGAGTAAGAAAGACTTTATATTTGATCTTGGAGTTTACAGGGAGTCTCTAGACCTTAATGAATAGTGAGTGACACTTTAGAAAAATCACCTTAGCAGCTGACAGAGTACAGATTGAAGTGGAAAGAGACTTGAGGTAGGGAAATAAGCTAGAAGGACATTGAAATATTCCAGACAAGAGGTGATATGGGCAGCAGTATGCTGGTAAATTTTAAACAACCAGCTCTAAAGAAAAAAAAGAAAAGAAATAAACATGTGACAAAATTTTAAGTTTAATCTGCTTTATTACCATTTTCTCCATCATTTTTTAAGTCTAGACAATCATCTAAACAAAAAAATCAACCCTGATTCATAGGATTTGCAGATTTCTGAGGTGTAAATGTTCACATCAAAAATTTAACAGTTGGCTCTCAGATTTGAGAAAGTTCCAGCACATCCTTGGATGCAGGCCTGGTTGTAGCCATATGAGAGAAGGAATTGCTATGAAAATAGAAATGACAAAATTTAGCAACTGTTGGGATGTGTGGGGTAAGTAAAGCAGTTCAGGTGTGGTCCTTTCATTGACCCTGATGTTGAATTCAGATCATTAAAGAAATTCTGACAATTCTATTTCAGTTTATGTCTTTTTGTTGTTCTGCCAATTTCCTCTATGAATAGTCTTGAGATTATGTGGCTTAGTCAAGCATCACAAAAATATTTCTGCTGACTTGTTTTTACCTCCACTGATTTATAAAAAAAAAGTTTTATGAAGTAATACTACTTATAATCCATCATTCTCCTCCTTAGTGAAATGAACAAATGAACCCACACTTTAAACAGGTGTTGCCCTGGGCTTTGTTTGGGAAGGAGAGCAAATGTTTGCTGACTAAAGAAGTTTCTGGGCTCCTTTAGACTACTTTTTGTGGCAACTGCCTTATACTGAAAAAACTTCTGTAGGAAGTGGCAATAATTTTTGTCATCATGGGTTCATTTGAATACGTTGAATTGGAACTGTTGGAAATGCATTTCATTTCTTCTTACCTTCGTCTTTTAACCTGGGGTTGATTTTAACCTCTACTTTAAATAGTCAACGATCTGTTTATGCATAGACAGCTGATTTTGAAATTACACCCTTTTCAATAATCAATCATTTCCTGTCAGTTGAGATGTAGTTAAGCTCATTTTTGTGATGTTATTCAGTGCTCACAGCACTTAGTGCCAGACTCTCTTCTTTTTTTTTTTCTTAGCAGGCATAGTTCAATTTATTTGCTTATAAAATAACATCTATGTGTTTGCCACAGCAGCTGCCTGGGTCCTCTGGACAGGCACTAGAGTGTGAGTCTTCAAAAGATGGTCGGTGAATTCCTGATAAGGAGACTTAGTGAACACAGTCTCCTTCCACAGGTCTGGGGTTAGACAGCTGTATGTTTTGGAGATGGCATCAAAGGTAGCTTTAGGGAAGTTGCCCAGAGTGGCAGTACAGCCTCTTGCAGAAGTGTAGCAGTCATCAATTCCAGCCATCATCAGGAACTTCTTAGGCATAGGAGCTGACTCAATGCCAGTACCTCTAGGGGTGGGGATTAGGCACACCAGAACAGACCCACATTGCCCAGTGACCTTGCAGGGTACTGTGTGAGGCTTGCCAATCTTGTTCCCCCAGTAGCCATGTCTCACAGGAACGATGGAAAGTTTGGCCAGAATGATAGCACCACAAATAGCTGTGGCCACTTCCTTGGAGCACTTGACACCCAGAACAACATGGCCATTGTAGTCACCAATGGCCACAAAAGCTTTGAACCTGGTATATTGTCCAGCTCTAGTTTGTTTGTGAACAGGCATGTTCAGAACCTCATCTTTCAGTGAAGACCCCAGAAATAAATCTATGATCTCAGACTCCTTGATAGGAAGCGAGAAAAAATAGATCTCTTCCAAAGACTTGATCTTCATGTCCTTGATTAGCCAGCCCAGCTTAGTGACAGGAACCCACTCCTTGTCTTTGGCCTTTCCTCTCTGGGACCTGTGGCCACGGCCACGGCCTTAACTGCTGAAGCCACCAAGGAAGCCTCCCTGGCCTCCGACCCCAGGGCCTCCTGCACCTCCTGCAGCACTGGCGTTGTCTGCCATTTGGTGTCTAGAAGTAGAAGACTCTCTTCTTGAAGAAAACATTCCTGATATTCAGATATGAGATTTCTAATAGTCCAAATGCCCTTGGTCTCCTTAGTGTCTTAAACTTGAAGCATATTTTCTAACATACTATCTGTCCCCCCACCATCTTCCCATGGAAGTCACTGAGAATCAAAACATACATTGACTTGATTATTTTTTTCTATTTTTTTCACAGAATTTTTCTAATTTTTCATCCTTTCCCAACAGATGTTGGCACATAAGCTTCAATTATATTCATGGTGGTATTTTTGCCCATGCTTATTATGAGCAGTGTAAAATGAAATGACCAAGTGTGCCATGAAATGATGTTTCTTTTTCCCCTCTGGGTGTTCAATGAAGCCAACTCTGTCAACTTGGATAAAAGCATAAATGGTCTATTTATCAAATTTGCAGATGATACAAAGCTAGAAGGGATAGCTAATACACTGGATGACAATCAGGATTCCAAATGATCTTGACAGGCTTAAAAATTGGGCTGAATCTAATGAGATGACATTTAATAGAGTTAAATGTAAAGTGTTACACTTGGGTTCAAGAAATTGACCTCATCAGTACAAGATTGAGTAAACATAGATAAATATAGTATATCTGGGGAAAGATTTGGAAATTTTAGTAAACTAAAAGCTCAAAAGGAGTCATCAATATGATGTGAGGCAGCAGAATAGATAGAGAGCTAGACTTGGAGTCAAGATTACTTGGGTTTAAATCTTGCCTCATACTTTTACTAGCTTTTTGACCCTGGGCAAGTCACTTAACCTTTGTCAACTTCCTTTTTCTTACCTATAAAATGATATCTCTTACAATTATTATTTCATTTGACCCTCACAACAACTCTGGGAAGGAGGTGCTATTACTATCCCCATTTTACAGATGAGGAATCTGAGGCAAACAGAAGTGAAGTGACTTGCTCAGGGTCACACAGATGGTAAGTGTCTGAGGCTGAATTTGAACTCAGGTCTTCCTGACTTCAGTCCCAGAATTCTCTCTAGGTGCCACCTAGCTGCTATTGTTTTTTTTTTTTAATCATTACAAATCATTACAGTTACTTTTAGTTAGATAGCCTTTCAAAATAGCAACAAAATTAAATTCAGAAACCCAGAGCCGGGTGTTTCATGCAAACACAAATTCCAGGTTGGATCAGTGCCAAAAGAGAGGGAGGAGCCTGGCCAGAGTGGAGTTCAGGCCTCAGGTGCTCAGGCCATTGAGCTTATCTCAAAGGGTTTCTTCTTGATGGTTAAAGGCCCCAGTTCCAGCCTCTGTGTAATAATAATCCATACATTATGGGGTTGCTTCAAGGATCAAATGACATAACATACACAAAGTACTTTGAAAACCTTTAAGCTCTAAATGAATGCTAGTTACATCATCATCATCATCAAATGGAAGTGAAGAAAGTTAATTCCATCTCGGGTTTTCTTGAGAGGCAGAGCTTCCAGGAAGAAGGTATTGATAGTTCCACTGTACTCTGCCCTGGTCTGACCACATCTGAAGTATTCTATTCACTTTCAAAACATCCCATTTTAGGAATGACTTTAATAAGTTGGGGAGCACACATCTAGAGAAGGAGAACCAGGATAGTGAACAACTTTGAGTCCATGTCATAGGAAGAGCAGTTGAAGAAATTGGGGGTATTTAGCCTTAAGTATTTGAAAAGCTGTCAAGTAGAAGAAGGGTTAGGTTTGTTCTTTTTGGTCCTAGGAAGTAAAATGGGTGGAAGCAACAAAAAGATAAATTTAGATTTGATATAAGACAAACTTCCTAGCAATTTTAGCTATCTAAAAGTGAAATGGGCTGCCTTGGGAGGTAGTGAGTCCTTCCTCCCTAGAGCTCTTTAAGCAAAGTCTGGTTGATGACATGTAAGATGTGCTGTAGTAGGGGGTTATTTTTGTGTGTGTGTGTAGGTTAGACTAGCTTCTCATTGAGGCGTCTTTCAACTCTGAAATTCTATGATTCTGTGAATTCCTTTATTTGCCTCTCTAAGGAGAATTTTGGGGCCATTCTTCCAATTAGCTGCATATTCTTTTGTTTGACCTCTCATTTTGTTTCTTGCAAAAACATCTATAGTAATGTGGTTCAATTCTTCCGGTAATATGTTAGTTCACTGGGCAAATGCATATTAACTATTAGCAAAAGTTAAATTAATGGGGGCAGCTAGGTAGCGCAGTGAATAGAGCACTGGCCCTGGAGTCAGGAGGACCTCAGTTCAAATCTGGCCTCAGACACTTAACACAAAAAACTAGCCACGTGACCTTGGGCAAGTCACTTAACCCCAATTGCCCTACCTTTCCCTCTCTAAAAAGCAAAAAAAAAAAAAAGTTAAATTAATGTCTATATACAGTCTAAAATTGTATCATCAACCCTCTCTGCTCTACTTTACACCATATTATCTTTGCCACCATGGGAGTAAAAGAGAGCCATATAAGACTCAAGGTCATTAAACATTTTTTCTGTCATAGGTTGTCATGGCATCACCTAGTGGTTAGCCTAATGGTAATGAGCATCTCTGTACTTAGGTAGGTTCACAACAAAAACAACAAGGTTCATGCTTGGAAAGACTCAATCTATTGCCAGCACTCTACTCGAGATCTGTCTAGCATAGGAAAACCAACCAGTGCTTATACTCCAGCAGCATAACTTAAGGTGAAGAAGTAACACATACTTTCGCAGGCCTTAAAGTGCTATTATTATTGTTACCATAGATCCTCAATTTATTACTTTTCCTATGTCCTTTGATGATGTAAGTAAAGAAATAATTAGTATGAATAGTTAATAAACAATAGTTTATTTGAGCCAAATCCTTGACCCAAGGACCCCCTTCAGGGAAAAATCATTTGTTAGTGGTAGAATTTCAGTAACAGTGACTATCTGGGACAGAAGACCTTATTGGCATCCTTTATAATTCCAGGTAGGTAAACAACTCTTCTCCCAACTTACAACCTTGACTGTAATTACGGTGATTTTTGTTGATCCTGACAAAGTAAAACTCTCTGTAGTTTTTTAAAAAGTGCATAAGAAGTTATATAATGTCATAGGGCTTAGACCTGTGGTCCATCCTGTCCAGCATTCTGTCTCCAACAGTGGTACCTTGTCCAGGTACCAGTTGAATGTGATGGACTTTGAGACCCCCTTCCAATTCTGAGATTCTGTGATCTTTGTACCCTCCCTGTTCCTGGAATCACTTCACATCCTCCCACATCCCTGGTCCCAATCCTGGTAGGATTTTGCTCTCAGATCTCAATTAATTTTTGCTAAGATATCAGAAAATAACTGCTTAAGGTATTACACCCTCCAGAGGGATAATTTTAACAGGAAAGAGAAAAAAAGCTTTCAAGATCCAAGAGGGAATGCATCTCCAATAATGAAACTAATATGACACAGTCAAGAGATAGTTTTGATACTCTCAAATTTCACCTCCCACAGTCCAATGTGCAACTGAAAATCTTCCTATGAGCCCTTTAGACCCTCTATTCATGGATTAGGACAAAGGGATGAGAGGAAGAAAAGATTTGGAGACTCTAAGAAGAGGGTAATCTAAGGAAGAATATACAGTCCCCATCGCATCTCTGAAATGGCTGTCTGGAAGGGAAAAAGCAATATGACATGATAGGTAGAAAGAGGAAGACTTCTGTCCAGTGCATCTTTGTAATCTGAAATCAAGTTCTAAATTCTATAAATCGTCCATCAATAGATTAAGAAGATTAAGTAATGAATTTCTTTTTCATTAGGCACATCCTAGATACAGTTTATTTTTATTGTCTCTCCTGATGGCTTGGGACATGGGCTATTTCTCATCTATAACATTTTTGTGCCTATTTTATGCAGATATGCGAATTTTGGAATGTCTTCTGCAAACTTCCCCATGAATCTGTGCCTTCTCTACCTTGCCCCACTCCCCAGTCTAAACTAATCTCAGCAATGTTTTACAATAATAATCACTAACATCTATAAAGCATTTTAAGGTTTGTAAATATGTTACCTAAGATCAGAGCTTTAGAGTTGTAAGGAATTCTAGAGATCATCCAGACCAGCCCCATCATTTTACAGATAAGAGAATTAGAGCACAGGAATTTGTGATTTACTCATAGATAGTAACTGTTAGAAGTGGAATTTGAACCCAGACTCCAGAGTCAGTTTTCTTACCACTGCTTCTTGTAATTTGATTCTACCAACAATTCAACTCTAAAATATTTGAGTTTTTCAATAGTCTTCAATTTGTGAATAATAGCTTAAAAGCTATTCACGCAGTGAGATAGGTATTATTATTCCCATTTTACAGAGAAGGGAACTGTGGGTCAGAGAAGTTAAGCTATTTTCCTGTGGTCAAATAGTTAATAAATACAAAACATAAGATTCAAACTCAGGTCTCTCTTGACTTCAAGGGCAGCATTCTTAGTATCTTACAATTCTGCCTCTTCACCGAAATGAAGAAATCATGTGTTTCTATGGTTAAGGTTTCTAATAAATATCACCAGCACAGCTCTACTTTGAAAAGAGACTATAAAACTTTAAGAGAGTTTTTCCACCCAGCTAAGCTTTTCTTGCACGTGAAATGTTTCAGATGTGAGAAAGGCTAGGGTGATGGCCCAGGAGATATTATGTTAATGAATAGCTGGATGAACGTTCAAAATGATTTGCATAGAAGGAACCTGACCCCAGCCCCTCTTTGAAGAGGAAGTCCCCAAGGAGATGCCCCAGATAATGGGCTTTTCCTTCTCAGCCAGAAATCTGAGAGAAAAGTCACCGAGTCTAGGAAAACAGGTTCACAGCTTCTCTTTCACCCAGAGAACAATTGGAATACATAACAGCATTTTCCATCAAAACAGTCACTTTGGAATTGCCTGTATTTATTCTAATGTTTGCTACAATAATATACAATATCATATCCTTGGATGTCTGTCACTAATATAAACTAGTCAAAGGAATTATGCCACCAGCATACCTTTAGAAAATTTCATTCCCTGAGTAGAATTTTAGTGTCTCAAGGGCAGGGTCTGTTTTTCAGGGGATCTTGCACATAGTAGGTGTCATAAAAGAACCAAATTTCCCTAAGTCAACTTGCCTTCCATATTGTAGGAGGAAAAAAAAAGACTTACTGACTTAATGGGGGTATGTAGCCTGGATTCACATTTAAGGAACCATTCCACCATTCCCTTGGCTATCTTTAGTTTAAGAGCCAGCTCACTAATTGCTAATAGGATTATAAGTCTAGAGCTGGAAACAACATTTAAGGCCATAATATCCAGTTCTCTTGTTTTGCAGATGAGGAAATTGATGGTGGAGGAAATTAAGTGATTTATCCAAGGTCACACAGGTAGAAAGTGACAATGCCAGAATTCAAAGTTTCTTTGAGCGAAAATTCAGAGCTTTTTGAACTGTATCTCCATGGTAGCTCCATGTTTCTGAATATCCCTTCAAGACCTAACTTTTTTCCTCATTCAGTCTCCCTTGCTCTATCTGTACCTTCTCTAGGATATCTATCAGGACCACCCCAGGAAGGGTCCAACTTCACTCTCACCCTTCCTTCCCTGTACTTCTGCCTCAGCAGAGATTCCCACCAAACTCTGTCCCCTACTGCTCTTCCTCCCATGAACTCCTCAAGTGTTATCCCAAGACTAGTCTTTCCTACAGCTTCTAGTACCTCAATTTCTTCCAAGACCCTGAAACTTCTCCTTATCTCTTCCAGAACACCCCTTAAGCTCTTGCCATTACCATTTCCTGCAGGGAGCCTCCTACTGTGACCCTGAAGCCTAAATTTCCTTTCCTGATTTTACTCTCAGGTCCCAGTCCATTTAGGATTAAACAGTGTCTCCCTTCTCTTCCTAGTCCTTTTGCCAATTCCTGGATACCTTCTTGGCCCCCTAACCTCCATCATCAGGAAGCCCCATAAGGAACTACCCCAACATACAGCAACTTCTGCTCCTCCCCATTCAGGATCCTCTTCAAGGCCTTTTTCCCATTGTGTCCTCCTCTAGGATACCTCTTAGCCCCAATAAAACAAAGTATCTCTCCCTCCATTCACTTTTTCCTCCAGATAGGTCCACCACTCACCTCCTCCCATTCCAAAAAAATTAATTTACATATACACAAATTGATAACCTTCTCTCTCCCTTCCCTTTTTCAGGACATCATATACTCCTACCCCAAGGCACTTTTGGATGCATCCAGGACCAAATACTTAGGGGTTCCATCTTCCTAGGCAGACTCTGACATAAGCCCTTTACACTGACAATCTCCAGGATGCCCTCCAAAGACCAAATAATTTATCAGGTCTATTTATGTAATTCTACATCCTCTAATCAGCTCCCCAGAGCCTCTCTATAACTAATAACCATTCTTGTACTCCCCCATCCCCCAAAAGACCCCAGAATTTATTCTTCTAGGACCAACCAACTTTTCCTTTCCTTCTTTTTCAGGACACTCTCTAGGAGACCTCCCCACACTGTGGCACACTCTAATCCATTCTGCAAGACGATTCCACCTTTATTCCTCCTACTCCCTAGACCTTCATCTTCTCCATAATCATAAATATCTCTGGTCCCTTCTTTTTATGTGCTTTTGTAGTTCATAGACAACAATTGTGGACTGGAATTAGGTTCAGATAGTAAATTGTCAGAAACATGGTGAGAAGAGTGTAGCTATGGCAGAGAGAGCCTTTGTATGTATAGAAGATGTTCACAGACTTTGGAAGCACGCCCATTTTCCTTCTCCATCTTGGAAATGCCATATTACTATATGGGTCAAACACAATTTTTGGCTTTTTGAGTAGAAAAGGATAGGCAATAATATTCTATGAATAGTTGCAGGACAAGTCTGGCATAAAAGAATAGGTAAGGATAAAGGAAAAATGAAGAAAAACTTAGGCTACTTCAAAATTATTGGCTAGGTGATAGTTGAATATTTTATGCATTTTCCTCCCATTATAAGGGAGGAAGAAGAGCACCTGTCTTCTCAGTATAGAGAAAGGAGAATCAGAGTAAATGTGAAGTACTGGATGAGTGAAGATCAGGCACTCACTGCAAGAGTACTGAGTGTGAAATCAACAGATTCTGACATATCTTCCAAAGAGGAATTTTGTGTAGGAGAGGGAAAAGAAGCCAGACTTAAGATTGAATAAGAAGGAAAAGGAGATGTGAAGGTGATCTGAAGAGCTTTTAAATTGTGAAGAAGGTCAGCAATTCAATTTGAGGAAGGGTGTAATGTAATGCCAAAAGAAAGGCAACTTCCCAAGGTTCAGAATACCAGCATTGGTGCTCTCCATTTTATTCAGTGACAAACCAAGAACAGAGAAGATCAAAACATGACATCATTCCAAATACAGCATTTACTAGGTGTGATTAAATAATCTCCAAGTACTACCCCACCCCAGGACCTTCCAATCATTCAATCAATTACAAAGTCTCTGTTCTAAATACTTCTCCACCCCTAGGCTATACCTTAATTTAATCCACCACAAAGCCCCTCTTCTCAAATGGAGATTAGTTTCCAAACATAAGGTCAAAAGTTCCCCACCCCTGGATCACAATTGAATCTACCCCAGAGTTACATCAAGTTTAAACACAGCACTTAATACCCAAATGGAGATCTTTTCTTCATCTTGACACGAGGCAAGTTCTCAGCAATCTTAGTTCCTGGGGAGACAAGGCTTAGCAAGGCCATAAGATACATTGCCAGTCCCTTCATGAATTCATCCTCTGTCTGTAGAACAGTCCTAGAACCCCTGAACACATCAGCAAAACCCTCTCCCAGGATTTCTGTAAACATACAACCAGAAAATCCTTCTTCAGGGCTTCCGAACCAACAGAAAGGTTCCCAGACCCCTGCAACAACAGCACTGTCCTTCACTAGTGGACAGTATTCACTCTGTCTGCAGGACAGTCTCCAGACCCCTGCAACAACAGCACTGTCCTTCACCAGTGGACAGTATTCATTCTGTCTGCAGGACAGTCTCCAGACCCCTGCAACAACAGCACTGTCCCTCACCAGTGGACAGTATTCACTCTCTGTCTGCAGGACAGTCTCAGGCCTTCTTAACCAAATGCCAGGTTCCAGGACTTCTTCAACAAAAGGACTGTCTTTCACCAGTGGACAAATCTGGCAAAACAACATCAAAACAGACAGACAAAGTACCAGCAAAACAGCCATGTCTCCTCAGTCCTTGGCAGCTCAGGGGGCAGGTCTCAAAAGTCCAGGGCAATTCAAAGCGGCCACCAGCAATTCTCTTAGTCTCTCTCTCTCCACGAGGTGCTGCTTCCAAAAAGATCTTCCGCCTCTCTCTTGTCTCTCCAAATCTAAGTCACCAGCTCCTCCCAGTTCAGGACTTTCTTTTCACATCAACAAGTCCATCCCACAGGTGGGATTAACAAGCTCTGGGTTTTAACACAATCAATTTGAAAACCCAGCCCAATACAGGGGAATCTCCACATTCCATTACTATCACAAAGGGAAATTTGAGATGACTTGAGAAGTTAAAGGAAAAGAACTGGAATTGAAGGAAGAGAAAGAGGACTCCCACTGAAGGAGAAGGATCTGAAGAGTTGGATGAGAAGAAACAAAAGAAGGTGAGAAAACTGAGAAGCAGAGGAGGATGGAAAAATACTTGGACTAAAGGAGGAGGCATTGAAGGAAGAGACATAGAAGAAGACTCAATGAGAGGGAGAATGTTGTTAGTAATACAAGTTAATTAAGAAAAGAGAAGTAAAGCAAATTGGAAAGGTAAGTTGAGAGGTGAATGAAGAAGGGAAAGGAAGTTTGATATGGTTGTCACTGTGTGAAAAGGCAAAGATATACTCTAGAGATACCTTAGGAAAGAAGTGAGTACAGTGAAAACTGGAGCTGTAATCACACACAAATATTTTGCCACAAAAGTTCTACAAACAAACCACTGGCAAAAATAAAAAGGCAAAAACTGAGAATTTCATTTCTAATAAGTATGGAGAATAAGAAAAAAAAAGTTGTAGTGGCTTGTATTGAGAGTGCAATACTTGTATTTCTGCCAAGCCATCTGAGAGATATTTATGCTCAAAGGCTCAAAAAATACTTCTCTATATTCAAAGTTATCAGGGACAGGAATGTTCCTTTAACAGTTAAAAGAAGAACATCTTTGTGAAGACCAACAAGAAAAAGAATTTAAATAGGCAGGGATGAATCCAAACTGTATCAGGAGTTTAGAGGGTGGAAGACCCTCCAGAAGATAAAAGACCAAAGGATCACATGAATACTTGGAGCTAGGGGAAAAATTTTGAGATTCTTTATGAAGAGGAGGTTTCTGGATACTCATCATTCAAGTAGATTCAGAAGGGCCATGAGGTGAGAGATAATCCAGTAAGGGCAATAGAAAGAAGAGAACAGTAGTGTTGGGTAGTAATTCCCTGATCATCAGGTTTGAGGAAGTTATCTGTCAGCATGATAACAGCAATAGAGAGGCATGTTATCTTTCTTGGGAATATATACTAGACCATGACAGAGGAATGCTCAAAGTTTATAAAATGGATGATGACTACCTATTTCAGGTGATATATCTGTGTGGGAATAAAGGAACCTAGAATGCAGTGTCAAATTGTTACTAAAAATTATGATTTCCAATTTTAAGACCACCAAGGAGGGGGACAGCTGGCCTATGAGTTGAGATTCTGAGGAAGCAGAGATGGAAAGATTGCTTGATAGTACTAGAGTAACAATGCTAGTTCTTTCTGAAAGAGCCTAGCAGTGTCCTAGCCAAGGACTTCAGTTGAGTTAGAAGCTGGAAGTGTTAGAAACTATACCCAATTTGTCTCTCTCATTGAGAAGTAGCATGAAGGACATTATGAGACAAAGTCATGGGTCTTAAAATATTGTAGTTGTAAGTTGCTCTCCCACACGTTACCTATGTCTGGACCCTATTGTGTATGATCCTTGTATTGGGGAGGAAGAAAGTAGTTCCTAAGTTTATTAGAGAATTTTCAGTTGTAAATTTTCTTACTATTCTATTTCAGTAAATGCCTTTTGTTTTGAGGTAATGGCTTCCTTTAGATGGCTCATGAAGGTGAATATACTGTTGGGGGCTCATGAGCTATAGTTTTAGGAATGTAGAACCACAAAGTACTTTGAATCAGAGGTAGCTGTCCTCCATGGAATCTATCTTGTGAGTTTAAGTTACTGCTGTAGTGTCTTGGGGAACCTCCTTCTCCCTCCCCCAAATAGGTCAGTGCTTCTAAAGTATTCTTGTTGTGGCAAAATTTGGGGCCAGGAGAAGGCTCTGGCGCTACAGAGTTATATCGAGGTTAAACAGCAACAGCAAAGTATAAATAAAAAGCCGTATCAAATCAACTCAGCTAAGTAAGTTACAAGGAAGCCTTGTCTGTTGTTCCCTACTTTCTCCAAAGAGGAAAGATAGCTGTCTATTGCTTCTGAAAGAAATATATAACAAAATGTGTGGTTGTTTTAAACCTCTTTTTTCATAATACTAAGCCTGTTGTGAAATTAAAATTGCATGAAATAAACTTGTATTCCCTAATACAAAAATAAAAAGGCAGAAATGATTGTACACAGAACTCCACTACCAATTTTTATTTTTAGAAGATGTATACAAAAGAGGTGACTTACTGAGCTGGGATGAGAGAAAAAATTCATTTGCAAAGGCAGGTGATAGAAAAAGTTTAAAGTCAACAAAAAGATTAAAAAAGGTATAGAGAAGATGGAAGGCATGTAACTGGGTAAATAATAGATTCTGGAGTGTTTAAGGTCAGAATGATATAGACTGGTAAATATAGCTAAAGATAAGAAAAAAAAGGCAAGTCTTTGGCTATATCAGGGGACAAGAAGATAAAAAGAGGGATAGCTTCCAACCTGATGCTCAGGTTGAACAAAACTGTAATAGCTATTGACAGTTTTCTCTGCCAAAGAGAATGACCTTTGAACTGGAAAGGAAAGAACATTTCTAAAGAATTATTACAATAAGATAAAGAGAATAAGGGAGAACCTGGCTGTGTCTGATGTGCTCAAATCATCTGTCCACAAGTGAACCACATCCTTGAGTACTGAAAGAACTAAACTGTTGAAAGAACTAACATAAAAGATGATGGAGATTTTCTTGAGGAAATATGGTTATGGAAGGTTGCATGTGCTGTCAGAAATTGCTGATGGTTGGTTTCACTGAAATTTTGTCTTGTTCTGTTTTGTTTTGAATCTTTGCTACAAGGAAAGGCTCACTGAACAGCACCTTTGAGGCCAGTCACTCCCCCCTCCCCAAACTCACTCCTTTTTCTGCTGAGGGCCTCATCTTTCTTTGATTCTCCCAGGTTAATAACCACAGCATTATCCTTGACACTTCACTCACTTTCTGGCATGCTATTTGTAACATCTTCATTTCAGACCTAGATTTCACGCTCTTCCTATAGTCATAGCAAATCTACTGATAGCACATGTTCTATTTGCTGTTTTAGGAGACATTGCCATTGATATCTCCCTTCCCTACATTCTGTATATCTAATCAGTTGCCAAATGTTGCTGTTCTATCTCCTTGACATACTCACACAGCTACCATCTTAGTTCAGGCCCTCTTCCCCTCTTCCCTAAACTATTGTTGGCCTACAATTTGCTCTCTCCACTTCATATCTCTTTTTTCCACTCCAATCCATCCTCCACACGGCTTCCAAAGTGATTTTATTTAGGCACAGATATGATTATGCCATTCTTCTACTCATTAAACTTCCATGGTTCCCTCCAGGTTCTAGAATAAAATAAATATCAACTCCTCAGGTTGGCTCTTAAATCACTTTGCAACTTGCTCCCAACCTGTCTTTTCTACTCTCATTATAGCATTATTCCTTTTCTGTACTCTATGGTCTAGCTGAAAAAATAGCACCCATGGAACTTCATCTCCCATCTCTGTAACTTTGCCCTGGTTCTTCAATAATCCTGGAATTAACTCCTGCCTCACCTCTGCCTGTTAGAATTCCTCACTTCTTTCAAGACACAGATCAAGCACCACTATATTACCTTCCCTCCTTCCCTTGTCTGTGCCCCTCCTCCCTATGTTATTTTTATTTTCTGTTTATACTGTATATATTGTAAGCAAACAAGGATGTGATCTCCATCCCCACCCCCAACTCAGTTAATGTAGTCATAGGATTTAACCACAGATAATGAAGTTTTAATGTGCTAATAATGTGTAAAACTAACTATAAAATTATGGCCACACCCAGTGATCCCTTTAGGAAATGGAAACCTCACTCTATCATGGAATTAAAGAGAGCAGCTTCATTAAGCAAACAAAAATTTGTATATGCTTTTGTAGGTCTTTCAATAGCTAAACCCTGGAGGGAGTCCTCATCCAAAAAGGCAGGCTTAAGGGTGTTTTGTGGAGGAAATACTTGTGTGGGATAGGGGTGTGGGGTGGCGAGGGATTTCTCTCCCCCCATTAGCCATGGATTTTAGAAGTGACTTAGAAATTACATATTTGAGAAAAATTGTATATTTAAAAGTTTTACATGGTAGATTTGCAGTTTCATGTGCAATCATCTTTTTAAAAAATTATTTTACTATGTTATGGAAATTCTAGTTTTATTCCATAAGTTAAAAGAAAAATAAAATTTAAAAAAGTGGCTTGCCCAGAAGGAGACACCCTAACCAACAGTTTAAGAATTCATCAGTGAGTTCAAAGCACAATGTAAGGAGCAGAGACACTTCAGAAAAACATGACTAGAGAGAGCCTCCCCCAAGGGAGGAGGCAGGGTTGTTTTTTTTTTTTTTTAAAGCAATCGGGGTTAAGTAACTTGCTCAAGGTTACACAGCCAGTTATTTCTGGGTGTGGTGCTGAGTATCTGAGCATGGATTTGATCCAGGTCATCCCGACACTGGAGCCGGTGCTCTTACTCTCTGAGCCACCTGGCCGCCCCATGGAAGCAGTTTTTAAGAGCTTAATCTTTGGTAACAGAAAAAAATGTCTATGGACACAACAGAGGATTGAGCTGTGGAGAGAAGCAGACTGTGGAGCCCAGCTGAGCAAACTATCCAGAAGAAATGCTTACCTAAGGGAAATCTTTGTGAGGATGCCACAAAAAG
Source organism: Petaurus breviceps papuanus (assembly GCF_028583685.1). Classification (NCBI taxonomy): domain Eukaryota; kingdom Metazoa; phylum Chordata; class Mammalia; order Diprotodontia; family Petauridae; genus Petaurus; species Petaurus breviceps. The sequence goes on along the minus strand of NW_027187419.1, from coordinate 61,549,408 downwards.
AGAGAGGACTTACAGACCATGAGGTTCCGCAGTTAAGCTGCCTACACACAAATGTTCTCTAACCATGGGTCACGCTATAATTGTTCTCTTAAGTTTGTGTCCATTCTTCCCACAGAGACTATGTGTATTTGCAGGATCCTGTACCTCCCCCATTTCTGAGGGAGGGAGTGTTTTGTAGCTGCTGTACGCTCTCCTAGTAAGTACCTCTGCTAAGCGCTAATTGTGTCTACTGGCTAATTGTTGATTAGTACCACTTTGGTGGAAGCTCGTGAGCTATAGAGTTAGGAGAACAAACCCACAAAATTACTCCTAGGTCACAACTGCCCTCTAGGGATCCAAGTCAAAGTATGAGAAGTTGGAAAAAATAACTCAGAGGTAATGTTACATATTTATTTTATGTCTATTTATTTTATGTACATGTTGCCTCACTCAATAGAATGTAAGCTCCTTGATAGCAGGGATTGTTTCATTTATCTTTTAGCTTTGTGTCCCCAGCACTTAACACAATGTTTGCTGCATAATAAGAATTTAATAAATGCTTGCTGATTCACTGACTGATTGACTAAAGAATTTGTCCAGTCATTTTTCAATCGTGACCAACTCTTCATGACCATCTTTGAGGTTTTCTTGGTAAAGATACTGGAGTGGGGAGGGGGGTCATATTTGGAAATGAACGTGAAATCAAAGCAAAAGGCATCAATAAAACTTGAAAATAATTTAAAAGGAAAGATCATAGAAAATGACAGAGGTACCACAAGATTAAAGAAGTTCTCATGTCCTGGTTTTCACAAAATGAGGAAAATAGAATCCTACAAATTATATAGACTAGTGAGCTTGACTTTGAAAACTGATAAAAATTTTATTTGATGTATTGTAAAAAGGAATGATTAGTGAATATGTAGAAAAGAAAGCAGCAATCATAAAGGCCCAGCATAGCCATGTCAGGTCATATCAAAATAATCTTATTTCCTCTATTTTGAAGGGAGAATAACATAGATATAATTTACCCAGAGTAGAGCAAAGCATGTGATGAAGCCTCATGCTATTCTTGTAGAAAGGATGGAGAGATATAGGCTGGATGATAGTATTAAATGTTTTTAGAAGTAGTTTAACAGTCACTTGGGGGGAAAAGTGTCATTAGTGTTTGATGTAAACTTGAAAGGCAGCAGGTGAAGTCAGATGGGCTTAGGAACAAATCCTGTTTCTCACTTATTACCTGTATGACTATGGGCATAGCACTTAACCTTCTGAGGCCCTAGTTTCTTCAGAAAATGATGGCGTTGAATTGGATGGCTTCTAAATTCCCTTCCAGCTCTAAGTCTGTGACCTGGGATCCTATGAAAGAAGTCTCTAGTGAAATGTCCCAAAAATCAGCATTTGGCTTTATGTTCTTTAACATATTTGTCAATGACTTGGATAAAGGCCTAAAGAGCAAGTTTAATATTTCCATTACAAAATTGGATGGGACAATACACTAGATACTATTAGGATCCAAAAAGATCTCAACAGATTAAAATTCTAGGCCAGATTGGATAAGATTCAATTTTTAAAGTGATTAACTTGGTCAACTAATGCACTTATGAAGTTTAATTTTGAATCAAAATATGAATTAGATCAGTTCATAAAAAAAAAAAGACCTGGAGGTTTTAGTGGAATGCAAGTTAAAGATAAATCAACAATGTGATGTGCTCAGCAAGAAAGCTAATGAAATCTTAGGCTGTTCTAGGAGAGGCAGAGCATTCAGGAATAAATATGTGACAATCTGACTATATTCTGCCATGTCATACAACATCTGGAGTACTGGGTTCAGTTCTACGTTCCTCATTTTAGATAAGACAATGGCAAGCTGGTATGTTTCCAACATCCAGGATAGGTAAAGTAGGATGGTGAAGGGATTTGAGTTCATCACATTACATGGATCAGTTGAAAGAGCTAAGGATTTTAAGCCTGGAGGAGAAGACTCAAGGGACAACTTATAGCAGTCTTCAAATATTTTCAGGGCTATTTTAGGCTGCTTTGACTGACCCTAGAGGACAGAATTAGGGGCAATGAGTGGAAGTTACCGAAAGTTTCAACTTTTCACCAGCAAAAAGATCTTTATTTTTTTTAAACAATTAGAGCTGTCCAAAAATGGAATGAAATGTTGTGGGTCTTCAGGCCGGAAGACCCCTTCAAGCTAGAAGACCTATCTATTCTTTCTTCATGTATGGGTTAGAGTAGATATACAATGATGTCCTTTTCAACTCTGAGATGTTGTGATTCTGTCATCATTTCCCAAATATTTTTCCATCAACACTTTTAGCACTGAGTTAAATTCTATGGATTCTTCCTGATTTTAGATAGTGAAAATTTATTCTTCCCATAGATATTGCCTGGAGGGTAAAATGAGGGGAAAATTACATTCCTATGAAACACTATGAAATGGGTGTTTAGAGAACTCATAGGATACAAGTCCAGGTATTCCCACACTTTGGAAAAGAATGGAATATATTTATTTTGAAATAGGAATACGTTACTGTCGGATATGGTCTGAGAATTAATAGTGGCTGTGAAGATCTTTTAAAAAAAGCTTTAGTTTGATGACAAGAACAAGGTTAGGCATAATGCATTACTTAATGAAAGTTGGATTCTTTGAACTAGACTCATGTATTATGCATATCAGACCTGACTCTCTGCATCAAAGCTTCCCATCTCCTTTTTGACATACAAATATGCTTTAGATGTGGAGGAAGAACCACAGCTATGTGGAAGGGATGAGATTTGGGCCACTCATTTTCACCTTGGTTCTGAGGACAGCAGTCATAAATCACACACCGGTACAGTGCAAAGAGCACCAAAAATAGGACATAGGAAACTTAAGCTAAAGGAGGAAATATCAGTGAGCAGATGCAATTTTAGTTTCCTTTATATAAGACAAAACTCATTTAAATAAGATCAAGATTTCTTCCAACTCAATAATACTGGGTCCTTCTGTAATGAAAACTATTAGAGACAAGTACAAATTCTGTGTCCAAAGGTGAATCTCAGATCAAGTCACATTAGAAGCTGTGCACACTGGCTGTTGTTGTTTATGTATGTATGTGTTTTTAAGATATTGTTTTGATTTGAAGTTCTTCTCCAAGAAAAAGTGAATATTGTAGTGAACTCCACCCTAATGAAGCTGGCTTTGCTGTAGACTGGAGGGAGATTCAGTGGCTAGTGCCACTGTGCAAATCAAATCCCAGATCCACATTCTTAAATCTCAGGGCAATCCATGCAAAACAAATTCTAAACAGGGTGAACCCAGGCATCTTAATTTACATCCAGAAACTTTTGAAAGGATCTGACCTAGGTCTGAAGTTATAAGAATATCTCTAAAACTGAGTTTTCCTGAGGAAGCCTCTAGAGTCTAGTGGAGTTACAATCAAGGTCTTCCTGATATAATCCACTGAACTGATCAGAACCCCCAAGAAAGAGCCCAGAGTTACCCTGATGTAGCAGCAACCACACTGACATACCCAGTATGGTTGCTAGCACAGGTTCTTAGATCTGATTTACTAGGAAACACAGCTGTTTAAGGGGTCAACAGTTTTTTTTTTTTTTAATTACATTCAGTAGTTCAGGGGAAAAATCAGCACCCACTTCAGAGAAAATACAAACAGAAAATACAGAGAAAATATAAGCAGAGAAACAAAGACAAACAGACAGGGCTTCTGTCTGAGAAATTAGCACATATCAAAAGACAGATCCAACTGTCTGACCAAAGCAATACATACAAAGTTACCAGAGAGAGAAGCACCAACATCTGAGTTTTTGAAAGCCAGGGGGCTCCTTAACAGCTACCCAGAGTCTCATCTGGTCAAATCACAAGGACACTCTTCCAATGAGTGAGCCCTAAAGGAAAATGCTACCCTTAGAGTATATATACACTTTTTAGAGCCAGAGGGCATCACAACCCTCACAACTCAGTGCCTAATTAGAATTTAAGAAAAGGTGTGAAAGCCTTCCTACAAGCAAGCTTCCCTTAATGTGTTCCACATGAGGTCTATTAATGGGGGTGGGGAGAGATCTTATATCACATTAACATTATACCTGAACACCACAGAGATTTCCTGGGACCACTTCAAATCTGCAATAGGAATATTTGCACCTGAGAAAAAGTAACAGGAAATGTACCCTCAGGTGTTGTGGGTTGAGAGTGGGAATCAGAGACTCTAAGGCACTGGCTTATACTGGGTGGAAGTATATAATATCTCCTAGCTTCCTATTTTAACTAATTATTGTTGTTAACTAGGAGTTAGGCAATACCTGGCTAATTTAGGGGGAGACTATAATGGTAAACCCAGGTAGCAGAGCAAATGGATATATATTGTACTCTTCTCCATCCACCTGCCTTTCCTTTCAATGCCACCATCCCTGTCAGCATGGTCATTTCTCTGCGTCTTTCTGATTGATCAGTCAATTGACAAGCACTTTCTGTATTTGAAGGTATTGTGCTAGGTACAAGGAATACAAAGACAAAAGTGAAACAGCTCAAGGAATTTACAGTATGTACATAGAATAGATACAAGGAGGGGGAGAGGCAGTAGCAGTCACACAGAAAGTGGCACTTGAACTGAACCTTGAAGGAAAGTAGAAATTCAAAGAGGAGGAGGTGAGGAAGGAGTGAATTCCTAAGGCATGGAAGATAGCCAGTGCAAAGGCCCAGAAATGGAAAGGAGAGATGGAGTGCCATGTGGGAGAAACAGTTTGGTTGGACTATAGTACATGAGAAGAAGAGTAAGTGTCATTAAGGCTAGAAAAATAGATAAGGCTCAGCCCCATGGTAAAAGTTGTAAAACCATTAAAGGGAAGGACATGGGGACATAGGACTGAAGCCCAAGCAAATACATACAGGGATATTCTCCACAAAGCTTTATTCATGTGGGAGGGAGGAAGGAGGATATACTGTCTCCTCCTTCTATCTTTTGGGTCCAGCCACAAGAGTAAAGGGCAGAATCTTACTTCAGGTGAGAGAAGACAGAAGCTTATTGTGGCAGTACCCATTCCCATGCAATTAGATGCCACCTCTTGCTTCTCTCTTGGCAATCTAACGTCTCCTTTATATGTCAGATGGAAGTCTTTAACCAGGTCAGGCAAGAGTAACATAGAGTTAAGGCCCTGCTTAGCTCTCCCATTTGGTGTCAGGGCAACCTCTTGTCTCCCATGTGTCCCCAGAGCAGAGGTTTAAAGGTTGGGAGCCATCCACTATTTCCACCCCCATATTCTACATCCTAACCTTTGCTCAGGTGGGATGTACCTGCTGTGTTGGGGCCACTAAGATTCATGGGCAAATGTGATCCCTGGTTCTGACCTTCTTAGATCATTGGCAGGACCAGCCTCAGGGGAGGAAAACTGTCCTTGCCTTCCTGTGTATGGACCCATACCCATTTTTCCAACACCTCTGAAGTGCGGTAGAAGTATGAAGAGTAGAAGACGGTTTTTGGTGCAAGTCTTCTAAACTGGCCTCCCTCTAAGTGAAAGTACATGAGGCAAACCCCTGAATGCCTAGCCCCATTTCATCTTTTGGCAGCTTAACATAGCTTCTGTGTCCTGAAAATGTGTCATAAAAAATTCTAGGAAGCCTAGTAGCTTCTGGGGAGTATTATATAAATATAAGTGGAGAAAAACAACCTCTTCTTAGGGAGTTTCTTCACTCTAATTTCTATTATTGACCATCTTATTTAGGTGTCAATAAATACTGAAACTTATTCTTTTTCTTTTAAGCGATTGGTATTGGGGATGGATTATAGAGGAAGAGAGAGAAAAGACATTTTTTTTTCATTTACTTGCTCTTTTTGGCATAGTAGATACCTTGTGGCATAGGACAAGAGGCAAGAAATAGAATTTAGATCTGTGTTTTCCTTATAGTAAAATAGGACTATTTCTTTCAGCTTATTTAGTGAAAAAGACAAATCCTTTGTATACCCAGTCACTGGATTAGGAAAAGATTGTTTTTTTCTCCATATAAAGTCTACATAGCCCTTCCAACTAGCTACCTATGACAGGAGGTTAATATTCTAGACTCAGGTCCTGAGTTGTCCACGTAAAATTTCTAAAATAGATGCAGATCTTCAAAGGTCCTGACCTGCAGGGCCACGTTAAGTTCAGGAATGTTGACCAAGAGGGTTCACTTATTAGCATTTCCATGCTACTTTGTCCTGGGTAGTAGCCCCATCTCCAACCAACCACGGGGAGAATATTGCAATGAATATGACAAACAGTTACTCAAAACAGAAAAGGATATTGGAGAGAGAGGGTAGTGGAATGAGACTGACATTTTGATGTATTGCTAACAAACGGCAAGCTTATGATCTGTACTATAGAAAGACTGAATGCAACTGAGCTATGCCAGGCTATAAACAGCTCCACAGACATGAGCTTCCACATTCTTAGGATGAAACCGACAGTGTTATGTCAAGCATGACATTTTAAGGTTGATTTTCTTTAAAGGATTTTGAGACTGCAAAACAATGACAAAGATTCTGAAACCTCTGTAACTTTGGTGGCTAAATGGCAATATTATTATTGCCATCACCTTGCTAAGCTATACAAGTAAGCATTATAATAAAATTCAAATCTTGACTTTCTGATATACGCCCTCTGTTGTGACTTCCCTACTGCTAAAATGAAGAAATCATACCCAAGAAGAAAAAATATTTTTACATCCACTACACCTAGAAGGGGTGTTTGTACTGACAATGATTCAAGCCAAAATTTCTCTGATTATAATTGAATTCCAAGAAACTTATATTTTACTGGAGAAACAGAATATTCATACAAACAAGTAAATACAAATTATATACAAAGTAATTTCAAGAAGGAGACATTGCTAATAACTGTGCAAATTGGAAATAAGGAAGAAATTCATTTTGGTTACAGGAGGCCACTTTTGCAAAGGCCTAAAGACAGAAAATGTAATGTCTTGTACAGAAACAATGAGTAGGCCATTTGACTGGAACAAAGTGTTATGGAAGAGGAGTAATATGCAAGACAAGAAAAGTAGGTTGGATCCATGTTGCGGGAGATCTTTAATGCCAGGTTTAAATGGTAGAGTATGTATGGACCAGAATAAATTCAACACCATTTCTTAAAAAAAACAACTCATAACACATGTCCTACACATGAAGTGGGCTTAACAACATCATCTTCCTATATGGAGTAGGGGAGGGGGAAGGAAAAGGGAATAAGCATTTATTGAGTGTCCAGGTGAATAAAGTAGATAAAGCATCAAACCTGAAGTCAAGAAGATTCACCTTCTTGAGTTCAAATCTGGTCTCAGACACTCACTTACCATGTGACCCTGGGCAAGTCACTTAAACCCGTTTATCTCAGTTTTCTCATCTGTAAAATGAGCTGGAGAAGGAAATGACAAACCAATCCAGTACCTTTGTCAAGAAAACCTCAAATGGGGTCACAAAGAGTCAGACACTACTTAAAAAAAATGAACAACAAGAAATCAGAAGAATTGGGTTTATAACTGAACTCTACCATTAACTAGCTGTGACTTTGGGCAAATAATTTAATCTCTCTAAGACTTAGTTTCCACACCTACACAATGAAGGAGTTGGACTAAGTGATTCCTAAGCACCTTTCCAGATCTAGCATTCTATGGACATTTAAGGCTACAGGAGATCCCTACTGGATATTTTCATTATCCCACTTAAAGTGTTAGAAGCTCTATCACATATACAACAATTCCAATCAAACTTTAAAAAAATTTTCCAATGGCAAATATAAATTATTTTAGAATGATCACTATCACTGCTCATTTATCATAGCACAAATTACCTACAGTTGACTACTCTGCTCTTGTTTAGTAGTATCTGATTCTTCGTGACCACTGCACACCAATGCTGGCCATGGGCTTTTCTGGGCAAAGGTATTGGAGTAGTTTCCTGTTTCCTTCTCTAGTGGATTAAGGCAAACAGAGACTGAGTGACTTGCCCAGGGTCACACAGCTAGTAAGTGCCTGAGGACAAATTTGAACTCAGGTCTTCCTGACTCCAGGTCCAGCACCCTAGTCACTGAGCCACCTAGCTGCCTCTCTAGACGTGATACAAAAGGCAGGCCAAGTATAATATCAGCACCAGATTCCTAGGATTCATTAGTTGTTACAAAGGAATGTAAGTTTTTTTGGTCAGAGATTGTTGTTGCCCTTTTAGAAAAGGGGAAAACTCAAATCTTTTGATCCAATATCCCAGCTTCACTCTGGATGTTACATAAATTAATCTGCAGAAATATTATAAATGCTCTGTTTAAAGATTTGTAGGGGAGCAGATTCCATGAAAATTCTAGTTTGCCATATTTGTGACATTAAAATAATAGAACATATGGCATTCTATTTTTCTAGTTAAATCATAAAAACTGATTTTTATATAGTCTCTGGTAAACTAGTTAAATCTCAGAAAAAAATGTGGGGTTTTATTTTTTTTTTCCTATATGAAAGGCCATACTATTAAAAAATAGAAGAGAATGAGATCAAGTACCTTTCACAACTATGCTAAGAGGAAGAATTCTTAGTCAAATAGAGGCAATCACAAAAGATAAAATATATAATTTGGATTACATGAAATTGAATTTTCCACATCAATATCAATGCAGCTGGGATAAGAAGGGAAACTGTTGACTAGGAAAACCGCTTTCATGCTAATGGCATGATATCCAAGATAGATAAGCAATCAACACAAATGATAAGAGCAAGAGTCATTCCCCAATGGATGTGAGCGGTCAAACTGAAATGAAAACCAAAACAACTCTGAGGTTTCACATCATGCCCAGCAAATGGACAAAGATGACAAAAGATGGAAATAGTGTTAGATGGGGTTGTGGGAAAGGTCGGTCCACTAATGTACTGTTGGTGAAGTTGAGAATTGGTGCAGCCATTCTGGAAAGCATTCTGGGATTATGCTTTTTAAAAAGTCACTAAAATATCTATACCTTTTGACTCAAAGATCCTACTGCTTAATATACACCTCCAGGAAGTTTAAGATGGAAAGAAAAATTCTATGTACATCCAAATATTCACAATAGCAATTTTTGTGATGCCAAAGAACTAAAAAAAAGGAAAGTGCTGTCAGCTGGAGAATGGCTAAACAGTATGTAAATAAAATAGAATGTTAATATGCCATACAAAAGGACAAATAAGAAGAATTCAGAGAAGAATAATATAAATTGACACAGAATGAAATAAGCAGAGCCAGGAAAACAATATATGAAATAACAACAATATGGATGAAAAGAAAAAAATGTAATTGAATACTGCTCAATTATAATGATGAAGAAATTTGACGCTGGAGAAGTTGATAAAATATTTCTCCTTTCTTTGCAGAAGTGGGAGATTATAGGTATGGAATATTGCATTTACTATCAAACTTGGTTGATGTATTGCTTGGCTTTGCTGAGATGATTTTTTTCCTCTATTTTTTTATTCCCTTTTTTTTTTTAAAACAAGAGATGATGCACTGGGTAGAGAAGGAAAGGGGATATATTTGGAAATAAATGTGATATAAAAAGAAAATAAATAAATATTTTTTAAAGTTTCAGGTGGGATCAAGTCATCTTAAGCAGCAAAAAGTTTCAGAAAAGCCACTCATTGAGTTAAAATTTCAAGTTAAAACCAGCATGCAGCTTCTAGCTAAAAAAAATTAAGGGAGATGGGTGGGATAGGGTCTTTTTCTCTAGCTTTTCTAGTTTTTAAGTATAGAATAAAAAGTTTACTCTTAAAGTGTAGAGATGTCCTGCATAGTTGATACTTCCTCTTTTGTGGAAGAGAGAGCAAAGAAGGAAAAGGAACTAGCACAGATCCTCCAAGCTGTTGAGGAGTGTTAGAAATACAAAGTCCTTCCCTCTAAATAACCCCAGTAGCCTAAGAGGATGAAATAGACCATCTACAGCTGAAGTGGAGAAAATGAAGAAAGTATCTCCAAATCATAGAACTTTAAATCTGGGAAGTAGCTTAGAGACCATGTAGCTCAATTCCATCATTTTATAGATAAAGAATCAGGGCCACAGAGAGGTTGTGACTTGCTATGACATGCAGATAGTCTATGTGGTCCATTATTAGAAGTACAGACCCATAGTGATCATTATTCAAAGAACTTTTCAGTGTTTTCCTGGTCATTCTCATGTTTTAAAAGTGTCTTTAATCCTATCTTCTTAAATAATGTTTATTATGCTTAAATAATGCAAATTTTTTTCTTGATGGCTGTGTGACCCTTGTTAAGTCCCTTAATCTCTGCCTTAGTTTCTTCAACTATAAAATGGGGATAATAACACCTGCTTCCTAGAGTTATTATAAGGATCAAATGAGACAATATTTGTAAAGCACTTTGCAAACATTAAAGCAATATATAAATGCTAACTATTATTATTAATAAGGTAGGAGGACTTCTGGCTCCTGTATGATATTCCCAAACCACCTGTCTGGAGCTAGCCAGAGAGTGGATAGAAGGAAGAGGTCATTTTAAAAAAGGAACTTCTCAACTTGTAGCTTTTTCCTTTTTTTTCCCCAAGAATGGACCAGGGAGAACAAAGATAACTTAGTGTGACCATTAGGATTTAGACTTGACCCCCCCAAGAAATCAGAGATGGATCTGAATTGATGTCAGGCTCCCCTTTATACCAAGAAAGGCATTTACTTTAGCCAGGAATGGAAGATGCTTCCAGATAATCTTTTGAACAGGAGAAAGAAGCTTCCATATGTGCGGGCTTTTGTTGGGAATTAATTCTGATCCTTACATTTGGGTGCACAATTAATAATTACTGCTTTCTTTTTTAAACATTGCTTTGGTGGAGCTGAGATGTCACCAGCAGAGGAGGCAGGCCTGAGATGAAAACCAAAATGTATAAATAGCCTGTAAGAGCACAACAAAGGCTTGGTTGTGAGCTGCTCTGCAGACCAAATGCTTCCAATGCTTCCTACTGTGCTGTGGGGAGCACAAACAACATATATGCCCCGATGCACATGTACCTCCTAGTCTTCCTACCTCCTCCAACAATCTATACAAAAGGAGGATAATTCAAATAGAAATGAAACAAACCTCCAACATCCCTTTTCTAGCATGGCGATAGCTGGTTAACTTGGAACCATTTGGTTGGTCAGAGCCTAGTTTACACTTAGGTGGAATCTCAAAGTAATGCCATTGAAAGGTTTCCAAAGGCCTGCCCTGATCCAAATTTCACACCACAGGCTGGAAATCCCCAGCATTAGGGCCATTAATAGAAAAGATAACAAAGGCAGAGGCACTATTTCCAGGGAGACATAATTTAAAAGCTAGGTACTCATATCACCTGACCATAGTGATGTTCTGCTCTCCTCTATCCTTCTTGGAGTCACCTACCTACTTCTAGGGTATTATCTTGCCTTTATCAGTGACCAGCACCTGCATCATGGTCTGACTCTTCTAATTACTATTGCCATAATAATCATGATATATAATAATAATATAGCCCTTGCCCTTCTAATACAGTGCTGGGGATGAGTATGATGCAGAAGCATGCCTGTGGCTGTGCAGATGACAGAGAAAATTGAGACAGAGTATTTTAAAAGACACTGACTTTGACTCCATTAAGAAATCAATGAGAACCTCTTCATATCTAGTATGGACCAGGCACTGTGCTAGGCACTGGAAGTACAAAGACAAAAGTGAACGATTGCAATTGGGCTAGGAGAGAAAAGAGACTGGGTGGTAATGGCCCTGAAGACATGAGCAGCCCATGTTTCCCCTGCTCTTTCTGACTTGATGGGACCGTGATATTTAAACATCTTGAGTCCTATGAGGAAAACACACTCAGAATTGTCTGATGTTAAAGAAAAGAGATGAATTAATAAATATCATATTGAAAAATGCGAAAGAAATCTGGAGCCTGCAAGGGGAGAGGCAAACACTGGAAACAAATACAATACCTAGTGCTGCCCACTTTGTTCAACTCATTTTACCTGGAGGAGAGACCTTCCTCTTCCCCCAAGGCACTATGACTCCTGCATTGCATCAGCCAAAAAGCTGGTCCCCTTTGGTGGTAAAATCCCTTGCCTCTTCTGGCTAGGAGTGATGAAAAACTGAATTTTTAAGTTCTTTGGGGAATTGATGTGGAGACTAGAAGGGCTATAGTCAAACAATGTGTGAAGGGAATACTTGAAATTAGGTGGTGCAGTGGATAATCTCTGGGCCTGGAGTTCTGAGTTCAAATCAGAACTCAAACATTTACCAGCTGTGAGACACTTGGCCATCCACTTATCCTCTATTTGCCTCAGTTATCTCAACTATAAAGTGGGGATAATAATAACACCTACCTCCCAGGGTTGTTATGAGAGTTTTTTTTCTAGGGAGCTAGGTGGGGTAGTTGATAGAATGCTGGATTTGGAGTAAGGAAGACTTAGTTTAAATCCTGCCTCAGATACTTACTAGCTATGTCATCCTGGGCAAGTCACTTAACTTCTGTATGCTTCAGTTTTGTTATCTGTAAAATAGGTATAATAACAGCACCTACATCCCAGAGTTGTTGTGAGGATCAAATGAGTTATTTGTAAAGCACTTTACAAATCTCAAAATGCTAAAAAGTGTCAGCTATTATTATTATTCTAAAACACTAACAATGACTTAGACACAGAGCACTGGAGGAGATGGGAGAAGCTAGTAAATTGGGGCATGGGAAACATGATATATGTTTGGAAGATGCAGAAACATCTTTTTTTTTTTTTTAAGCAATTGGGGCTATGTAACTTGCTCAAGGTTACACGGCCAGGTGTGGTGCTAAGTATCGGAGCCCAGATTCGATCCCCAGGTCATCCTGACTCTGGGGCCGGTGCTCTTACTCACTGAGCCACTTGGCTGCCCCTTAGACACATCTTCTTGACAACCACAATAATCACCCAAGAAGAGGCTGAGATAAGGGGTGTCAGTTGGCTGTTCTGAAACCCTGAGAGGAACAGAACACTTGGCAGATGCCTTCACATGATCCTAGCATTGAATGGCAGGGACATTACAATAATAATACTAATAAACTACCTCCAGTGTCAGGACAATTCAGCTAGGTACTACTCAAGAAGTGGATTTCCAACTAAGACAGATCATCTCCCACCTCTTCTCTATGCTTTCCAATAAGACAACAAGACTAGAACCATAACACTGCCAAACTGGCTCCAATTCACAAAAACATGATAGGAATGTATCAACATGAATTATTTATTGGCCTGGAACCTTCCAGTCACCTACTGTATCAGTGGAATTCATTATTGTCCTACCTGGATTCATTGTCTGACAGTTAGAATACTCCTACTCCCTCCCACTCTTTATATTCTTCCCCTCACTGTGATATTATATCATCCTCCCAACTCCAGTTCAGCTCTCTATTCCCTCATTCCTATCCTTCAAAACCCTAATCCCTTAATGTCTCAGTCCCAGATCTTCCCACCATTTCTACTCTGCCTTATGGAATCACTGCTCCATAATTTTAAAGATCTTAAAGTCTTCCTTTCCCATTTCTTTTGTAGTAGCATTCAGTGAGACCTGGTTCTTTGAATTATGGTATGAAAAGAGTGCATTTAATAGTTGTGTTTTTCTGCATTTGTTTCTGAGGTCTTTATGTCCCAAATCAAGGTAAATTTTTGTGAAAGTGCCACACACAAAAGAGACTAGGTATATTCCTTCTTATTTCCATTCAGTATTCTTCAGAGGTCTATCATTTTTAATTTTTCTAAAATTCTATTCACCTCCTTAACATCTTTCTTGTTTATTTTCTAATCAGATTTATTGAGTTCTGAGAGGGTAAATTAAGGTCCCGTACTAGTATAGTTTTACTATTTCCACCTATAACCAAGGTCTTTTGACTTCTTGTCTAAGTATTCTTTCAACTATAAGAAATGCCTGATTTTCCTTAAGGATGACCCTGAAATTTTCCTCTTATCAAAATGCTGTTATGGGTTTGACTTCTTTCTTTCTTTTAATTTAATTTTTTGTTATATTTTAAGTCCTAAAATGTCTCCTCCCCTCACTTGCTCACCTTACACAAGAAAAAGCTACCATTTGACATAAATGTGTGTGTGTATGTGTGTGTGTAAAACCATACTAAGCATACTTCTGTTTATCATTTCTTTCTCTGGAAGTGGATAGCAACTTCCTTTGTAGTTGATTTGAGTATTTATAATACTCAAAATAACTTAGTCATTCATAGTTGTTCTTCAAACAATATTGTTGTTACTGTGTACAATGTTGAATTGGATCTTCTCATTTCACTCTTCATTATTTCATGCAAGTCTTTCTATGCTTTTCTAAAATCAACCTGCCTACCATTTCTTATGGCAGAGTAGTATTCCATCATAAGCATATACCAGCACTTGTTTAGCCATTCTCCAGTTGATAGGTATCCCCTCACTTTCTAGTTCTTTACTACCACAAAGAGAGCTGTTATAAATATTTTAGAATAGATTCTTTTCCTTTTTCTCTCATCACCTTGGGAAACAGACTTAGATCAAAGGGTATGCACAATTTTATAATTCTTTGGTTGTAATTGTTCTCCATATTGGCTGGATCAGTTCATAAGTCCAACAACAGTGTGTTAGTGTCCCAATTTCTCCACATCCCCTTCAACATTTGTAATTTTCCCCTTTTATCATTTTAGCCAATCTAATAGGTATGAGATGACGTCTCAAAATTGTTTTAATTTGCATTTCTCTAATCAATAATGATTTAAAGCACTTTTTCATATGACTATATATAGCATTGATTTCTTCATTGAAAAACTGCCTGCTTATATTCTTTGACAATTTATCAATTAAGGAATGATTCATATCCTGATAAAATTGACACTTTTTTTTTTTTTAAGCAATCGGGGTTAAGTAACTTGCTCAAGATTACACAGCCAGTTATTATTTCTGGGTGTGGTGCTAAGTATCTGAGCCCAGATTTGATCCAGGTCATCCCGACACTGGAGCCGGTGCTCTTACTCACTGAGCCACCTGGCCACCCCTAAGCAATTAGGGTTAAGTAACTTGCTCAAGGCTACATGGCCAGGTGTTTCTGGGTGGGTGCTAAGTGTCTGAGCCCGGGATTCGATCTCCAGGTCTTCTCAACACTGGAGCCGGTGCTCTTACTCGCTGTGCTACCTGGCTGCCCCTGACACTTTTCTACACACTTGAGATATGAGACCTTAATCCAAGAAACTGTCCATAAATTCCCCCGCCCCAATTTTCTGCTTTCCTTCTAATTTTGGCTACATTGGTTTTATTTGTACAAACCCTTTTTAATTCAATGTAATCAAAATTATCCATTTTATATTTCACAATGCTATTTCTTGTTTATTTATACATTTTTCTCCTATCCATAAGTCTAATAGGTAATATGTTCCATATTTTTCAAATTTTCTTATATCTGCCTTTATATCTAGATCATGTATACATTTTGACCTTATCTTGGTAAATGGCATAAGATAATTTGTCTATCCCCAATTTCTGCCAGACTGTTTTCCAGTTTTCCCAACAATTTTTACCATATAGTGAATTCTTATCCCCAAAGCTTAAATCTTTACATTTGTCAAACACAAGGTTACTATAATTATTACCTACTGTGAATTGTATTTCTACGCTGTTCCTCTAATCCACCTTTCTAGTTCATAGCCAGTACCAGGTGATTTTAATAATTACCACTTTATAATAGTTCAAGATCTGGTACTGCTCAAGCATATTTTCTTATGATCTAATTCTTTCTCTTCAAAGCAGAATGTTGACAATAGAAGAGGAAAATTACCGAATAACAATTTCAGTACTTCAAGGATCTGTGGTTCACTTGTGTGGGCAATTACTTCTCTACTAATACAGACTGCAACCCCTCCATATTTTGCTAAAGAGTTTAATGAGCTTTTATGGATACAGACACACAGAATTCATCAGCTAAATGGCACCCTTCTGGGTCAATAGGTGATGAACTTAGCTAAGTTGGTCCTTGGACAGGCATATAATCTGGACCATAATACTAAGTAAGCCCTTCCAGCTTAGTAGGACCTGACAGAAGTTTATAACATAACCTTTAAAAACCCAAAGTCACTTCAATGGCCCGTTGATATGCTAAATTAGAGTTCTGATGGATAACTGTAGGATTTATTTATTTCTTAAAAATAAAATAAACATTTGAAGTACAGAATATCTAGGTGACCCAGTGGATAGAGTATTGGACCTGGAGTCAAGAAGAGTTGAGTTCAAATCCCACCTCAGACACAATATTGTCTGTGACCTTAAACAAGTCACTTAACCCATTTGTCTCACTTTCCTCAAATGTAAAATGGAGATAATAATAACTTATATATAATAATAACTTACCTGCCAGGGTTGTTGTGAGGATTCAATGAGATAGCAGGTGTAAACCATTTAGCCCAGAGCTTGGCACATAGTAAGCACTATATAAATTCTAGCTAGTAGTAGTAGTAGTAGTAGTAGCAGTAGTAGCAGTAGTAGCAGTAGTTGCTAGCTGTTGGCCTTTGTTCTTAAAGAGGACCAAAAATGATCTCACTATGTTAAAGTCAAGTTATAATGTGTCCAACTGTGGCTGATTAGACCAAAACAAGCTCAGAATGCTCTACCACAGGTTGGGTACAAATAGTCCATGTGAACATTCTGAGTGGATTCTATGAATCTGTGCAACTCACATTTCTTTGGAGCTACTTCAATTCTGCTTTGCTTATATAAGACAGCACCTTTTCTGATGAGGGAATACTATCGTGGACAATCCTATGCCAGCATCTTCCATGTCACACAATCAATTCCAAAGTTCTTAAAAGAGACCTTGAGAGTGTCCCTGTATCACTTTTTCTGAACACCATGTGAGCACTTGCCCTGTGTGAGTTCTCCATAAAATAGTCATTTTGGCAACTATACATTTGGCATTTGAACAATGTGATCAGCCCATCAGAGTTGCACTCTCTGCAGTAGAATTTGAATGCTTGGCAGTTTAGTTTGAGAAAGGACCTCAGTGTCTTTCTAGATCATCTGCCAGATGATCTTCAGAATCTTCCTAAGACAATTCAAATGGAAGGGATTCAGTTTCCTGGCATGGCACTGGTAGACTGTCCAGGTTTCACAAGCATACAACAATGAGGTCAGCACAATGGCTCAGTAGACCTCCAGTTTGGTAGTCTCTCCCATAGCTAAGTGACTTCTCTTCTTTCCTACACTTTCCTTTGTCCCAAACAATGAATTAGCTCTGGGAATAACTGCATCAATGTCATTATCAATGTGCACATCCCCAGAAAGTATACTGACAAGGTAAGTGAACTTACCCACAGTATTCAAAACTTCTCCATTTGCTGTAACTGATAGTTCCATGTATGGATGGTGTGGTGCTGGCTGGTGGAGCACCTGTGTTTTCTTGGTGTGAATTACGAGACCAAAATTATCACAAGCAGCAGAGACTCAATCAACAGTAGCAGTATAACAGAGAATGTGTTTTGACCTTTGTTACAAATGAAGCTATTCTAGTAGACTAAAACAACTAAAAACAAATTTTTGAAAGACTCTGCTAAAAGTAGTCATAGGTACTACTGCTCTTCTCTCAAGAATTGAACATAATTCAGTGGGTATGATAGTATCACTCTTTAGTAGGATTGTCAGCACAAGCAAGGTTATAATAGTGTAGAATCACAACGTCATAATATCTGAGTTATGGGGGATCATTGAAACTCATCTACTCCAATACCCTGACCAATGTATAAATCAGTTTGCTTTATAGGTATTCTTAACCTTTTATGTTTCATGGACAGCTTTAGCAGTCTGATGAACCCCTGGATCCCTTCTCAGAATAATATTTTTAAATGTGCAAAATAAAATATATAGGATACAAAGGAAACTAACTATATTGAAATAAAGTTATCAAAATATTCATTGATATCCCAGGTTAAAAATCCCTCCTAGTCTACACCATTCTTGGCAGTGGTTGTCCAACCTCTGCTGGATAATTTCAATTTAATTCAGAAAGCATTTCTTTAGTATTTATTACATGCAAAATACTGTGATAGGTGCTGGAGGTGTAATAGTCTCACTCTCAAGAAACTTACTTGGTATTGGGTAGTGATGCCATGTACAGAGGTAAGTAAATACAAAGTATTCAGGGAAATGCAGAGTAATTTCAAAGGAAAGGAGTACTCTTGAGTGGAGGATCAGGAAAGGCCTTTCATAGGATGGGGCAGTTGAGCTGGGCTTTGAAGAAAATTGGGATTCTAGGAGATAGAGGTGAGAAGGAAAATGAGGAACTTAATAGTTAATGAGGCCAACTTTCCGTAGTTGGACAACTATAACTTCCTTACATTGAGGTAAAATACCTCATTGTAACTTCCAACTGACTCTCCCCTGTGGTACCAAGCAGAATATGCTAAATCCCTTTCTCACAATGGTAGCTCTTCAATGTTTCAAGACAGCAATCATGTCTTCCCTAAGTTTTCTCTTCTCCAAACTAAATATCCTCAATTTCTTTAATCTTCATATGACACAGTTTTAAGTCTTCTTTAACCAATTCATATGTGAGTTTTAAGGCTGTTGGTTGTTTTTGATTTTTTTTTTCATTTAGGTTGCCAACCTCTGTATGTTATCCAGTTTACTAATTTCCTTCTTAAAATGTAGCACTTAGAGCTAAATGTGATAGTTTAGCCATAGCCTGATCAGGGCAGAGAACAATGAGGTGCTAACCTCTCTTGATCAAAATACTATAGTATACTTTTATTAATTCAACCCAAAATTGCATCAGCTTTTTTGGTTATCATTTCAAATTATTAATTCATATTGGGCTTAGTTAAGAGTCCCAAATCTTTTTCATATTGAAACCTATAGGCCAGGACTGCCCAAAATTCAGTTCACATAGAACAGAATCTAATCCTGGAGGGCTGATTCTCCACCCCCCCAAACCCACACACCCAAAAAAGTTTTTTTTCTCTCTTTGGCTGGTTGCTGCCTTCTACCTTCCCACCATCTGAAGTTGCTCTAAGAAAATATTCTAATATACTTCTATACTTTAGGTATAGCTTATATTTGGGTTTTCCAAAATGTACTTCTATACAAAGATTCAAGGTACAATATGGATACTGAGTATGAGATAGTCTTTATTTCACCCCCAGAAAATTCATAAGACATGCAAGACTCCCAGAAATCCATAAACAGAGATAGAAAACACATAAAGTACTTGGCCTATCAGCTCTCTTCATACTGGAACTAATGGGGTTGCCATTGAGGTAATGAGATGGAGAAAGAGACAGAGAGACAGAGACAGAGACAGAGAGAGAGAGAGAGACAGAGACAGAGATTGGTTTATAACAAGTTTTGTCCTCTGACAAAAGTTCATCTTCCTGATTCTGAGCCAGCTAATCAACAAAGGTCTATATAATGTAATTTCATCAAGTTGTGTGGCTCATTTAAATTAAATAGAGATTCCCTTGAACAATGCTTCTTACCATATGAACTACTATCAAGTCATATTTCTAATAACTTGCTAGTGTTGAGTTTCAATACTATTTACATTCCTTAGTTTGGCTCCTTTTGGAGTATTTAAAGAAAAGTGCCTGTCCATTTAGATTGCTTCTCTTTAACATTTGTGGAATACTAATACTTTTCTAAGCAGTATAGTAAAACTTAGGTAAAATATACTTGTTAACATGATGCAAAAGCAGAACTAAGGTGATGTTTGTAGCTGATGTAATTTTATTCATCATTTAACTCACAATTCAATATTTTTTTATTTTAAAATTCTCTTTTTTATTATTAACTCAATCACAAATTTCTGCCATGTAAAATTATTTTAATATATAGAATTATAATTCTATAAAATATATTATTACATGTAAAGTACATTTTATATATTCTATAAAATATACACATATATGCATATGTACACTATGTGTGTGTGTAAGTGTCTATACCTGACAAGGTAGTAATAATTGCTCTATATGTGTCCCTTTCTGCAGATCCTCTCCTTTCTTTTCGTGAATTTTAAAATACTTAACTGATGTTCTTTTTCCTATGTCATCCATTTTCTCTTCCACCCCTATCACCAAACCAGATAGAAATATTCCTGGTTAATAAAATTGTGTAGTCAAGGAAAACAAAATAAATCCATTCACTGACCCTGGTTGAGATGAGATGGAATCTCAGGGTTGTGTTAATTTTAATTTCTTCTATTATTAATAAATTGGCTCATATAGTTGTTGATAGTTTGCTTATCTTCAATTAAGAACTACCTATTCATATCCATTGACCCTCTTATTTACTGAGTAATGGCTCTTAATTCTTCTTTATTTATATGAATTCTTTATATAATTGATATGAGAACAATATTCCCATGTAGATCATTTGATAGGCAATTGCTTTCAAATAACGCTGTCACCATGAAGAGATCCCAGAGGTTGAAGCCTAGGTCTTACTATGCTTAAGCACTGTTTCAGAGTTCAAAATAACTCTGAAACTTGATTAGAGTTCTAACAAAGCTTATATAGTTTTTAATTACATCAGAGAGGCTGAAAAATAATTTTTGGTCATTCAGCAATCTTGTGTATCCTCTTAGGTCATAAAACTTAAATAGATTTGGTTTTGGCTAGAGATAAACTAAGGAAAGTTATGTATTAAAGTGAGACTTGCAAGATTTCTTAGAGTTCACAATGGGCTAGTTGAAAGGGGAAATTTTCATGCCAAAATAGAACACAGAATCCTAGCCCATTGGCATTGTTCCACAAATAAAGCAAGTCAAATTACTTTGGAAAGCCTGATTTATCTTTTGGCTTCTTATTTCAGGAATGTCTGAGGACCTTCACTAAGTTTTAACATCTTATGGGACAGGTATCAGTCAGTCAAATAACCTCCTAAACAGAAACAGCAGGCTTGAAGCCCAAATAATAAAGACTAATAAAAGGAAATAAAACATTCATATGACATATCTTTGATAGAAATAGGGATGAACAGCTGAATCTATGATTTCATTGGCACAGAGAAGTTCCAGGTGAGCAAACTCTCTGTATCAATGAAGTTTTATAACTTCTCTGAAAGCTGTATACTGGATATTTCTTAGAGAAATTTGCTGTGAAGATTTTTTTTCCAAATTAATTTGTGTGTGTGTGTGTATGCTACCATGTTGTGAATCTTTGGTCTATAGTTTTCTTTCTCTGATCTATCTCTTCTCAGTTTAGGTATTAGGATTATATTTGTCTCAGTAAAGGAATATGACAGGATGCCTCATTTCTTTATTTTTCCAAACATTTTATATAATTTTAGAATTAATTTCTCTTTAAATTTTTGTAGAATTCACTTATACTTCTTTCTGGTCTTAGGTTGTTTTTTTTTCCTTTGAGAATTACTTTATGCCTTTTCAATTTCTTCTTCTGAAATTCAAGTTATCCTGTTGATTTTGAAATGGTATAGATATGACCTTCAAATATTATTCAGGTAATTATTAATTATAAGCAATTGCATTGATGGTACTATCACCTCCACCAATACAGATCACAACCTCTCCACATGTTTTCTTATAGTATATAATTTTTGTCCATGTTTCCCATAAATCTTCAACAGAGGATCTATCCAAAGCACTTTTGGCTTACCTCTTACTTTTTCAGTGCCTTGATGGTTTTGTTGTGCAAGACTGAAGTTATCCATCTGTTATTTCTCATTCTTGATATATTAACAGTTTACCTCCTTTACTTGTCATCTGTATCCTCAGTAACATTTTATGCTGCTTTTCACACATAAGTAGTTGTACCATGCTAACACTTATTTACATCCAAATGAGTCTTTCTATTGTTATTTGAGTTATCTGTAATGTTAACTCTCTTGAGAGCATGATGTTACATGGTTTGCAGCCATATAGCATCATCAGAATATTATCTATGTAAAATATGGACCTTACTTTCAGTAAATAATTCAAAATCCTTGAAAACACTACACAATTTCCCAAATGTAATCCAACCTGATTTCTTCCTCCTACTTAATTTTGGAGTCAACTCATCCTCTGTCTTTAGCTGTGGTCCAAGATACACATCTCAGTGAATTAATGTGAAAGGCTGCCTATTCATCTACATGTTCCAAGATGATGGAGTTCTAGATTTAGAGGTGGCAAGTACCTTAGAAATTATCTAGGTAAAACTCCCTTCATTTTATAGATGAGGAAATAAAAACTCAGAAAGGTTTAGTGACATGTCCAAGGTAATACAGGTTGAAAGTGGCAGAACCCAGATGCTCACCTAAGTCTACTCCAAATTCATAATCTGAGCAATATGCATTCTTCATCCATTTTGTTTTGCTCATGCAGATGGTTAGACCAATACCTTTTGCAGTAATGACAGGATCTGCAAATAGATTGTTTGAATAACCTCAACATTGGTTTAAAAAAGTCTTCTTTTGGTTGATTCTTTCATAGAAGATTTCCTGTCCTGACCAAGGAACACTTGAGAAATGTGTATGCTCATTCAGCCAGTTATCTCTGTAATAACACCTTCAATTTCTGATTTTTATGTATCTTCTCTAAGGAAAGCCTTCAAAATTTCAATTTGCTCTATTGAATTAAATGTTTCTTTAAAATCAATAAAGTATAGGCCTAGGAGGATTTTGTATTATCTACAGCTCTGTTAATTACAGGACTATAAAGGTGTGACCTTCTGTAGAAAATCACCCAGGAAAACCTTCTTTTTCCTCTCCCATGTTTTTATCAAGAATGCTCTTGATGCTATATATAGGTCATCATTAAAAATGTGACAGGTGGTAAAGTAAGTATTTGTATTTCTTTTTATAATTTTTTGGATGAAAACATAAATTGCGATCTTTTTCCTTTGGGGGAATCTTTCCTTCTTTCAGTTACCTTGAAAATTGATCCCTGAATGTTTTTTTTTTTTAAATAACAAAGCCTTCTTGCCTATTAACTGAAATAATATTGTAGGCTTATATACCTTAAGAGTAGACTACAAAACTCATTGGTAAAATTTTGTTGGTACCGTAGGTATTTTCTCATATATATTTGAAACTGAAAGATGAAAATGAATGCTCTTTTGTAAAAGTGAAGATAGTCTGAGAACCTATCTTATCCTGGAAAGGAAAGAAGGAACATTTACAGAATCTTTGATCCAACTTCTTTTTTTTTAATTAAAGCAATCAGGGTTAAGTAACTTGCTCAAGGGTACATGGCCAGGTGTTTCTGGGTGTGGTGCTGAGTATCTGAGCCCAGATTTGATCCCCAGGTCATCCCGACACTGGAGCTGGTGCTCTTACTCGCTGTGCTACCTGGATGCCCCGATCCAACTTCTTATGTAGAAGTTTAAAAAAGGACAAATTTAGCCTTTTTTTTAGCTTTTGGAAGGTAACTATGATAGAACAGAGTATGTAAGATGCCAAGGACATGGAAATGGAGTGTGGTTCTTATTGACTGAATACAAAAATGTGCAGTCACTTATTTCACTCTCTGATTTGTTTACACTGGTATGTCATGAGAGATTTGTGGTGATCTTAGAGCATTATTTCCAAGGATGTATTGGAGCAGAAAATTAAATACCCTGCAAATGCAGGACAGAAAATCCAATGATACCACCTAGAGTATATTAGATCCAACTGGTCTGAGTGAGGATGTCTCAATAATTATGCAAACTATTCTGGTAGGGTTGTTTCTGTTTTAGTTATTTTCCAGATGATTTTTATTTCACATCTTTAATTTTCAATTTGTTCATAGGACCCTGACAATGCCATTTTTTTTTCCTTTCAGTTTTTTCCTAGTTAACAAATTCCTGATACTCCTCTATCTGGTTTGGCAGATCTCTCTGCTTATCCTTAGTGTAGTTTTTCCTTTCCCTATGCTGTTCTCAAGAATGACAGGAGCATACACCTTAAATGTTGTTAATATTCATCATGATGGGAGGACTCACAAATTTCTTGTCATTGTTACTAATCTTCAGATAATAGAAATTGAGGTAAAAATCATTAGCTGATGATTTTACCAAGCCCAGTCGTTTCAATTTTTTTCTTTATTTTATCTTTCAATGATCATTTTATGATACCTTTTGTTTTTCTATCACAGCCCAGTAAGGCTTGTACCAAAGCAAAACAGATAAGCAAAATCAGATGACTTAATCATCACATATAATAGGGATGTGCATTATTTTGTGCCCAGAGTCTCCCACCTCTTCAAGAAAAGGAGAGAAACCACAGCAGTTTTTTGCTATATTGTCCAGGTCAAATTCACTTCTATATGGACACTGCCACATTCTTTATAGAGGGACTTTTTCCAGAAAGTTAACCTGCATGATAAGGCTCACTCATTCACAATGTCCCATGGAAAAAATGGAAAATAACGTTACCTTAAGATTAATCTTAACTCCTTGAAGAAATTCAGCAAGTTAAAATTCTGTGAGGTGGATGAAGAGTGTTTCATAACACCAAGTGATAGAACATGAAAAACATGTCAGAGAAAAGTGATATTGACAGGATTTCCCTTTAATCAGTTAAATTGATCTCTATAAATAGCCTCACATAATAGCTATAATTAAAGTAATCATTCCCAATTTGTAGTTGAGGAAACACCAACACTATTGTACCTTAAACAAGAACCATAAATATTTGCTTTATTTTGCTAATTCATCTCAACTCAGTCCCTCTAGACACTCACCATAAAGCTGTAAAAATTTTTTGTTTGTCATTTAGATCTCTCAGTTAAGATAGCTACAAATTAAAGCCCTGACTACTATTCTATACTTGATTCTGATGTTCTTTGCTATATAATCTGCTCCTGCTTCTACTAGGTCCTGGTAAGTAAAAATGAATTTTGGACAAGAATCTCTCCCACTATATGATATCTTGCATATAATTCTCTTTATGCCTTGGTTCTGATATGTTATTGACATGAAACAGGTATATATATATATATATATATATATATGTATGTATATGTATACTTAGAATACAAGTTGTTGTTGAGTTGTGTCTGACTCTTCATGACCCTGTGGACCATATGGGGGTTTTCTTTTTTTTGTTGTTTTGCTTTTTGGAGGGCAATTGGGGTCAAGTGACTTGCCCAATGTCACACAGCTAGTTGTGTGTGTGTGTGTGTGTGTGTGTGTGTGTGTTGTGTCTAAGACTGGATTTGAACTCAGGTCCTCCTAACTCCAGGGCCAGTGCTCTATTCACTATGCCACCTAGCCGCCCCCATATGGAGGTTTTCTTGACAAAGATCCTAGAGTGGTTTGCCATTTCCTTCTCCAGTGGATTACCTTTTTGTCAGAACTCTCCACTATGACCTGTCTGCCTTGGATAACCCTGCACAGCATAGCTCAGTTTCATAGAGCTACACAAGCCCCATCACCACAACATGTCAGTGTTCCATAGGCAGACAGAAGTTAAGTTAAGTGACTTGCCCAAGTCAGATAGCTAGGAAGTTTCTGAGGTTGGATTTGAACTCAAGTCTTTCTGACTCTGATTTCAGCACTTCGACTGCCATGCCACCTAACAATAGATATGGTATCTCTCTCTCTTTCCACCAAGACAAAATTGAGTTGGGAATTGAGAATGATAAAGACAAAGAAGGGTATGGTGTTTTGTCTGTATAGCCAGAGCTTATCTTGCATTGAAAAACAAGAACAGTTTTTAAAAGAAGAAAAAAAAAGATTTGAAATGAAGCAGATTTAGTACTAACATGAGATAGGTTTTTTACGCAACCCAGACTTAAATTTAGCATGGGAGATACAATTTTAGACATTCTAGGAGGAGCCAGGTGAAAGGATCCTAGGCTTAAGATGAGAGAGGAGAAATTCATTCAGACTTAGTGAGGAAAGCATTAAAGAACCAGATTTAGGGGCAGCCAGGTAGCACAGCGAGTAAGAGCACTGGCTCCAGTGTCAGAACGACCTGGAGATTGAATCCTGGGCTCAGACACTTAGCACCCACCCAGAAACACCTGGCCGTGTAACCTTGAGCAAGTTACTTAACCCCAATTGCTTAGGGGCGGCCAGGTGGCTCAGCGAGTAAGAGCTAGTATGCTTAGTATTAGTAAAATAAATAAAATTTGACTTTTATAAATAAACACCAGTCTCAAAACATGTCAGACCTCACATTTGCTAAGAATTCAACAAAATAGCTGCCCTTATTGAAGGGAAATGGAACATGCTTGAGTCTCCTGGAGCTTTGCTAACTTAAATGTTCAGAGCCCTCACTGCAAAGCTTTTCACCATCATGGTGAAAAATTGAGAACCATAGCACCAAACAAAGAGGCCTGTATATGTGCTCCTATGAGAAGCAGGAACAAGAGACTGGAGAAGGCTGATGTTCTCAAGGTCATAGTATAAGAAGAAAACTCATACCCTAAACCAACAGGCAGCTAAGTCATGGCAGCCCATATCTTAATCCCTTAGCAGCATCAAAACAGTACATTTGTTGAGCTTAGCCCCTTTCCTCTCCTTAAAGTCCCTTCAACAGGAAGGTGAACTTCATAATTCCTAGTCCTTTATTCCTCACTGTTCCAGGGTTTCCAATGGAAAGAAGGAACTTCCTTACGGTTCCCATGGTTTTAGCCCCATGATATGTGAGGGTGAAATCACAGGACCTTGAGGTATGGAGGTCCCATATCTTCCAGCCTAGCTCTATTTATCTTCAATCTTTCCACATCCACATTTTTGTGACCCAAAGTAGCCATCCCCATTTCTGTGCACTACAGCTGAGTAAGACCCAAGATTATTCAAATATAAGATGACAAAAGACTGAGACCTACAAAATTGTAGTATTGGGAACTAGGACTGACTTAGACTGGGCAGATACCCTCTTGCCACTAACACCAATGGTTCATACACATTCTGTTTTTTTGGCTTTCTCTCTCTCTCTCTCCAGAATTTAGCACAGTGTCTGCTGCATAGTTATGGCAAAAGAATCCCCACAAATTCATGTGATTTTTGCCCCTGTTCTATGTGTGAGGAGAGAGTTGCAGAGGGGGAGAATTTCTACTTGGCCTAGGTCAGCCAATAAATTCTCTGGCTCCCCACCCACACCTTGTGGTTTATTCTCCTCCAGATGCAAATATAAGGCTCTGCTCATAACTCTTCTTATTATAGAAAGAAAATGTGTATTTAGGATAGGAACACAAGCAAAGATCTTGTTCGCTGAATTGAAAAAAAATCTAGCAAATTAGCAGTGCCTCTCTGACACTTGAGACACTTAATATAACTATTATTTAAGCAACAATAAATCTGTACTGTTATTAAATAGTAGTTTTTTATTTCCATGTAGGCAGACCTTTTCACTGCTGCTGGAGTAATATACTCTCTATCCATTACAGAATTCAGCAAAGTGTGAGTTTTTATTTTGTTCAAAACACTCTTTCATTAACAGAAATCAAGATTAATACCTCAAAATTATAAAGTCTTTTCAGATTCTGTGAAAAATTGAGTTATACATTTTTCCTTGTATTTTCTCTCCTACCATAGGCAGATGACTATTTATCACAGAAGAATATTGGGTCTAAAAACATTTCATTCCATAGCATCCTTCCAACTAGGAAAATAGGGAAAAGCCTATCTCTTTCCTAGGCCATACAAGATTAGATGAAAACAAATTATCGGGGTTTTTTTTGTTGTTGTTAGAATAAATACAGTTCTCCTAGAAAACAAGTGTTGGTCCTATTTAGTTAAAGTAAAATCTCAATAAACATACAACAGGTAAAATATATTCAATACCTGCAATACATAATGAAGAAACAACTCACATAATGAAGATTCCTAACAAATTAATAAAATCTTCCTAGGAGACTTTTATTCTTTCATTTAAAAAAAATCATTACTCTAATGATATTAAAAATTGTATATTTATCCCTGGACAACATGTAAGTCTCACTTTAAAGTTCTTGATGCTTTAAAAAAATTTTTCCCTTCAATTTTATTTTATTAAATTTGTATATCTACTTTTAGTTTACAACTTCCAGTTTCACAATCCTTTGAGTTCTAAATTTTCTCTCCCCCTTTCCGCTGCCCCCCCCCAACCCCGCCACAGCATCATGCAATCCAATATAGGCTCTACAAATATCTTCTCATTACGCATTAGTCAGGTTGTAAAGAATTCTAACCAATGAAGTGAACAATGAGAAAGAAAGAATAAAACAAAACTAAACACAAAAGAGAGAGAAAGTAGTTTGCTTCAATCTGCATTCGAACTCCATAGTTCTTTTCTCTGGATGTGGATATCCTTTCCATCATGAGGCTTTTGGAGTTGTTTCATAACCTTGCATTGCTGAGAGGAGTCCAGTCTATCAAAGTTAGTCATCACACATACATTGTGTCTGTAATTGTGTACAAAGTTCTCCTGGTTCTGCTCTTCTCACTAAGCATCAGTTTATATGAGTCTCTCCAGGTTATTATGAAGTCTGTCTCCTCCTCATTTTTTATAGCACAATAGTATTCCATTACATTCATATACCACAACTTGTTTAGCCATGCTCCAATTGATGGGCATCCCCTTGATTTCTAATTCTTTGCCACTACAAAAAGAGCTGCTATAAATATTTTTGGGCAAACAGGTCTTCCTCCCACTTGTATGATTTCTTTAGGATACAGTCCTAGAAGTGGTATTGCTGAATCAAAGGGTATGAACTTTTTTTATAGCTCTTTGGGCATAGTTCCAAATTGATCTCTAGTATGGTTGGATCAGTTCACAACTCCAACAACAATACATTAGTGTTCCAATTTTTCCATATCCTCTCCAGCATTTATCATTTTCCTGTTTTGTCATCTTAGCCAATCTGACCAGTGAGGTGTGGTACTTTTGTTTTGATTTGCATTTCTCTAATCAATAGTGATTTAGAGCATTTTTTCATATGTTTATAGATATCTTTAATTTCTTCCTCTGAAAACTGCCTGTTCATATCCTTTGACCATTTATTAAATGGGGAGTGACTTGTATTCTTATAAATTTGACTCAATCCTCTGTATATTTTAGAAATGAGGCCTTTATCAGAGACACTGGTTGTGAAAATTCTTTACCAATTTTTCACTTCCCTCCTAATTTTGGTTCCATTAACTTTATTTGTACAAAAATTTTTTAATTTAATGTAATCAAAATTATCCTTTTTGCATTTCATAATGCTCTCTATCTCTTCTTTGGTCATAGATTGCTCCCTTCTCCATAAATCTGACAGGAAAACTATTCCTTGCTCTCCCAGAGTGCTTACAGTCTCAGCCTTTATATCTAGATCACACACCCATTTCGATTTTATTTTGGTATACAGTGTAAGATGAAACTTACAATGCAAGAAACTGGTCTATGCCCAGTTTCTGCCATACTATTTTCCTGTTTTCCCAGCAGTTTTTGTCAAATAGTGAATTCTTATCCCAGAAGCTAGGGTCTTTGGGTTTGTCAAACAGTAGATTACCATTGTCATTGACTGCTGTGTCTCCTGTACCTGATCTATTCCACTGATCCATCACTCTATTCCTCAGCCAATACCAAGTAGTTTTCATGACTGTTGCTTTATAATACAGTTTAAAATCTGGTATGCCTAGTACACCTTCCCTAACATTTCTTTTCATTAGTTCCCTTGATATTCTGGACCTTTTGTTCTTCCAGATGAATTTTGTTACTATTTTTTCTAGTTCTATAAAATAATTTTCTGGTAGATTTATTGGTATGGCACTAAATAGATAAATTAATCTAGGTAAAATTATCATTTTTATTATATTAGCTCAACCTAGCCATGAGCAACTAAGGTCTGGGAATTGTCCCTGCAGTGATTGAATCAGCTTTCCTGAGCTCGCTCTGGCTCTGCTCTGGTTGGGTCTCAGGTCTGCGCTGGTGCACTTCCCAATCCATGCTTCCCCTGCCCAGTCTCACGTGTGCACCTTCCTGGACTGAAAATCTGCCACTGTCAGTCTCCCAATGGATTCTGCCACTCTAAAATACGTTCAGATTCACTTTTTAGAGGTTACAGAAGGAATTCAGGGAGGAGTTCCAGTGAGATCTTGCTTTCTAGCATCTTGTTGGTCATATCTCTTAATGCTTTTAATAAAGCCTTCATTTTATATGTGTTATTAAAACTCTCCTTTAGAATTAAAACATGTCCTTGAAGGGGTGGCTACGTGACACAGTGAGTAAAGCGCCAGCCTGGAGTCAGGAGTTCGTTTGGGCCTCAGACACTTAACACCCACACAAAAAACTGTGTAACCATGGGCAAGTTACTTAACCCCAATTGCCTTCCAAAAGGCAAAAAACAAACAAACAAAAACCATGTCCTTGAAGAAATAACAAATATGGTCTGTATACAATACAATTTGCATGAACTACTTTTAACTAAGAATTTTAGTCCATTGAAGAAGCCTATGAAGTATTGAACTAAGCTGGATATAATTAAAGGAATTAGGATGGGGGCTGCTAGGTGGCACAGTGAATAGAACACTGGCCCTGGAGTCAGGAGGACCTGAGTTCAAATTTGGTCTCAGACACTATAACACTTAATAGCTCTGTGACCTTGGGCAAGTCACTTAATCCCAAATGCCCAGCATTCCCCCCCCCCCAAAAAAGCTACAAAAACAAACCAAAGGAATTAGGATAACAGAACACAAAGGAAAAAGAATTAGAGACATTATTTTTTTTTTCCAATTTTAACAACCAAGGAATGAGGTGATGGAAGAAGGGATTGGTTTGCAGTTGGGTATACTTGAGCTGGCATGACCTCCTCTATCCACTACTGCTAAAATTCTACTCCAACTTCAGAACTATAAATTTGTTAGTCCTTTCCTGTAAATAGCCATCACCCTTCCCATATGGACTATGTTTTCATACTTTTATAAAGCTCATCTTCTGTTCTCAGGCTACAATTTCATTTAATGTCAATTCAACAAGCTCTGTCAAGTGCATTTCAATGTGCTGGGCACTGGGCCAGGTAGAGTAGATAAAATATAAAGATGCAACAAATACAATAAAGTTTAAAATATAATGAGAGGAAAGAAAGTCCACAAATTCTATGATGTAAGGCAGTGTGAGATAATTGCAAAGGAAAGGTCCAAACAAAGTGCCCTGAGAAATTTAAAGAGGGTAAGATCATTTTTACCTGCATGGTAGAGGGAACCCAGGAAGAGCTTCATGGAAAAGGTAGAATGAATTAAGTCTTGAAAGAAGGAACAAATCTCCATTTAACAAATGGAGATAGTGAATTGGTCTTTTTCTGGGTCTGTAGAGATAATTGGAAAAGGTAGGCAATCAATATCTCCTATCCTTATAATTTCCTACATTTACCACCAAAAGCTTATCTAAAAGTAATTTTTATTGAAAATAAATAGCCACACTGGGAAAGGAAAGAAACAAGCCAAACTGTTAGGATACTTATGAATTCTAGTAAAAAATGCTGAAGGATATTCTAAAGACAACTAAGGCCTAAGGAGACCTGGAGACAGATGATACTATTAGTCGTTTGGTCTGTGTCTCAAAAGGGTCACTTATGATGTCAGATCAACTTGTGGGAGCATAGCCACAAACCTTTCCCATTATACAGAGAAAATGGCTCATTTCTGATGTTTATTAGTAATGTTTCACCAGTATTCTTCATATCACTGGGGCTTATGGGCAGTTGATTCTGGAGAAGTAAAGAATTATCTATTAACTCTGCTCCAAGATTCATGCTCTGGGATTTTTGAGCATATAATAGCTGGAAGTACCAAAGGAGGGAAAAAGGACTTTCTGTTCAGTACTTCCTATATTGGGATAGACCAAGTAGGCTAGGATAGACTTTAGAACCAATTGTGAGGAAAAGGTGAGGGGATAGGATGAGCTATATATAGGAATCTGGAAGACCTGAGTTAAAATCCTGCCTTACTTAACAAGTTATGTCACCATGGGAAGTCAGTTAACCACTGCCTGCCTCAGTTTCCTCACCTATAAAAATGGGATAATAATAGCACCTACTTCATAGAGTTGTGAGGAGCAAGTGTAAAAATATTTCTAATATGCTAAACCTGGTGCCCAGCCCATAATATTTGCTTAATAAATACTGATTCCTTTCCCTTCCCCTCCTTCCTAGGCATGGAGCCAATGTGAACCATGTTGCAGAGACAGGAGAGGACAGGTTAAAAACTGTGGAACAAAGAGTAGTTTAGTGTGGCTAGTATGCAGAATAAATCAAGGGGATTATTATGAGTTAAGGTAGATTACAAAAGCCTCTTTGCTTTTAAATAAGCTGTTTCCATGCCTGAAATGTACTCCCTCTTCACAAGTGCTACCTCCTACAGGAAACCTATCCTGATTCCTACTTTACTCTACCCTAAGTCCAGTGCCCTCCTCCCGGTTCATCTGCAGACCTATTGTATCCTTCCTATAGAATGTAAGCTCCTGGAGGGCAGTGACTGCTTCATTCTTGTGTAATGGAGGCCTGGTCCATGCACTGATCCTATCAGTTTGCTCAGCTGGTACAACTGCTAGAGTTTGCTTCCTGCAGAATTGTGAAGATGTGCCTTGGGAAGACTGGAACATGCGCAGACATTTCGTAACTGCTTCTAGTCAGTTGATCCTACAGTGGAGAAGAGGCTCTTTGGTTGGTTGCAGGAGCATTCAAAAAGGCCTGCTAGTTGTGGCATGGCCTCGAATCACATTCCAGGAGTGAAAGAGCCTTCAAGATGCTCTAAGAGCAAATGAGGCCAGAAAAGGAAGTGACTCGAACTGAGAGGCTTTTTAAACTGTCTCCACAGTCAGCCAAACAGCCTCTTCTCCAGCACTTGCTTAGCTGCCTGGAACCAGTTATGGAATGTCCACACCTGCAACACAATCTCTCCAAGGCATTTCTCTTTTACACCTACATGATTCTCCCAGAAGCAAACTCCCTGGCCTCCTCTATGCCCCGAGGTAGTATCAGCTGAGCAAGTATTGTACATGCACCATTACATGTATCTTTGTAACTTCAGGTTTTTTTTTTTTAATGAACCCGGCATGTAGAAGGCATTTAACAAATACTTAATGGATGAAATTCATATATTCTGTTCCCTTTGCCCAAAATACTCTCTCCTCCTTGGAGGTTATCTTGAAATATTACTCACTTTAGGCTTTAAAAAAAAACCTTCTATGAATCAGTGGAAGAAAGAAGGAGGTTTTTCCCTCACATCCAACACACAATCAAATCAAATCAACAGATAATTATTCAAAGTACTATTAGGCTATAGAACAATAAACACTTAGTTTCCATATAATGTGAATGTAAAATATATAACTATATTTATTTATAACTGTTTATATATAAATATGTGATATTTATATAAATAAGTATGATGATATATTAAGTTATGATATAATTATGTAAATATATAATAAAATATATATTTAATAAAATATATCTTTAACGGGTCTAACTGTTTCTGTTATACATTTCACAGAGTTTGTAAAGTTCTTTTTATTGGCACATCTTTCTTTTTCTTTGTCTATGTGGTTTCTTTATGTTGTATTTCTTAGGTTATTAGTGCTTTTGCCAAAATATCTGACCAAGTTAGTTATAAAACCAATCATTCACACTGTACGAAACATTTGGCTGAATTGGATTTTTTCCTGCGTTATTAGTATTTTATTTTTCCCTAGTTACATGTAAAAACAATTTTTAGCATTTAGTTTTAAAACTTTAAGTTCTAGATTCTCTCCCTTCCTCCCTCCCCACTCTATCCCTCACTGGGAAGGCAAGCAATTCAATATAGGTTATATATGTGCATTAAATAAAATTATTTGGTATTATGTACAGTCTCGCCTGAACCAAAGCCAACATTGAGCCTAAAATACATCAAGGCTTGGCAAATCCCAAGTACCAGGTCACTATAATGTCTAATAATTCATTGTGGTGCCTGAATTTTTGGTGAGGCTTTAATTGAAACAATATCTATCCATTTTTTTATTAATCCTTATTTACATTTTCCTAGGAAGGAATCATGTAAGTAAAGAGAAGTCAGGACTTAGAATTAGAGGGTCTGGGTTCAAGTGCCAATTTCAACATGTTCTAGCTGTATGACCTTGAACAAATCCCTTAACCTCATTAAGTTCCACGTTCTTAATTTATAAATTGGAAAGAATAACACTTGTATTTTCTACCTTAAAGGACCATGTTAAGGAAGTACTTTGTAAACTTTAAAACATTATATAAATGTGAGTAGTTATTGTTACCTATACTTGTAATTTCCTTGGTTTAGGAAACTCCCGGCAGAGAAACTTCCTTCTCCTACAGAGATCTGTACTTATTCTGAGACTCCATAGTCTCAGAAAACTTTCTGAGTCACGAGAGTTAATTGACTTGTCTACGGTTACACAACCAACATAGGTCAGATCTTAAACCCAGATCTTTCTGGCTCTCAGTTGTCTATGCATTATTGTGATAGTAATGGCAATTAAAGATTCCCCTGTATTGGCTTGGTTTTCAAATTGATTGTATTAAAACCCAGAGTTCGTTAATCCCACCTGTGGGATGGGCTTGTTGATGTGAAAAGAAAGTCCTGAAGTGGGAGGAGCTGGTGATGTAGATTTGGAGAGACAAGAGAGAGGCGGAAGTTCTTTTTGGAAGCAGCACCTCGTGGAGAGGGAGAGACTAAGAGATTGCTGGTGGCCGCTTTGAATTGCCCTGGACTTTTGAGACCTGCCCCCTGAGCTGCCAAGGACTGAGGAGACATGGCTGTTTTGCTGGTACTTTGTCTGTCTGTTTTGATGTTATTTTGCCAGATTTGTCCACTGGTGAAAGACTGTCCTGTTGAAGAAGTCCTGGAACCTGGCATTTGGTTAAGAAGGCCTGAGACTGTCCTGCAGACAGAGAGTGAATACTGTCCACTGGTGAGGGACAGTACTGTTGTTGCAGGGGTCTGGAGACTGTCCGGCAGACAGAATGAATACTGTCCACTGGTGAAGGACAGTGCTGTTGTTGCAGGGGTCTGGGAACCTTTCTGTTGGTTCGGAAGCCCTGAAGAAGGATTTTCTGGTTGTATGTTTACAGAAATCCTGGGAGAGGGTTTTGCTGATGTGTTCAGGGGTTCTAGGACTGTTCGACAGACAGAGGATGAATTCATGAAGGGACTGGCAATGTATCTTATGGCCTTTCTAAGCCTTGTCTCCCCAGGAACTAAGATTGCTGAGAACTTGCCTCGTGTCAAGATGAAGAAAAGATCTCCATTTGGGTATTAAGTGCTGTGTTTAAACTTGATGTAACTCTGGGGTAGATTCAATTGTGATCCAGGGGTGGGGAACTTTTGACCTTATGTTTGGAAACTAATCTCCATTTGAGAAGAGGGGCTTTGTGGTGGATTAAATTAAGGCATAGCCTAGGGGTGGAGAAGTATTTAGAACAGAGACTTTGTAATTGATTGAATGATTGGAAGGTCCTGGGGTGGGGTAGTACTTGGAGATGATTTAATCACACTTAGTAAATGCTGTATTTTGAATGATGTCATGTTTTGATCTTCTCTGTTCTGGGTTTGTTACTGAATAAAATAGAGAGCACCTATGCTGGTATTTTGAACCTGGGAAGTTGCCTTTGCTTGGTATTACATTACAATTATATAGCACTGTCTCATTATTATTATTATTACAACTTAAAAGATGCTCTTTAATGGAAATAATGATGATGACAATGTAGCATAGTTGAAAGTATACTGGTTCCAAAATCAGAGGATCTGACTTACTGAAAACCCGGAAGTATGAAAGGGAAAAAAAAGGACTTTTGAGCTCCAAATTATTTCTCACAAAGTCAAATATTTGACTTATAAGAAAGCCCTCTAAGGCACTCACGTAGCCTATTGACTCATATCAAATACCATTAAAATAAGCTTTATCTGATTTCTCAGATATAGCAAATCAAGAGCTGTGTTTCAGAGGGCTGAGAAAGCATGACATGGCAGGACAAGTTAAGAACCTGGAGTTAAGAAGACCTGGTTTCATTAATGCATTGTTGGTGGAGTTGTGAACTAATTCGATCATTGTAGAGCAATTTGGAACCATGCCCATAGGGCTATAAAACTATACCATATCCTTTGACCTAGCAATACCATGACTAGGTCTGTATCCCAAAAGAGATTTTTTAAAAAAAAGGAAAAGGATATATATGTACAAAAATATGTATCGCAGCTCCTTTCTAGGGATAAAGAATTAGAAACTGAGGGTGTGCCCATCAATTGGGGAATGGCTGAACAAATTGAGGTATGTGATTATGATTGAAATACTATTATATAATAAAATATGATGAGAAGAATGCTCTCAGAAAAGCTGGGAAAGACTTGCATAGATTGATGCAAAGTAGAATGTACTGTGTACAAAGTAACAGCAGTACTGTACTGTAAGATGATCAGCTGTGCAATACAGCGATCCAAAATGACTCTGAAGAACTTATGATGAAAAATGTCATCCATCCCCAGAAAAAGAACTGATGGTGTGTGAATACAGATCAGAGCATATTCTTTTTATTTTTCTTGAGTTTTTTTTATCTATGGTTTCTTTCACAACATAACATATTATGGATATGATTTGTATGACTACACACATATAACCTATATCAAATTGCCTCCCTTCCCAATGAGAGGAAGTGGGAAGGGAGAGAATTTGGAACTCAAAGTTTTAAAAACAAATGTTAAAAATTGTTTTGACATGTAACTGGGGAAAAATAAAATACTCAATACAATATGAAAACAAATACAAAAATTTAAAAAAAGAAAAAAGACCTGGTCTCAAGTCCTACATCTGACACATACCAGCTGTGTGTCCCTGGGCAAACCACTTAATTTCTCAATCACTCAAGCTGATCTTTCAGAATAAAAGTTATAGGTGCTCCCTACATGAATGAAAGGGTCTGGATCTCCTCTTACCCCCCAAACCAGAAAAAATTAGAGGGGCATTGTGAGATGATAAACTAAAAAGTAGATAGACAAGCTCAAAAAGCTTAATTGAGATTATTCAGTGAGTAGGCATATAGGACCCTCTACCTTAAATGTGCTCAAGAAGGCACCACTATTCTACAGCATAGGATAAGTGGTTGTTACTCAGTTGTGTCTGATTTTTTTGTGATGCCATTTGGGGTTTCCCTTGACAAAGATACTGTAATGGGTTACCATTTCTTTCTCCAACTCATTTTATAGATGAGGAAACTGAAGTAAACAGGGTTAAGTGACTTGCCCAGGGTCTTACAGCTAGTAAGTGTCTGAGGCTGGATTTGAACGCAGGAAGTTGAATCTTCTGGACTCCAGGCCTGACACTGTATCCACCATGCCATCTAGCTGCCCATAGGATAAGTAGCTAATGATGGCCACGACTCCATCAAGGAGACAAAGAACTTTTTGATAATCCACTGGAACGAACCCTTTCTTAAACGGATTAAGCATGTAAAAGAGGTTAGTTTTAGTTATCTGGAAATTTACTCTGTGAAAACCATCATTCCCATCGTATTATACCTGAAGCAACCCACTGTCAAAGCTTATTTATCATATAGTACTATTTATTGTGTTTTATTTAGTGGCAGTTAGGTGGTGCAGTAGACAGAGTGCTGGGCCTTGAGTTAGGAAGATTCATATTCCTGAGTTAAAATCTGGCCTCCAAAACTAGCTGTGTGACCCTCGGCAAGTCACTTAATCTGGCTTGCTTCAGTTACTCATTTGTAAAATGGAGAAGGAAATGACAAACCATTCCAGTATCTTTGCCAAGAAAACCCCAAATGGGGTCACAGAGGTTCAGACATGACCGAAATGACTGAACAGCTGTGATGTGTAAACTATAGCTAGCTGTTAGGAGCGGTAGTTCTGCATTCCAAAACAACAACTAGAGTCAAAATGATTGAGGCCTTTCATTTTCTGTAGCCATGAGGTTAAAATTGGTTGCAATCTTCACCAGTCAATTAAAGTCAGTCAATAAGCATTTGTTAAGTGTTTACTACGTGCCAGGCATTGTGCTAAGTGCTGGAGATACAAAGAGAGGCAAAAGATGCTCCCACTCTTCAGGGACCTCACAATATAATGAGGGAGACAGAATTCTATACTATTCTGCACTCTAGACAGACTCTGTGCAGGACAGAAAGAAGGTAACTGCCATTACTGAAGAATTAAGAGGCATCATTGAAGCTGATAGATGAGATCATAGATCCACTAATTACTTAAATATGTATCTAAAATGTTACATAACTCTAATGGGATATTCAATGGAAGTAAATACAGGGTATCACAAAACTGATTTCTTGGAACATACTAGAGATGCCTATTAAATGCCTCCCTGCAGAGTTTGGGGCTTTTTCCTGCCTCTCTGTTGAAGGGTATATTTTCTAAAATAGTTCCATCCTTGAGCATCAAACGTAGAGCAGTAAAAACAATATGGGCATTCAGAGGCGATAGTCAATCATTTGTGAACATCCTTTGTTTACATGGAGATGAGATGGAAAACTAGCTTTGGGTATTATTACCCTTTACATTTAAAGGGCACATACCTTTAAAAACTCAAGAGGATTCCCCCTGGCAATTTTTAACAGTGACTGAAAACATTGGACTATGGTAATATGCAATAAAACACACAAAGACCCTTCTGTTGTTATACTATTTCTAAAAGTCTGGGCTACTGGAAACTTATTTATAAAGAGCTCCTACAATCTCTAAAGTGTATTTTTTTTTTAATCTCTTACAGATTATTTTTGACTTGGCCAGGCAGGGAGCCTATTTTAAACCCTCAATTTGAAAATCATGGAAGCTTTATAAAGTCTTCCACCTGCATTTCTTTTTAGGAACACAGTTCTTTATTCTCCAAAGGATGAAAACCCCCAGCATATAAAAACTTTGTTAAGCTGTCACTATCAATAGAGTACAAAAAAATAATGGTTGACAAAGAAGAAACAAATTGCATCTTCGAATAAGTTTTCTTCAAGCTCTTGTTAAAAGCTATAACCTCTGATGTTAACTAAATTTAACCCATTCTGACCCTTGTGGTGGCCCTTAACCTTTTCTTTATTCTGCTTCCTGTGGTTGCTGGAGAAGCCTGGCCCAGTCATTGGAAAAGCGTTCTCTGTCACACACAAAGGCCCAGCCTCACTGCTACTCTGTCAGGAGGCACAGAATAGACTGAGGGGTCAGCACCTGTGCTGAGAGCAGGTGACAGTGAACTGGCTGGATCATTCTAGGGCAAGTTGTAATAGTTTCTACCCTTCAAATATAGTACTGCAGTTTCAGGCATTCAAACCAGTGAAGTTCAGGTTTTCTTTGTGAATGCAGACTTTAAACAAATTAATCTATTGCTGTTCAACTGACTGTAAAATTAGTAGATTTACTGTTGCAAAAAAAAGGGGGGGGGCTTTCACTTCCACTTTAATAAGGTCACGGATGTGTCCTATGCTGCCAACAAAGCAGCCTTTAAAATCTTTGCAGCTGAAACCAGCAACTTGCAAAAAAAAAAAAAAGACTGGAAAACAATGTCTCAAATGTACAGTGGAAAGTCTTTGCCATACAGTTAACATGTAAAAGTCCACACTTAAGAAGCTTCCTCCACTGGGATGTTTGCCTATTTCACATAACAGTAGAGTAGGGAGAAAGAGGTTGGGAACAAATTTGATTTATCATTAACATTTTAATATGTTCAGTCAGTCTTACTTTTCACCAAGGAAAATAGTCCTTAAGTGTAGTTTCACCAAACAGCTAGAATGATATAACTGAAAGATCCTAATTACTTTAAATATTTGTTTTTATTATTTTCAATTTAATTATTCAAAATTTAAAGATAGCAATTATTGTATGTTTGATATTTGCATTTAATATTGTATACTTAATAACAATAGCAAATTTGGTTCTGTTATATTTGAGTTTTCATGCTGATTTTATGTAAGTGAATATTTTGTAGAGTTTATGTGCCAGGTCTTGTGTTTTGTTTTGCTTTTTCCTTATGGGTGTGAGGGAAATTATTTATCTTAAGATACCATTTCAAAATTACAAATAAATGAATTATTTTTAGAATCCATTTGTCAGATGTTAAAAAGATTTAAATATGTTCTGTGTCTTTACAGAGTAAATAGACTTCTGAACTGTATTCTTTACAAGAGACTTTTCAAAGAAGACAAATGGGATTTGTAAATGCTCTTTTATTTAGCAGACTTGAAAGTCTCTTTCATTCATTATAATATATGTCCTTCATTTTACACAAATTCAGTTTGCTTAGTCCCTGGCTTAGAATGTTTTAACGATTATGGCTGTCATTTTATGACAGTAGAAATGATGAATTTGGGATCTTAAGTGTTAGTAGATCTTAAATATGATAAATAAATTTGCTCTAAGTGTAATACTTTTGGAGGATGTGAGGAGTTCTGTCACAGATGTAGTCACAAGATATTCCTCAACTCTGCTGAGGAAATGGATTATGGCTAGTTAAAAAAATATTTCCTATATGTTTTAAAATATTGAAAAAGACTACTTTGGGAGGCGTGATATTTTATTCTTTTAAACAATGAATTTTTACCTAGTCCGGTTAGTTTTATCTTGGTCTTTGCCAAAATATTCTTTGAAAAAGTTATCTGTATTTGACACTTTCAATTCCTTACCATTCATTTTCCTCAGAATTTTTCAGGTTGGTTTCAATCCTCAACACTCTACTGTTCACTCAAAGGTCTCAATGATCTCTTAACTTCAAATCCAATGGCCTTTTTTCAGTCTCTATCTTCTTTCACCACTCTGAGTCCTTAACATTACTGACCTCTGCCTCCTTCTGGGTACTTCAGGACACACTCTCCTGATTCTCTGCCTATATCTTCCTAACTGCTTTTCTCTTTATTGGGCTGGTTTCTCATCCTCTTTTAAATCTCTTAAGGTGAATGTTTCCCAAACCTCTCTTCACTATCTATGTTTTTTTCACTTGGTAATCTCACATATTTTCATGGCTTCAACTATCACCTCTGGAAAATGATTATCAAATCTCAAAGTACAATATAAATGAGAGCTATTATTATTATTGCCATTTTTATCACTAGCCCCAATTTCACTTAAGCATCAGACCCACATAAAGAATAGTCTATAGATCATCTTTACCTATGGGAAGGGAGCTAAGAAATCCAATTTCCTCATTTTACATATAAGGAAATCAAGTCCTAGGAGCTTAAATGATTTATTGATGGTCTCAGGAGCTGATCTTTATATGTAAGACTCTGTGTGGTATATTACATATTACACATATTACCTTTTTTGAGTCTCACAACAACCCTGTGAGATAGGTACTATTTTCATCCCTGTTTTACAGACGGGGAAGCAGAGGTTGAAGAGAGGTTAAGCGATTAGCCTAGAGGCACAAGCTAGTAAATGTCAGAAATGGGATTTGAACTTTAATCAAGTCAACAAGCATTTATCAAACACCATGTGCCAAGCATTGTAATATACAAGTAGCGCTAGTTAATAAGTAGAAAAATAAATCAATTGAAGAGGCTCAAGAAAAAAGAATCTGAAATAACTGAATTCACCCACATGGAGATGAGTGAATCCCCAAACATAAATTACCTAGGAAAGAACTCCCTATTTGACAGAAGTAGCTAGAAGGTGAAGTAGATAGAGCATTGGACCTCCAGTCAGGAAGATCTAAGTTCAAATCCAGTTTCAGACACTCACTGGCTATGTGACCTTGGCAAGTCACTTTAACCCTGTTTGTCTTAGTTTCCTCATCTGTAAAATATAAGCTCTCATCTTCAAGGTTGTTGTGAGATTAAAATGAGATAATCTTTGTGAAGAACTTTTACAAACCTTAAATACTCGTTATTATTACTTGACAAGACTTACTCAGAAACTGGAAATCGGTAAGAAGTTAGACCAAAACATTATCCCAAAATGTTTGATAATCATATACCACAATACATTTAAAATGGATATAGTACCTGGTATAGTAACTGTTATATTATTAAAAAGAATGGCTAGGAGGATGAATTAATAAGTAAACAAAGTATAGAGGCAGGAGTGTGCTAGTAAATGTTTAACAACTGTCTCCCCCCCCCCCAAAAAAAGTTTACAACAACATGCTTTTAAATTAATCTGCGTTATTAACATTTTTCTCCATCACTTTCTTAAATTTAGATAATCAGCAATAAATAAATTGAGCCCTAAATTATATCATTTTGCTGATTTGTAAGGTACAAATGTTAGCAATAAAAAAAACGTAACAATAGGTTTTGGAGAGTGGGTATGAGCTGGCTCCAGCACACCCTGAATAGAAGTAATTATAAAAAATAAAATAGGTAATTTTGATTAGATTAATTTGAAAAGCTTTTGTACAAACACAATGCAGATAAGATAAAAAGGGAAATAGTTACTGGGGAAAAAAATCTTTACATAAAATATCTCTGATAAGGGCAAAACAAATAATCATTAAAAGATAATAGAAATATGTAAATCCAAATATCATTCCCCATAATAATAAGCAGTCAAAAATAGGAATAAACAGTTCTCAAAAGAATTGCAAACTATTAACAACTATATGAGAGTATACTTTAAGTCACTATTCATAAGAGAAATGCAAATCAAAACATCTCTGAGCTTTGACCTTACACCCAGCAAATTGGCAAAGTTGACAAAAACTAGGAATGGTAAGTATTGTATGGGTTATAGAAAGATGGGCAAAAAAAGGAAATGACAATTATAAGAGAGAATATGGAAGGACAAGCATAATAATGTACTATTGTACATAAGTATTTGAATTGGTCCAGCCATTATGGAGAGAAATGCATATGCATGTATGTATGCACATATGTGTGTATGAGTGTATATATACACGCACACATATATAGAAAGGGAGAGACAGGTAAACAGACAGAGACAGAGAGAGAAAATAAAAAGGCTAAGGACCCATATGTATAAAAAACTGAGAAATATGGGAGATATAAAAATAAAATATATCAACAAAATTTATTTTTTAAAAAAGGCACCAGAGGGGAGGGGGGAGGTGGAACCAAGATGGCAGCATCAAAGCAGGAAAACTCTGTGAGATCCCCCCTCATAACCTCAAATACCTATAAAATATGACTCTAAACAAATTTTAGAGCTGCAGAACCCACAAAGTGACAGAAAGAAACAAATCTCCCACTGAAGATAGCACAAAAGGTGGACTCAGTCCCACGTGAGCCCACTGTTTTAAACCTAGGGTGGACTGACAAGTGGCTGCAGTGGACTTTGGGAGAGTGGATCACCAGCAGCTGTGGCGGTTTCCAGAATTATCAATGCATAAATGCCAAAGACAAAGTGAGAGGTCAGTGTAGAACTCTGTTGGAACTGGGG
The DNA here is from genome assembly GCF_028583685.1 of Petaurus breviceps papuanus. Classification (NCBI taxonomy): domain Eukaryota; kingdom Metazoa; phylum Chordata; class Mammalia; order Diprotodontia; family Petauridae; genus Petaurus; species Petaurus breviceps. Next base: position 61,506,199 of record NW_027187419.1, on the reverse strand, counting down.
GGGAACAGAGAAGTGGGTCTGGCCCCTGCCCCATAGCTAGAAGTAGCAGAGGTACAGCGGCCCTACTGCTGCCTCCACATGGCCGCTTCAGAGCTCCTAGCCTGCAGATTGTAAGGGGGCCAACCCAAGATTCAGAGGGTAATCACTCTTGCTTTAACCTACCTGGATCTGGATCACAGTCTTGGGTGGTGTCCTGAGGTGTGTGACCAGTGAGCCAGAGTTTGTGGGAGCTGCAGAGATGGTGCCCTCCTAATAGCTCTGGCGAAAACCCCTGTGATTTGGGACAAAGTTCTCCCCTCTGGAAGCAGAGTTCTACTGTGGCAAGGAGCTCAAAAGTCAAGTAATTGAGTGACAACATGAGCAAGCAAAGGAAGCAAAGCAAGAGCAGCAATCCAACTTTAGATTTCTTTTTGGGGAACAAAAAAGATCAAAGCATGGAATGGCAGGAAGACAATGAAGTCAGAACTCCTGCACCAAAAGCTTCCAAGAAAAATATGAACTGATTACAGGCCATGAAGGAGCTCAAGAAGGATTTTGAAAATCAAGTAAGAGAAGTGGAGGAAAAATTGGGAAGAGAAATGAGAACGATGCAAGAAAATCATGAAAAGAGAGTCAACAACCTGACTGAAGAAAATAACACCTTAAAAAACAGATTAACTCAAATGGCAAAAGAGGCCCAAAAAGACAATGAGGAGAAGAATGCCTTAAAAAGCCAAATTTGCCAGATGGAAAAAGAATTTCAAAAGCTCACTGAAGAGAATAATTCCTTCAGAATTAGACTGGAGCAAATGGAAGCTAATGACTTCATGAGAAATCAAGATACTACCAAAAAGATCCAAACAAATGAAAAAATAGAAGGCAACGTGAAATATCTCATTGGAAAAACCACTGACCTGGAAAATAGATCCAGGAGAGATAGTTTAGAAATTATTGGACTACCTGAAAGCCATGATCAAAAAAAGAACCTAGAAATCATCCTTCAAGAAATTCTCAAGGAAAATTGCTCCTATATTTTAGAACCAGAGGGCAAAATAGAAACTGAAAGAATTCACCAATCACCTCTTGAAAAAGATCCCCAAAAGAAAACTCCTAGGAATATCATAGCTAGGTTCCAGGGTTCCCAGATCAAGGAGAAAATATTACAAGCAGCCAAGAAGAAACAATTTGAACATGATGGAAACACAATCAGGATAACCAGGATCTAGCAGTTTCTATGTTAAGGGATTGAAGGGCTTGGAATATGATATTCCAGAGGTCAAAGGAGTTAGGATTAAAACCAAGAATGACCTACCCAGCAAAACTGAGTATCATGTTTCAGGGGAAAATATGGTCATTCAATGAAATAGAGGACTTTCAAGCATTCTTGATGAAAAAAACAGAGTTAAACAGAAAATTTGACATTCAAATACAAGAAGCAAGAAAATCATGAGAAGGTAAACAGGGAAAAGAAATCATAAGGAATTTATCGAAGTTGAACTATTTACATGCCTACATGGAAAAACGATAATTGTAATTTATGAAACTTTTCTCAGTATGAGGATGGTTGAAGGGAATATAAATGTATATATATATATATATATATATATATATACATATATATGTATATATACATATGTGTCTATATAGGAAGGTATATATGCTTATGAATACATATGTGAGTGTGTGTATATATGTGTACAGTTATACATAGACAGAGGGAACAGGATCAATTGAATAGAAAGAGATGATATTTAAAAGGTGAAACAGAGGTAAGAGAGGGATATAATAAGAGGATATGGGGAGAGACAGAATAGGGTAAATTATCTCATAAAAAAGAGGCAAGGGATAACTATTACAATGGAGGGGAAGAACAGGAAGGCAAAAGGGAATGGGTCAATCTTACTCTCATTCAATTCGGCTTAGGGAGGGAATGACATACACACTAAATTGGGTATCTTGCCCTACAGGAGAGTAGGGGGGAAGGAGATGAGAGGGGGAATGATGGAGGGGAGGGAAGGTGGGGGGGAGGGTAGTTAGAAGCACACACTTTTGAAAAGGGACAGGGTCAAAGTAGAGAATAGAATAAGTGGGGGGTGGGATAGGATGGAGGGAAATATAGTCAGTCTTTCACAATATATACACTATGCAAATGTTTTGCATAACTATACATGCACAACCTATATTGAATTGCTTATCTTCCCAGTAAGGGTGGGTGATGAGGGAGGAAGGGAAAGAATCTGGGATTCAAAGTTGTAAAATCAAATGTTTTTTAAAAACTATTATTATTATTATTATTTACATGCAACTGGGAAATAAGACATACAGGCACTGGGGTATGGAGATCCATCTTGTCCTACTGGAAAGTCGGATTGGGGATGGAGGAGGATATAGGAGAGAGCAGACTGGGGGAGTGGGTGTACAGTGGGATCGCTGTTTTGGGGTGGTGAGTAGGGGAAAGACGTGGAGAAAATTTGTAATTCAAAATCTTGTGGAAATTAATGATGTAAATTAAAAATAAACATAAAATTTAATTAAAAAAAAGACAGTTGTGGACCTCTTAAAACACATAGCAAGTGTGGACTTTACTATTGCCAGATTGTATGCAGAGGGCAGGCAAAGCTGCCTTAGATTGAACATTTCCTTTAAGTGAGTATTGGACCACTCTGCTACAGAACTATCAGCAATTTAAAGCAGGATTCCTGGCACTTTTAAAATACCCCTGCTATAAGTAAGTCATGAGTTCTGTAATGGAACTTCAACAAGGAGGATTGTCTTTGGAGAATCAGCAAAGATGGAGGTATAAGAGGAAGTAGGATAGTTCAGCTTCCCTCCAAACCTACTCCAAAAAAGACAAATGATGAATTCCAAAACTCCATAAAAAGATGAATTCTCCAATGAAGTATGCCAGACTGCATAGTGAGAAATGAGGAAATCTAAGAATAAGTCTCAGTGGGTCATTTTTTCCAGGCTAAGATCATTAATTTGGTCCACATTCAAGTGACCAAAGCAGGATTTGTGGGAAAAAGGCAGGCCTCTTTTGTGGTGGCAAAGAATTGGAAATCAAGGGAATTCCCCTCATTTGGGGAATGGCTGAACAAGTTGTGGCATATGAATGTAATGGAATACTACTGTGCTATAAGAAACGAGGAGCAGACAGACTTCATAATAACTTGGAGACATTTAAACTGATGCTGAGCTAGAAGAGCAGAACCAGGAGAAATTTCTACACAATCACAGACACAGTGTATGTGTGATGACTAACTTCAATAGACTGGGCTCCTCTCAGCAATGTAAGGTTGTAAGACAACTCCAAAAGACTCATGATTGAAAGAGATACCCACATCCAGAGAAAGAGATGCAGAGTCTGAATGCAGATTGAAACAATCTACTTGCTGTGTTTCTTTTTCTTGTTTTGTTTTGTTTCCTCTTTCCCACTGATCATTCCATCAGTTATAATCCTTCTTTACAACCTGACTAATGATTAATGTGAAGATATTTGTAGATCCTATATTTGAGTGCATGCCACCATGGGGGGGGGGGGGGAAGAGAGGGAGGGGGAGAAGAACTTATAGGGATTTTTAGCTAGGTGACAGGGGCTACGTCTAGAAGCTATCTATGGGATCTCCACCTAGGAGGAAATCTGTAATTGTGTTGCCTAGCCCCAAAATGGGGCTGAAAACTGGAAAGTTCAGGGATGTAGTGATCAGACTGTATACTAGATCAGACTATTTTGGCCTGCTGGAAGTTTGCAGTGCCCTAGTCCAAAACACCTCAAATACCCCTGAAGAACACAGAACTCAATACCTGGAGAAAGAAGGAGTAGGATCCTAGAAAATACAAATCAGAAACTAGTCCTAATGCAAACGCCAAATCCAGGAATTAAAGCTAGAAGGATGAATAAGCAAAAGAAAAGCAAAAACAAACCAAAAATTTCCCCATAAAAAAGAGTGATTATGGTGCCAGGAACTCCCAAGACACAAACTTAGAACAATAGAATCACTCCAAAACACATACATGTGAAGTCTCAAAGTATAACTTAGCCACAAGATCAATTATAATTCCTTGTAGAAATGTAAGAGGGGCAGCTAGGTGGTGCAGTGAATACAGTACCGGCCCTGGAATCAGGAGGACCTGAGTTCAAATTTGGTCTCAGACACTTGACACACTTCCTAGCTGTGTGACCTTGGGCAAGTCACTTAACCCCAATTGCCTTGCCTTCTCCCCTCCAAAAAAAGAAAACAAAAAAAACACCCCAAAAAATAAATGAAGAGGTTTTTAAAAAATTTAAAATTATTTAATTAAATGAGAACATTAGAGGAAAGAAATAGAAAAGAAGTGAGAGATACAAAGGAAAGACCTAGAAGAATTAGAAAACTCTACTCAAGCAACAGACGCTTGAAAATTAGAATAGACCGGGGCATCCAGGTAGCACAGCGAGTAAGAGCACCGGCCCCAGAGTCAGGATGAATGGGATCGAATAGAGCTCAGATACTTAGCATCACACCCAGAAATAACTGGCTGTGTAACCTTGAGCAAGTTATTTAACCCCAATTGCTAAAAAAAAAAAAAAAAAGAAAATTAGAATAGATCAAATGAAAGTTATGAAACAACAAGAAATCTTAAACCAAAGTCAAAAGACTGAAAAAAAATGAAAAAGAAAATGTAAGGTCTTTCATATCAAAAACAGATATCTCGAAAATAGATCAAGGACAGCTCACTTAAGAATTAGTGGATAGGCCAAAAACCAAGACCTAAAAAATAGCCTGGATATTATATTTCAAGAAATCATTAAATAAAACTGCCCCAGACCTATTAGAAAAAGAAAGTAAAGTAAAAATAGAAAATGTCAACTAATTACCTCCAGAAACAAACCCCAAAATGAAAATTTCCAGGAGTATCATAGTCAAAATCCAGAGCTTCTAAGTTGAAAAAACAAACAAAAACAAACTGCAAATGTCTAAAAGGGAAGAATTCAAATGCTGAGGAATCACAGTCAGAATTGCACAAGATTGGGGCAGCTACATGGAGCAGTGAATAGAGCACTGGCTTAAGAGTCAGGAAGATGTGAGTTCAAATCCTGCCTCAGACACTTGACACACAAGCTGTGTGACCTTGGGCAAGTCATTTAACCCCAATTGTCTTGCCTTCCCCCCTCAAAAAAAAAGAATTGCACAAAATTTAGCAGTTACCACTCTAAAGAAGCAGAGTGGAATACAAGACTCCAAAACATAAAACATAGAGACTTACTACCAATAATAACTTACCCAGCTAAGTTGAATATAACCCTACAAGGGGGAAAAATAATCTTTAATGAAATAGGGCCTTCTAAGTATTCCCCATGAGAAGAGCAAAGCTAAGAAGAAACTGTGAAATACAAACATAGAAACCAAGTAGTAAATACAAGTAGGCAATACAAAGGGACTATACAAAGAGGAAGTGCTTACATTCTAATGGAGGATACACACATCCCTTCAGAAGTCTAATGCCACCAGGGATCATAAAGGGAATTAAATAAGACAGAGGTTCCAAGAATGGTTTTGTTATATTTTGGTGATCTTAAAGAAAAAAATTAAGGAGAAAAAAATGAGGAGGAAGACACAATAGAGAAAGAAGGGGAAGGACGAATGGGGGAATTTATGTCACATAATCAGGCTGTGAAAGCAGAAGTCAATCCAAATGAGAAAGGTTTGGGGGGTGGGGAGCAGGCATCACTCGAACCTTACTTTTATCTAACTGATCAAAGGAGGATAGAATGTGCTCATGAGCATGTGAACACAGCGTTTGGTGGAAAAATATCTACCTCAATAGGAAAAGAGTAGGTAAAGGAGAGGGGAGAAGGAAGAATAAGAGGGAGGAGGGATTCAAGGAAGATTGAGTCATAAGCAAATAACCCTCTGAACTCAGAGTGGGGATCATGCAGAGAGTTTAAAAGGAAAGAGTATATATATATCTATGTATATCTTTATATATATAGTATATGAATGTATGTATGCATGCTTTCCATTAACTAAGAACATTTTGGGGCTGGGAGAAAGTGGTCCTGATTTCAAATTTAGAAAGGGACTGAATGAAAACTTAAATTGCTTAACAAAGTATTTTATGCCTGGAGATAAGGTTGCCTTTCCTGATGACAAGTAACTTGAATGGCCATAAAAAAAAAAGAACAACAGGAAAAAAGCAGGAATGGGACTGGGAAAATCTTACAGAACTATAGGGAGAGGTACAGGAGAACCCTGAGCTCATGAAACCAGGGGATTGGTCAGAGATTATAGTCAGTAAACATTCAACAAATGTATTTAGCACTTACTATGTACTTATTATGCAAACCACATTGCTGGGATAATAATATTGAATTTATCCTGACCTGTGCTTCTAGTGTGGAACTTTCTCTTTCCTAGCCTCATAGTAGTAATAGACTTGGGATCAGGACAATAGAAGAAAACTTTTAGGAAAGTGGGCAGAATCAAGATTGGGTAAGGAGAAACTATCTGGAGAACTTAGCCTCTAAGAGTAATGAACATACCAGGATCAGCAGAACCAATGTTTCCAATGTTGGGGCTCTAGGACACTTGATCCATTGGAGCAGACAGCAATTAACTAGGCATTAAGAGGCCCATCAAAAGGAGAGATATGTAGAAGGTATCTTTGCTCGACACACACTGAAAGTTGTATAGGGCCAGAGGTTAGGGCAGATAATATCGATAACAAGAATTTTACCTGGCAGGGGTAATTCCATGATCACTATGTTAGTTTCCCCAGGGTCAGGCTTATCCATTGTACTCTGGGTGGGGTGGCCCCTGCAATTTCACCAAATGTGGGAAACTTGACTACATAATTTGTGGTAGTGGGGGACTATGTTCACATTCTTCCCTGAAAAATTTTAATAACTAAATAATATATGGACAATGAGATAGGACATGCCATTCATGAGGAACACCATGTTTGAGTCATGACTGAAGGAGAATCACTGGGAGGAAGATTGGTGTGGCACTTTACATGTAGCAAGGGATGAATTCATTTAAGCTTTGTTGTAAGATGATAAACATGGCCTGGGAGAGGATAGGGTTGAGGCTACAGTGGATCAGATAGCAAAAGCCCTGCTTCTATTGGATCTGGTTCACAAGGGCAAGTACTCAAACCCTCCTGAGAGACCAGTATAGCAGATGCATCTTTGAGTCAAGGCCACTTAGAGAAAATGGCCAACTAACACTATACTTTCCTTGAAGAAATCCATCTAGGGGAAATTATTTATAAGGGTGAAGAGAGGCTTCCAGTAGAAAGGACATTAAAATGTAAACCTCTGCCCTGGGTTAGGAAGATAAAAGGAGGGAAGAAGACATAGGGAAAAAAAAGGAACCTCTTTGCCAAACTTGATGGTACAAAATGAGAAGGAACAATTGGTGATTAGCACAAACCAGCTCTCCAAGAGAAGAGCTGAAGGAAGATCTGCAGCAGGACAAAGGTACAGGGAATGCTGGACACCAGAACACGATGTTGTCTCTTACACGTGTGCTTAGATGTCCTGAATACCTGACTCTGAAAAAGGTGGCTTGATCAATAACACTAATGCCAATGGATAAAGGAATCCTATGATCTTTGTGAGTGGGAGTACAGGTCAAGTCACATACCCAGGGAGAAGAAGTAGAAAGGGGGGAGTATTAAAAGGGGAGATACTTTTACAACATTAAGGAGGTTGTGTGGGGTATGGAGACCCTATTCCAAATTGACTACTCGGAGACCTTAAAGTGAAGATAGGAAGTTTATTAGAATCTCACGGGAATGGGGCGGCCAGGTAGCACAGTGAATAAGAGCACTGGCTCCAGAGTCGGGATGACCTGGGATCAAATCTGGGCTCAGACACCTAGCACCCACCCAGAAACACCTGGCCATGTAACCTTGAGCAAGTTACTTAACCCCAATTGCTTAGGGGCAGTCAGGTGACACAGTGAGTAAGAGCACCGGCCCCAGAGTCAGGATGACCTGGGGATCAAATCTGGGCTCAGATACTCAGCACCACACCCAGAAATAACTGGCCGTGTAACCTTGAGCAAGTTACTTAACCCTGATTGCTTTAAAAAAAAAAATCTCGCGAGAAGTGGGTGGTCCAGTCGCTGGAACAAATGCCCAGGAGAGGAGGCTGCCGTACAGAAGCTAAAGCTGGGTTTACCAACATTAACATAATTATTACTAATGAGGCTCTAATTTTGTTGGATAATATACATAATCCATGAAGTTCATTAGGTAGGCACAGTAGCAATCTTAGAATACTGAACCCCCTTCAGTCTTACCCTAGACACATTCTTATGGGGCCTTGAATGCCCCAAGGCTACTGTCTGTTCCTCAACTGGTCAAATTTTAGTTTTAGTCTGAGAACCAGGGACTGAGCTTCTTTCCCAAGGTTACTGCCTGTTTCTCCTTATCAGCAGTCTTGTTCAGCAATTCTTGCAGTTCTATAGAAATTTAACTCTTTTATGGTAAGTTGGGTGAAAAGGGCTCACTAGAATAGAGCAACTATATAGAAAGATTTCTAAAGTTTCAAAGTCACATAATTTCTAGAAAAATGGAAACTTAGGCCTAAGGCCTAAGGACTTACTTTACAGATAGTCTCTGAGAAACCACACTTTTACCTGTCCCATACAAGGTGAACAGTTGAGCTATAGGAGCTGGAAGGAAGCATAAGTCCCTGAAAAGGAATAGAATCTTCTTTTTGGTAAGGCTAACATCAGTGTCTTTCACACTCTGAGGCTACTCATAAGTAATGTGTTAATAAAGAGAGAGCCCAGACTTCTGGGCTAGTATTCTTAAATTGGTTCTTACACTGCAGCAGTAGAGCTAAGTGCTTGGATAGGAGTAAGTACAAGAACTCACATTGGCAGAGATATACAACTCTGGGGGCCTGGTTTCTGGAGTGGTCTTCTCTGTGGGTCTTTTGTGTTCCCTTGCATTGTCTTCCTGGGAAAATCCTGTACTTTGGCCTATATAACAAGCTACCTAAGACTTGGGACACAAAGTACACCAAAATACCAGATGGGGATGACTCTGAGTCATAATGTCAGTGAAGCTATATCTTTATGTTATACCTTTAATACACTGAACCCTTCAGTATTCTCTTGGACATTCTAATGTCATAGATTGTCAAATCCTAGATAGTGCAGCTGTAGGACCCTGTACCCTGTTTTATCTAACCTTGGTATCTCACCTAGGCCTTAGCAGTCTTCTGAACAGCATAGGCCTTTATCAACGTTTAATTAATTGAAATGAATGGATTAAATAATACCTCATGATCACTTCTAGCTCCATAATGATTATGATTTATTAAAATAATATATATGATATAATATTTATGATTCTACAAGAATTGCTTAGATTGGGATCCTTCTTTGGGAGCATGTTAATCAACCAAGCAATCAATTAACTAAAAAAATATTTATCAAGTGCTTACTATGTGTCAGGGACCATATGATTAGGTAAAGTTTCATTGCAAACCATTCTCAGACACTAGGGAAGTCCTACAAGGACCCAAGGATCTGGATGGAAAGATTTTAGGTTACTAGTTGTCTATATTCCTAGAAAGAAATTACTCAGAGAAGGAAAATAAATTCCTCTTATAGATCCTGGTGGGGTACGGGATGAGCAGAAATAGACGGTTTATACTTTGTATGTGGCAATCTTGGCTATCTGAGAGCTGCAGGTATGGCTTGGAATATTAGTGAGCAATGGTGGGCATTAACATTTCAACTAGTCATTGAAGTCATGGTCTATTCCAGGAATAATCAGAAATTGAAGAAGCAGGTGGAGCAGAAAAGGGAATTAGAATTTGTAGGGGGATTGGGAACAAAGGGGAAGAGTGTCATGGTTGAACCTGAAATTAGGTGAGAGCTGAAAGCTCAGCTAACAGATATTAGAAGAGGCCAAGATTAATCTCCATTAACTTTCAAAACAGTGAAAAACCTAACATGTTTTTGCAGGCTACAAGGTTCCATCAGAAGAAAATAACTGAAAGCTGTTATCAGGTCAGAAGAGGAAAGGGTCAGTTTCGATCAGCTTTTAGACAGGGAAAAACCTTAACCTGTGCTTTATTTGACAGAGCTCATTTTAGTAGAAAATATCTTGGAGATCCACATGGAAATGACTTAGATTGAACAATGCTTTGTTTCTAAAGAAGGTCTAATATGTTAATTATTTTGCTGTACAATATTACCTGAGATACCTACAAAGTATGATTTGGCAAGTAGAAAGTAGTTAATCCTGTGAAGTAAGCTCTTTAAGAGAGAGATGCTCTATTTTTAACAGTCCTCAGGTTTGTCACCTAAGGGGATACTAAATTGTCTACACTGGTTCTTCTTAAGTGTCAGGGATCTTTTTCAGCAGGGGGCTACAGCAATGTCTGGGAATAAGCAGAAAAAATACAGATGTTCCTCTTTTCACAATCGTTATCACTACCTTTCACTAAGCTTGGTCATCCTCATTTCATGCACCACATTAGAATTAAAGTTTCTGAAAGTCACAGTTTGGAGGGTGCCCCCCACTTTTCCTGGAGACTTTCACATTCAAGGAAACAAGAAAAGGCCCCAGAGAGAATACTGATAGGTCATACAGACAAAGAATTATTTGTTTTCAAGAATCTATTTGTAATGTGACTAAATTTCTGGAACTCAGGCATTAAAACTTTACAGACCCTCTTTGTACATTTTAGCTCCTTTCACAGCACAACTAATGTTTTTTAATTTAAGTCATATTTCAGGGGTTCATTCTTGTTGATGACAATGGGAAAGACAGCCTGGTATGGTAGAAAGAATGCTGGATTTGGAGTCAAATAACATGGGTTTGAATCCTGGTTCACTGCCTCAGCTTTCTCATCTGTAAAACAAGGGTGCTGGACTAAATTATTTCAAAGGTTCTTTCCAAACTACAAATCTATGATCTAGAGTATAAAGACAAGGAGAGGACCTCAGTTTGAATCTTGAATTTGCCACTCATTACCTGCGTCACCTTGGGCAAATCTTTTTCTTCTCTGGGCCATGGTTTTATTAGTCCAAAATTATTTTCCATATTCAACTCTGAAACTGTATACATGCAGATACTAAACCATTAATCAATATTTCTTTTGTCAAGTTAACATATATTAAGTGTCTTTTGTGTGATATTGTGTTAAGCACTGGGGATCCTTCTCCTCCTGGTACAAGGGAAGGAAACAAGCTAAGGGCCAGGCACGGTGGTAATGGCTTTGTAAATTTTATCTCATTTGATCCTCACAACAATCCTGGGAGGTAGATGTTATTATTATCCCCATTTTACAGTTGAGAAAACTTAAGTATACCTACTTGCTGAAACCCTGTGGTGCTTTCAAGATCCACCATTTTTTATTACTACAGCTAAAAGTGAGACCCCTTCCTTTGAACTCTCATATATATTTTGGAGTGTATTTATTTATGTAAAAATCACCTCTTCTCATCCCATCCCATCCCATCCCAGATTGTAAACTCCTCCTGGGCAAGGACCATTTCTTACCCTCCTTTGTATTCTGCTCCCTTCCCATGCAGCAAGCTCAATGTCTTATGCACAGTATATAATCAATAAAAGTTTTTATTAATTTGCCTACAAGTTTCAAAGTCTTTGTGATAGAGATCTATTTATATTACATATAACTTCCTTCCTTCCCTCCTTCCCTCCCTTCCTCCTTTCCTTCCTTCCCATCTATCAATGTTGTTTTTAAAAGACTCTACTAATGAGGACTAGAGGAAACTAGGTTCAAATCCTGACAACTTCTCTACTGTGGGACCCAACAGAGTAAGGTAAGGTAAGGTAAGGTAAGGTAAGGTAAGGTAGGGTAAGGTAAGGCAAGGCAAGGTGGGGCTCATCCGCAGGAGCTGGCCACGTTTTCAGCCACAGCGACGCAGGAAGTCCGTGCGGTTAGGCATGAGATGGGGGACACAATCATGGGTCCTTTCCTAAAGCATCACCCTAAATGATCTCAGTAACTGCCTCCCTAGTGCAGGGCTTGTAATTACACCTTGGGTCACTGAACTGGACTGGCCGTCGAGGCTCCAGTCCAAAGCCCTAATTTTATTCTTTGTCACATTTGGAACCCAAGTGCAGAGGCTGTAGGACTGGCAAGGGTTATCTAGTGACCAGGGGCACATTCAAACCCTGGGCCCCTCCCAACACACCGTGCGGTCTTTTGCACTACCTTGCAGACCTACGGCTTCAGCCCCGCTCTAGAGGTATGTGCATGCTGGGGATGAGGGGCCGAACAGAACCGGCACCAGCTTCCTTGCCCTTGGTCGTCGCTCGACGCAGCTCGCACTCTCAGGTGAAGGACTTTAACGCCTGCATACTCGGTCGGAGGACTTTAATTCTTCCAACACAGGCCATTCCTCCTCCAGGCTACTGCCCCGCGCTTTCCCTTTAAACTCCGCTCGCGGAAGCTCCGCCCACTACGGGAAGCCGCCAGGGCCCTCCTCTTCCGGCGCTGCCCTGTCTATTTCCTCCAATTCCTTGCACTCTCACTTCAGGTAATTTGGACCCGAGTCTGCAGTTCCCGGGGTGGGCGAATGTGGGGAAGACCCTCATCAGGGTCATCTCCTCCCCGCCGGGGCGCGGGCAGGCTGCCTCGGCGCACGAGCCGGCGTCCTGAGCGGCCCCGCCTTCCTCCTCGCGTGCCTCGGACCCCACGCCCCTGTAGCGGGCCTGCCCGTCTGGGCTGCGGGAGGGACGTTCTCCGGCCAATCCATAAGCATTTACCGAGAGCACACTACTGCAGACATAGGCACTAGGGAGCCATGGAAAGTTATTGAGTAGCGGGTTGTGGAGGTGATAGGCACAGCGCTGGGCATTGCAGCCCCTCGTCCACGCTTGCCGGGCCATTACGTTTTAAGGGGAGCCTGGGGCAAGGGGTGGGCACCCCAGACAGAGCGCTTGGAAAAAGAGAACCCTGGGAGTGAATGAGGAAGAGCTTCGTAGAGGAAGACACTGAGCTTCCTTAACAGTGGATAAAAGCCCCCTTAGACACATCCCATTGGGATTCCACAGCCACCCTGTTACCGAGCTATCCCTTTTCTGCTAGAGAAGTTATTTGCGTTTGTCCTTCGTTTTTGAAGAGGACCAGGGAGGTGATGCCATGACTTGCGAGTGACTTGGATTTGAGTGAGGGAGGGCTGGGCAAGGTCACCAGCCTCACTTTCTCCTCCAGAGCCATCTGGGTCCAGTGGCCCAGGACAAGTGGAGATGCCTAGGATGGTGGAAGATCCTGGCCCTTTTGGGCTCAGGCCTTTTCAGGTTCTCACTTAGAGTGAGATAACAACCATTCAGTGAATAGGCCTCTGTAAGTAGTTACTCAAGGGATGGTCCCTTTAACTAAAAAAAAATCAAACTGGGAGGGGAAGACCCTCAGATTTCCTGGCCAACAGAAACAGTTATTATTGACATTCACTCTGAGCCAGGAGGGCCCCAAATATACCTGTTAAGTGGTACTTAGGAAGGGACTTACTGGGTCCAATCTGTGAGCTCCAGAGTGACATGGGTTTAAGGTTTGGTCTTTGAGGAAAGAAAAGAAAAGAAATCTAGCCAGTAAGCTGCAAGTTAAATGGGCAATTTTTCACCATCAAAATTTACCTTCTTTTGGAAAGGAGGAGAGGGAGAGGACAAATTGAGTTACTCAACTGGCTGGGTCCCTGTTTAGGCAGCTGGGATTACTGACAGGTTGTGCTTGTCCTTCATTTTCAAAGAGTACCATGACATCAGGGAGATGACTTGACTTGCCTGATTCCCTCAAGATCCCATGGCTAGTAAGTGGTGGGTTTGAATTCAGCTCTTCTGGCTCCAGCCTCTGTGGCTTCCAGCAAAGATTCTGTGAGCTATCCAAAGATAAGCAAGAGTGGGGGACACTACTTTAGTCCTAGACAAAGAGGGACTAGGTTAAAAAAATACTGGAAAGGTGGGTTGGAACCTAATAGATGCATGATTTTGAGTTTAAACTTCATTCCTAGGCAGTGGGGACCCACTGCAGTTTTTCAAGGTGAATGCTGTAGGTGATTTACAGAACTGATAGAAGACAGGAATACTAGTTAGGCAGTTAACAATAGGTAAAAAGAACACCTGAAATATATGGTGGTAATAGTAGAAGTGGAGAGGGAAGGCCACATAAGAGACATTTCCTGGTCTTTGGCTTTACTAAACCAAGTAGAAAAAGGGGATAGAAAGGCTTTGAGTGTGAACAATCTTGAAAGTTTTGATAGTGAATATCTGAGTGGAGGAATGGTAATGGTAAACAGGGTTAAAAAAGAAATAGGCACATTTCCCCTAATTTTTCCCTTTTGCTTTCTCCAATACATCTTGGATACCCTCATGACATCAAATTTCTGAAGGAAATAAAACTATTGTAGAGTTGCCATTCAATTTATATGCTCTTAAGTGTTTCAACTTTGCTCAGTAGGCTAAGAAACAAAACTACAGATTATGCAGAAGTATAGTCTCACAAGTTTGGAACCAGAAAGTGCTTAGAAATCAGTGATCCTGTAGTTTCTTTATATTATGGCTTTATCCAAAGGTCTTTTAACTTATCTGAGTGACTCTGTGGTGTTACTGAAGGAGCCATGGGCTTGAAGTCAGGAGACCTCTGTTCAGATACTGTAACACTGTGAGATTGAACAACTCAACTTACCTTCCTGATGATACTCTCCTCACCTGTCAAATGAGGAGGTTAATATTTATAGTATCTACCATATCTAGTTCTGAGGAAAACACTTGATAAGTAAGCCTTTAAGCTCAATGGAAATGTGAATGATCTCTTTTGTAGGTAAAGAAGTGAATGAGGTTGGGCAACTTGACCTGAGTTATAAACACTAGATCATTGTGTGGAATGAAAAGGAAAACCTGAGTTTTCCTTTCACACTTTATCTGCTTAGCTCTTAGAGAGCATGTGTTATTAGGAGTACTTTACTTTCTTTGTGTGTGGGCAAAACCTAGAGGCATGCAAATGAAAGCAGGATTTGGTAGTTCAGTAACAGTGTAGCCAAGAAAGCTTCTATCAGGATCTCCTTCCAAAGCTCTGTTGACAAAGAGCAAATGAGGCATTTTGTTGTGGTGTATCAACTTAGCAGGTACATATAATAAGACCATTATTCCACTAGGAAGACTACAGTGTAACTTTTTTGTTAAGATAAGAAAGACTTTATGAATATTAGCCAAATGAAAAGCCTGGAGTAAACAGTGAAGAGGTGATGACAAAATGTTTTTATCTCTAAATCTTTCCTTGAACTATAAGTGTGTTATCTTTTACTATCTGCTTCTAAGTATGAAGAAGCTAATTAGTTTTGCAATATGACAGTACAAACCCTACAAAACATTTCCTATGATTATTCCCCATCTCCATGATAGTTATTTGGTGGTATACATACAATATGTAGAATCCATAAGCATAACTATATGCTAGAAAAATCTGTTCTATAATGAACAGAAAATGTAAATATCTGTAGTTTGTTCCTCACAGATGTGGGGAATAAAATAGATTTCCAGTTACATTTAGTAATTTTTTTCCTCACAGATGTGGGAAATAAAACAGATTTCCAGTTACATTTAGTAATTTGCTTTATTTTAAATTCAGGAATATTTGCCCCCAAATAAATTAAAAATACTTATCTATTTCTTGCTACTACTTAAGTACTTTCATGTCAGTGAAAAAAGCATTAAACTACTGTTCCGAAAGGGAAAAAAAGGCTTTGATAGACCCAAATTATTCAGTTTATTGTTTTATACATTGAACAAATATTTTTTGACACTTTTAAGACACTGGCCTAGTTGCTACAACAGTAACTCATCTGGCTAGGTAGTGTTTAAGCAAACAATTGGCTATTGATTATTTCACTTCAACAAACATTAAACATCTGTAATGCTTAAGCTCTGTGCTGGGCATTGGAGATACAAAAAACGCCCTAGCCCTCAGGGAATTTATAGTAAAATCTGGTGTCAGGTAGACATAGCTTAACTGTCCTAACAAATTAAATCAGACTTTGTAAATAGTAGCTGTAACTTTAAGCCAAAGGCCAGCCTGGTGCAGTGTGGTCCCACATTAGTCCTTTCAACTACTGTCAATACTTTTGTCTTCACAAATGAGAATCAACAGTATATTTTCCTGAGGCCCACATTGCTCTACTATAAGATGCTGCAAAGCTGGAGCATAAGAGATGGTCAGTTTTAAGTGCTGGCTCTCACACATTCATAGGAATTTGAAAATTACTATGCTGAGTAATAGCATGGGTACATCTTTGCGCAATACACTGCTCAAGCCTCGGCACAGGGGACATCGTGTAGGAGTAAAAGGCTTTCTTTGGCAACTTCAAGCTCCAAATGTAACATGGATAGTTCGGCTGTACTTTAATCTACAGCAATTCAGCCAGAAATAGAACTAAACCTTTCTTCTTCCTGTAGGTGACTTAAGTAAGTTGTCCCCAAATTATTGGGCTTCTTTTGTTGATTCTAAAATTCCGTCTTGATGCAGGGGGAACTTCCTGACGTTCAGTTGCCTATGCAGAAGTGTGAAGCAAACAGTAGATATTTTGCTCTTTATTTTCTTCTCCAGAACCTGCCTTTATGCAGTGTCAAGTTTTTCCCCTTACCTCCCACCATGTCCCCAGCAAGCTTCTCAGTTATTATCAGAAACTACCAGTTCTTACATAGTGTGTTGTAAAGTGTGCCAAATATCTTGTGTACATTATTTCATTTGATATTCACAGTAACTTATATGAGGTAGAGTCTGCTTCATTAACAAATGAGGCTCTGAAAGGTTGACTTGCCCATGATCACACAAGAATGAAATGTCAGGAATATGATTCAAACTCGGGCCTCTCTTCCTCCAGGTCCAGCACTTTATCCACTAGTAGTGCTTCCCTGCTTTCCAGTATTAATGGGAAACGGCAAAACCTCTGCTGTTTGCCTGCTTGTGTCATTAGTAAGGGACTAAGGCCCACTGGATTTCTGTTGCCACTCATCTCTCCAGCCCCACTCCCCAACCATCTGAGGAACTGAAGTCCTCAGTAGGTGATAGAGGTGAGAATCCTTGACCTAGTCTATTCCAAAGTACACTGATGAACTTCCACAGTGTGGGGGTTATATTTTCCTTTATTGTTTTCTCCTCCTGGTCTCATGTTACTATCTCTCTTTGACAGACAAGAAGTTACCCCACTGACTTACAGCTATGACTAGCTGTATCATTTCACATTTTTTTTAAATGTCTTTTAATTATTTAGGCAGGGATACATTCAGGGTACTCCCATTCTTTGGCCTACTACACTTCTGGGTTTCTCTTATGTTATTAAAAGGAAGAGATCCATTTACTCCACACTTTAAATGTGTGAAGTTACCTACAAAGACATAAGTGCTAACTAACCTTGCTAGAGGAACAATAATAAGCATCCCCCCCCCTCATCTACTACTTTGCTCTTAATATGTTCTTAATAATTAGAGGACGATTGATATCAGAAAGACATCTAGCATTAGCTGCCAGAAATCAAATGGTGATTGGCAGGTTTTGGTTTGTCCTTTCCCTCCAATTAGCAGTTTTCATCTAGTTTTCTTAGTGGGCCAGCTTTATGGCCTGTCCCATTTAAGATACTCTTGGGTTCTCTATAAAACCAAATACTTTGGCCTTTTGTTAGTCAATAAGTGTTATGACATGTGTAGGATGCTGTTCCTTTATCTAGTATTAGATACCAAAGTATCTTGGTAAATATCATTTATATACTGAAGATATTTCATGCATCTGGAATTGAAAGATAGCTAGGAAATAGGCAAATGGCCTATGAGTGCAGATAGACTAATAGCCACAGATACCCTCTAGTCTTTGGTAAAAGCCTGATGTGAAGTTCTTTTTTTATGGGATTTTCTTTTCCAGAAACCAGCATTCCCCTAAATTATGTTCACTGGAACACTGTAGTACCTTCTAAGTGCTACAGTGGCAGGTTAAAGGGAAAAAAAATTATTGAATTTTAATAACTTTGTCTCCCTGTTTTCTTAGAATGACAGCTCTTATGAGGAAGTTCATACATCAGACCGTGAAAACTGGAATTAACTGCAGTGATAGATGTTTTAGTACACAGATTATGCAAAAGGCAGTGCTAACACAGTTTAGGGCTATCACTGTTGCCAAAAGATTACCATTGTGTGCATATGCTAACACATTTAGTACAGTTGGAAACACAGAAGAAGAAGAAACGGACAAGAAAAAAATGTCAAAATCAGCTTTTGGCAATGTTGGGAGAAAAATTCATCACCGAATTCTTCAGCTACTTGATAGTAATGGAAACAATTTGGGAACAATGCACCGAGTTGCAGTAATTCGTCTAATGGAGGAACAAAACCTGAGACTTGTTTTACGGAAAGCCAACGTAGATCCTCCAGTGTACCAGTTAATGTCAGGAAGCCAGATTCATGAAGAACAACTTCGACTTAGAGAGAAAGAAAAGGCCCAATCAAAAACAGGTAGGTATTTTACTAATGATTTCAAACTGCTTTTGGAAATTGTAAAGATTATAAATATTGTCCTAAATCATCTGGAGATTCTCATTTCTTTGTTCATCTCTCACTTGACCATTTTTCTCATCTTAATGAGACTTCTTTTGCCTCCATTTCTACCTTACTTTCTCTTAATATTTGTTTAAGAAAAAAAAAAAGATTAAGCAAAAGTATCCACACAAGTACTTTCTTGTCATTAGGGGAAGGAAGGAGGTCCTCATAGGTATTTTCTTTTCTCACAGATTCCTGTGTGTTAAAGTCACTCTTTTTAAAAGTAGCGAGACATCTCAGTTAACTATTATGCACAACCAGATAGGTACTTGGTATTATTTGTGTTAACATGAAAATATTTACTAAATTATTAATTGCTTATAACAGCAAAGCATTTTGGAGGCAAAGTACACTGAACCTAGAATTAGGAGATCTGGGTTTTACTTTTTGCTCTGTCTGTTCTCTAGCCACATGACTTTGGAATAAACTTTAATTTTTCAGAGCCAGTATCCTTATTTGAAAAGTAATAACTTATCCTTGTTATATTATGCTGTCTGGTAAAGTGATGTAATTTATTATGAATTATGAAAACTAAAACTCAATAAAAATAAAGTATCATCATTATTTTCTTCTACCAAAGTAATACTCTAATTCCTTTTTTGTTTATCCAGTTACATATTCATTGAACAAAAGGGCTAAGGAGGTAGCAACTAGCAATTTGGATATGTGGTTCAAAAAAAAAATGAAGTGGATTAATAGGCAAAAATTCTAGAGGTGGCTCCAGATTCTTGAAAACCATGCCAAGAGCTTTTGAGGATAGTTCTGGCTTGCAACTGTGGTTGCTGGACTAACCTAGCTAAGTTTTGAAAGTTCTATCAATACAGGGCTCATCAAAAGTTAACTTTATTTTTTTCTCCTCTTTTTTATTTTTTTGTTTACATCATTCATTTCCATGAGATTTTGAGTTACAGATTTTTTCCCCATTTTTCCCCTACCCACCACCCAAAACAGCAATCCCACTGAATATCCCCTCCCCCAATCTGCTCTCTCCCATATCTTCCCCCATACCTCCTCCAACTTTCCAGTATGGCACGGTGGATCTCTATGCCCCAATACCTATATATCTTATTTTTCATTTATATGTAAAATACTACTACTACTACTACTAATATATATATATTTTTAAACATTTGATTTTAAAACTTTGAATTCCAGATTTTTTCCCTTCTTCCCTCGTCACCCATCCTTACTGGGAAGATAAGCAATTCAATATAGGTTGTGCATGTGTAGCTATGCAAAACATTTCCATAGTGGATATATTATGAAAGACTGACTATATTTCCCTCCATCCTATCCCACCCCCCACTTGTTCTATTCTCTACTTTGATCCTGTTCCTTTTCAAAAGTGAGTGCTTCCAACTTCCCTCCCCCCCCAGCCTGCCCTCCCTTCCATCATCCCCCCTCTCAACCTCTTCCCCCCTACTCTCCTGTAGGGTGATACCCTATTTAGTGTGTATGTCATTTCTGAGAATAAGGGTGATTCATTCCCTTTTGTCTTCCTGTTCTTCCCCTCCATTGTAACAATTTTCCCTTGCCTCTTCTATATGAGACAATTTACCCCATTCTATCTCTCCCCTTCTCCTCTCATATTCTTCTCTCACCTGTTAATTTCATCTTTTAAGTATCATCCCTTCCTATTAAATTGATCCTGTTCCCTCTGTCTATATATAGCGGTGCACATATATACAAACACTCACATATGTATTCTTACACCCATATATCCTCCTATATAGACATATATATGTATGTATATACATTTTTATTCCCTTCAACTATTCTCATACTGAGAAAAGTTCCATCAGTTACAATTATTGTTTTTCCATGTAGGCATGTAAATAGTTCAACTTTGATAAGTTCATTATGATTTCTTTTCCCTGTTTACCTTCTCATGATTTTCTTGCTTCTTGTATCTGAATGTCAGATTTTCTATTCAACTCTGGTTTTTTCATCAAGAATGCTTGAAAGTCCTCTATTCCATTGAATTACCATATTTTCCCCTGAAACATGATACTCAGTTTTGCTGGGTATGTTATTCTTGGTTTTAATCCCAGCTCCTTTGACCTCTGGAATATCATATTCCAAGCCCTTTAATCCCTCAGTGTAGAAGCTTTCAGATCCTGTGTTATCCTGATTGTGTTTCCACAATATTCAAATCTTTTCTTCCTGGCTGCTTAGAATATTTTCTCCTTGATCTGGGAACTCTGGAACCTGACTATAATATTCCTAGGAATTTTCTCTTTGGGATCTTTTTCAGGAGGTGATTGGTAGATTCTTTCCACCTCTATTTTGCCCTCTGGTTCTAAAACATCAGGGCAGTTTTCCTTGAGAATTTCTTGAAGGATGATTTCTAGACTCTTTTTTTTGATCATGGCTTTCAGGTAGTCCGTTCATTTTTAAATTATCTCTCCTGGATTTGTTTTCCAGGTCAGTGGTTTTTCCAATGAGATATTTCACATTGCCTTCTATTTTTTCATTTGTTTGGATCTTTTTGATAGTATCTTGATTTCTCATAAAGTCACTAGCTTCCATTTGCTCCAGTCGAATTCTGAAGGAATGATTCTCTTCAATGAGCTTTTGAGATTCTTTTTCCATCTGGCAAATTCAGCTTTTTAAGGCATTCTTCTTCTCATTGCCTTTTTGAGCCTCTTTTGCCATTTGAGTTAGTCTATTTTTTAAGGTGTTATTTTCTTCAGTCAGGTTGTTGACTCTCATTTTATAATTTTCTTGCATCATTCTCATTTCTCTTCCCAATTTTTCCTCCACTTCTCTTAATTGGTTTTCAAAATCCTTCTTAAGCTCCTCTATGGCCTGTAACCAGCTTATTCTTAGAAGCTTTTGGTGCAGGAGTTATGACTTTGCTGTCTTCCTCCTGTTCCATGCTTTGATCCTTTTTGTCCCCCAAAAAGGAGTCCAAAGTTGGATTACTGTGCTTGCCTTGCTTCCTTCATTTGCTTATGTTGCCACTCAATTACTTGACTTCTGAGCTTTTTGCCACAGTAGAACTCTGTTACCAGAAGGGGGAGCTTTGTCCCAAAGCTCTGGGGTTTTCTCAGCTGCTGGAGCTATTAGTTGGGTGCCTTCTCTGAAGCCTCCCCATGCTCTGGCAAACTGGTCATGCACCCTAGGACCTCCACCCTGGACCACAATCCAGACTCAGGCAGGTTAAAGCAAGAGCGATTACCCCTCAGACTGGTTGCTTGGTTGCCCTGCAATCTGCAGACCATGAGCTCTGAAGCAGCCATGTGGTGGCAGCTGCAGGACTGCAAGGCCTCAGCCTCTTCCTGCCCTGGGGGCAAAGGCCGACTACACTCCTGAATTCCCCAGGTCCCAAAGTGCACTGACCTCTCACTTTGCCCTTAGCATCTATGGGTTAATAATTCTGGAAACTACCACAGCTGCTGGTGATCTGAAGTCCCTCCAGCCAGAGGCTGGTTAGGCCACCCTTAGGCTAAAACTTTGGGTTCGAGCAGGGCTGGGCTTGGCTCCCAGAGTGCTGCGCTGGCTGCTTCCTGCTGGCCTGCCAGGCTGTCTTCAGTGGGAGGTTAGCTTCTCTCTGTCATTTTGTGGGTTCTGTAGCCAGCTCTATCCAGTCCCAACCCTGCAGTGATAGGCCTGGCAATGGCCCTTGTGGGTGGTGGGTCAGCTTGCCACCAAGTCGATCAGGCTTCGTCAAGACCTCTGCACCGGCCCCTGTCGTCTTCCCCGACTTTCTTTTTTTTAAAGCACAGCAATTCATAAAACTGTTAAGGCATGGAGAGGTTACACTCTGTATCAGTAGAAGGAATAGTAACATTGCTGAACTTGTAGATCTTTTAAAATATCATTATGGGGATAAATAGATAGAGACAGAGATTTAGCCCTATCATTAATAGTAAGCTTGAAAATATCATTGTCTTTAATTAGGACCTCCCCAGTTAAAGGAATTGATCTTTTCTTCAAATATTGCACAGCATGATTTGGACACCAAAATTAAACAGATTCAACAGTGGATTGAGAAAAAATATCAAGTCCAAATTACAGTAAAGAAAGGGAAAACTACAGATCCAGAAGATAATATGGTAAGTAAAAGCAGGTATAAACACTTTTTACTGAACATACTTTATAAGGCTAAGATAAAATTATATGCAACTAAAAATTTAGTGTTAAAACATCTTAAAAAGTTAGCTGCTGGATCATTATCTAAATGGTATCATAGGATCATATATTTAAAGCTAATGAGGGAACTGGGAAACTAAAAAGGTTAAGTGACTTGCCAGAATCCTTCTTAATAAGCTGATCCTTCATCTGGAAGATGGTTGTCTACCTGAGAGCCAATGTGGCTTCAGAAAGGGCTAGGGAATGGTTAAAATGGTGTTTGCTGCCTGACAACTCCAGGAGAAATGCCAGGAGCAGAACAGAGGCCTGTACAAAAGGTTTATATAGATTTGACCAAGGCCTTTGATACTGTCAGTCATGAGGGCTTATGGAAAATTAGGTCAAAATTTGTTTGCCGAGTTTATCGATACTGTGCGTCAGCTTCATGACAACATGCTTGCTGGGGTTCTGGATAATGGACGATGCTCTCCTGCTTTCCCAGTCACCAGTGGAGTGAAAAAAAAAAGCTCGTGTGCTTGCTCTCTTGCTTTTTAGCATGATGTTTTCAGCCATGTTGTCAAACAGCTTCAGTGAGGACAAACACAGTATAAGGTCAGCTACTACACAGATGGTAAATTCTTCAACTTGAAAAGGCTACAGGGAAAAACCATAGTGGAGGGAATCTTGGTGCATCACTTTTTGTTTGTGAATGATTCTGCATTCAATGCAGCCTCTGAAGCTGAGATGTAACAAAGTAGGGATGAGTTCTCTGCTGCTTGTGCTAATTTTGGCCTAACAATTAACACCAAGAAAACACAGGTGTTCTATCAGCTAGCACCACACCATCCATACATGAAACCATTGGTTATAGTAAATGGAGAAGTTTTGAATGCTGTGGATAAGTTCACTTACCTTGGTAGCATACTTTCCAAGGATGTACACAATTATGAGGCACATATTGCCAGAGCTAGCTCAGTGTTTGGGAGGCTCCAAAGGAAAGTGTGGGAGAAAAGAGGTATTGGACTGATGACCAAGTAGAAGCTCTACAGAGCCTTCGGAGCTGCCCTCATTGTCGTATGCCAGCACCATGCCAGGAAACTGAATTGCTTCCATTTGAATTGTCTTAGGAAGATTTTGAAGATAACTCGGCAGTATAAGATACCAGACACTGAAGTCCTTTCCTGAACTAAACTGCCAAGCATTCAAATTTTACTGCAGAGAGCGCAACTTTGATGGGCTGACCGTGTTCTAATGCCAGTGACCATGTTCAAATGCCAAATGTACACTTGTCAAAAAGACTATTTTATAGAGAACTCACACAGGGCAAATGCTTACATAGTGGTCAGAAAAAGTGACACAAGGACACTCTCAAGGTCCCACTTAACTTTGGAATTGATTGTATGACATTGGCACAGGAATGCCCAGCATGGCATACCCTTATCAGAGAAGGTGCTATGCTTTATGAGCAAAGCAGAATTGAAGTAGTTCAAAAGAAATATGAGATGCACAAATAGAGAGAATACACCCCAAATGTTCCCATGGAATATTTGTGCCTGATCTGTGGTAGAGCATTCCGAGCTCATATTGGTCTAATCAGCCACAGTTGGGTATGCTGTAGCTTGACTCTAATATAGTGATGTCATTTTGGTTGAAGGACAACAACCATACTATGTGCCAGGCACTAATCTATACAAAAAAATCCAAAACCCAGTGCCTGCTCTCAAGGAGCTCACATTCTAATGGGGCAGAAACTATGTAGAAACAAGATGTAGATGGGATAAATTGGGATAATCAATAGAAGGAAGGCACAAGCATGAGAGATCAAGAAAGGCTTCTGGTAAAATTAGCTAAAATGATATTTTAGCTAAAAATTGAAGGGATCCAGAGAAGCAAGGATGAGGATATGAGGGAGAAAATCCCAGACCTTCAGGATGGATAGAGAAAGTGCCTAGAATCTGGAGGTAGAATTGTCATTGGACTGCAGAGTTGGAGCAGAGTCAGTTTTAAAAAGATTAGAAAAGTAGAAGGGGACTAGATTGTAAAGGGCTTTGAATGACTAACAGGATTTTTTATATTTGATCCTGGAGGTGATAAGAAGGCTGTGGAGAATGAGGAGAGGGCATATTAGTATTAAAATTGACCAGTCAGGTTTTTAACTCAATTCCTCCCTCTTCCAAGTCCCACACTCTAGGCACTACATCACTTGGCACTATGGTGACTAAACAGGTTTGGAGGTAGAAGGTAAAGTATGTCACCTGCCAAGAATAGCTGCTTCTGATTTCTGGCAGTTACCTCATTACCTGCAACCCTCCCTTCCCTCCTTCAAAAAGGAGGTTTACAGACCAATCTGCAGTCCCAGAATTCAGTTATACTGAGTACAGATATAGTGTTGCCCTTGAGAGAGATTATCACTCTGTCATTTCAAGCCCATTGTATTTCATCTTTGTTACCCTGGCCTTCCCTTTTTAATAACTTTGGTTATTCTATAAGTTTTCATTGATTATAAGTTGGTGTTCATTATTATATTATTTTGGGCACGCCCAACTGATTCATTGGATTCCCCCAAGATTTATACCATGCTCATTTCCAAAATAATTAAACACCTAAAAGAGGATAATAATTAACTAATTTATGATTAATTAAGCTAGGAGAAAAGTAGCATGGTCTAGTAGAGTGCTTCTTGAATTAAAAAAATATACTTTAATTGCATATTACAATTTTATTACTACTGTTAGCTAACACTTTTCACAAAGGCTTGTTTTAACTACATATTTATCTGAAAAAAGGACTTAGGAGGCAGCAACAAGCATTCTAGTTTTGAAATCCTTGGTCTTAAATGGGTTAATAGGCAAAACCTGGATTTAGTTTTGTCACTTGACAGCCTCTCGCCCCAAAGGACCTCTTGTTCCTTTAGTTTCTCCACATAGAAATTAGAAATAGAAAAACTGCCTTGTGTGACAGAAAAATTGTGAAGATAAAGTATCAAAATGTAATACAAATACAAGGCCATTTATATATTCAACAGATACCTAGTGAATAGCTACTAGGTGCAAGCTATTGCTAGGCATTAAAGAGGGAGGAGAGGAATTCAGAGATCTGTCAGATAGACTTAAGTCAGGCTAGTCCAGGATTTTCTTGACAGTTCTCCTTTTGAGAAAATAAGTCTGCTTTTAAGAAGGCTTTACAAAAGGGATAATAACCTTTGTGAGACTGTGTAGTCTAATTTTTTAGTTCAGAAATATGGTCACAGAAGATACATTGTCTGCTTTCCAGAAGCTTACATTTTGAAAGAGCAGGTCAGACATCAGACAAAATTGATTCAACGGGAAAAAAAAAAATCTGTTAATTAAGCATTTACTGTGTGTGACAGAGGCATAAGGTGCCTGTTACAGAATGAGGAATGTCTATGTTGAATCCTGCCCCAAAGTCTCTCAATGTTCCACGTAACTCTAGCTCTAAGTTACAGAGAAGTTGCCAGTCTCTATCAGTGGAGGGACTATTTGTACTTGAAACCTGCCTCCTACCTCTCCCACTCCTTATTCTCCCTCCTCCCCCTACACTTAGTGCACAAATACAAAGATAAAATTTTACACATGTAGCACCAATGCAATATTTATAGCAGCAACTGAATATGCTGGCATAGTTCTCAATTGCAAAATACAAGTCTTTGTATAAAAGACAGAAGCAAAATATTTCTTCAGATACCAGAAAGTCATATCCCAACACTAGAAAACTGAATCCATCATAGCAATGAAGAAGTTAATACACCATAACATAGCAGGGAGCCATACCATACCTAGCTGTCTCTTTGCCTGTGTCCTCTCCTCCCTCCAGCTCTAACTGCTCTGACTCACAGCTTCCTCTAGCCTCTGCTCCACCTGTTCAACAAGCTCCTCCCACCACAGGCTCCATGTTATTATATTCACCCTATTAGGGGGCAGGGAATTTCTTCAAATTCCCTTAGGCCTATTAAGGGGCAGGGAAGATCTTCAAATTCCCATTACAACACATTTCTCTTTCTTGGCGGACTTTCAGTTTGGGGTGTTTGAGGGGGCGGGTGGGCACAGGATAGAAGATTATGTACAGATCATTGGTATAGAGGTGCTATGAGAGTAGATAAGATTATAAGATTCCTAAGGGAGAGGGTATTGGAAGAGGGTCAAATGCAAAGTCTTGAGGTCTAAGATAACTCTGTGAGTTACTGAAGAATTGAGATGTTAAGACCAACTAAAAGGCATGTGTGTAATTCATGTGAGGAAATAAGGTGCTAAATCAAAATGGGAATGGAAATAAAGGGGAAAAGACCCTGATATAAAGAGTGATTGGATTGGGGAAGGGGATGGGAGGAGGGGGGAGAAGGAAAAAAAAGTTAAAGATGACTCCAAGGATACAAGACTGCATGTGTTAAAATGTTGTGGTCCCATTAACAGAAACAGAGAATTATGGAATGGGAAATCATTTGTGCAAAAAGATGAGCTTGGTTGTAAAAAGCTTAACTTTGATGTTATAGAAGGATATTCAGGTAAAAAGATCTAAAAGCCAATTAATTCTGTTACTAAGTTGATGACTAAGCTTTCCTTAAATTCACTTAAGATGTATGAAGACAGCCAGAATCAATTCCACAATACTACATATTGATAGCTCACGTAAGCATTGCCTTCACACAGTTTTTGGTTTGGCCATTGGACTTGCTTAGCTCAGGGTTCTCTTATAGGTTTATAAAAAAGGTTCATAACTTTTTTTTTTTAATACTTCCTTTTTCTAGTCATAGTTAATGCTGGTTAGCCAGTATCTGACACAGTTCCATGCACACTGTAAGTACTTACTGAACTAAATTAGATCCATATAGGTAAATTCCCTCTAAGAGCCTCTTTTCAATTAACCATGCTATACTATCTATAATAAATCTTCTGTGTCAATGCATGTTATTTATGTAATGATTTATCTTGTTCAATATTTGTAAATGGTGTTTAAAAGCACATTAGGCAAAACATATAAGGGATTATTTATTCCATAAAAAGTTTCCTCAGTAGGAGGTATTTCCATGGGAGGTCAGAATTCATACTATAAAAGCTTAAAATAAAACATTTGTAGAGTCTTGATATTATGTGATTTTTGTAATGGTAATACCATCTTTCTTTCTTGTTAGTTCTTCCCATTCTTTCCTCACTGACAGGAGCACCTCACTAGTGAGTGGTTGGAGTCAGAGGGAATCATCCCCCTATCTTTTGCAGCCTCAAGGTGTGGGAGAAATAGATCATTTGGAAATACACCAGGTTTCTTAAAACCTTGTTACATCCTCCCAAATATCTGCCGTACACGTTCACCACTATACACCACTATCACTCTCAGGCACTATAACAAAATGACTCAAAGTACTTACCCATTAGCCTAGTTCCATCTTTGAGCATCAGTGGCCCCTACCAAACAGGTTAGAGACTTCTTAAAAGGAATATCTCCCCACCAGGAGATGTCCCCTTATGATTTTTGCTACTAAGCTGTAGCAGTTATTTTGTGATTGGCAGCAGTATATAAAGGCTTCTAGGCACATTATTGCTAGTATTGGTCAGGATAATTTCATGCAGGATATGCTGGATATTTTAACTGATCAGTATCACATTTGGGTTTTTCAACCTCAGGTTTCCTATAATATCTAAGCTCTGTGAGGAAAGGAATCACATCAACAACCCAAACTACACAAACTCCATAGTATCTAGTATAGGATCACATCTAACCCGGAATCAGGAAACACATGACAATCCTAATTTTTATAAAAGTTTGTGTTTTAACATGGAAACAGTACACACGACAAATAACTACATATAAACTTGATTTTGGTTATTTTTCAGGAGGAGCTCTTTAATAAAATTCTCAACACTATGCCTGAACTAGCTACCTTCACATCCAAGCCCAAAATCACGAGAGGTGGAAAAGCTGCAACATGTGTTTTTCGTCACTTGAGCAATAAGGAAATGGCTGAATATAGGAAAAGCAAAGAAGAGACTCAAAAGAATAGAGACACTTTGAATAAGGAAAATAGTAATGATATGGAATCAAATATTCTACAGCAGTGATATTTTAATAAAGGAAAACTTTCAAAGGTGAGAGGAAAGTGATAATTTTTTTAATAAAAAAGCTATTTACACAAATCTGAATATATAATATTTAGCCGAGGGTCAGTGTTGCAACAGTTGAGAGCATATTTTCTTCAAAACAGTCAGATGACTTGCCATTTTTAGGCAATGTTTCTTTAATTTTGGGAGGAATGTATCCACTGAGGCGAGAGGCCAGGCTCCGTTTTCCAGAGGGTCGTTTCACCTTTGGGAATTTAAAATAAAGTCAATCACACATCCATACAGGTATTACTTCGAGTAATTTTTATACATCTAAGCGACTTCTTGAAATCTGAATATGCTATAAGTTTTTCTTTTTGTTCTGGACCTGTGATTTCATTGGTGTAAAGATTTCCTACCAGGACAGCTAGGTGACAGCTCATCCATAGCTTAGAGTCTTAGAAAGCTGCCCAGGACTCTGAGAAGTTAAGTCATGTGCCCATGGTCACATGACCATTATGGGTCAGAAATGGGACTTGAACCCAAGTTGTATTACTGTCTCACAACACTGTCTCCTCTTAAGAGCTAAAGTCAGCATCATTAAATTAAAAGCAAGGTACTCTGGATGTCCAACAGAGAAATGAACCTGTTTCCTAAGTTATATGTTATCTGAAATCACACTTTTCACAAATTCCAACTTACTTTGACCTTTAATTTTCTCTTGTCAGGATCGTGTATAACGGCATGTCTTGTAAGACTTTGCTGCAGTGAAGGGAAGAAGAAAGGTCAAACCAGATATTCTTTATATACAGCTTTTGAACCTATAAAAATGTTATGATTTAAAAATCTCCTGCTAGTTGTACTATCATTAAGGGTCTGAGATCTCCTCTCCCATTCACCAAATACTCTCTCTTACTGGAAACACTCATCTGCTCAGGTACCAGAGGGTCAATTTCCTGTAGATATCAATTTCATTTCTCTTCTTCATATAAGCTCATCGCCTCCCCTTCCTCTCAATATTAATTGTTTCCATGAAAACCTTAAAAGGAAGAGTTCCAGAAAAAAAAACTGTAAAACTAATGAGCCCACACTCTTGGCCACGTCTAGGAAGGTCAGTCTTAAGCAAAAAATGAATGACTACATCTGGGTAGCCCATCTAAACTTCACCTTACTCCATATGTTCTGTAATGTCAGTTTTTTTTATCCTCACATATCAAGAAATGTCCAGAAAAAAGTAACCCAAAGTCAAAATGAACACACAAATAACAGGATCCTTCATGGTAAAAGTAATTTTACCTTGTAGTCATTATTTAAATTGTTTTTCTGGTTATACTCCACTTTGCATCAGTTCATACAAGTTTTCCAACTAATGTTAAAAGAATTGCTTAGGCAGGTGTGGTATTGGCTGCATGTTTAGTAGCTGGTCACAGGGAAAAATGACAACTTACTTTCATGGCAAATGATTTTCCACAGCTATCATGTTCACAAATAAATGGGCGCTGCTCCTCATGAAAGGAAAGAATATGGCTTTGAAGATTGAACACAGTTGTGTATGATCTGCCACAGCCTTCTCTTGGGCATAGGCACACCTCCCGTTCTGGAGCATGAATTTTCTTATGTTGTTTAAGGTAGTCTTTGCGTTTAAAGGTTTTTCCACATAGATCACATTTTATCTCCTCTGGTTAGGAGCCGGGGAGGGGAAAGGAAGAGAACAAAGCACAAAACTAAGTTAAGTTACAAATTATTTTTCCCTATTAGACAGAAAAAGTTAGTCCTGAGTTATATAACTCAGATCCTGAACTATAAAAGTGTTAATTAAGATCA
The DNA here is from genome assembly GCF_028583685.1 of Petaurus breviceps papuanus. Lineage (NCBI taxonomy): Eukaryota > Metazoa > Chordata > Mammalia > Diprotodontia > Petauridae > Petaurus > Petaurus breviceps. The sequence goes on along the minus strand of NW_027187419.1, from coordinate 61,475,708 downwards.
ACATCATTTGTAATTAGGGCAATTCAGAAGGGAGAAGGGAATAAACATTTATACTAGTGCCAACTATGTGCTTTTACAAATATTACCTCATTTGCGTTTTCTGTATCAATCAATGACCTTATTCTTTTAAATCTTGTCAAGGTTTCTATACTATATAATCCAGATAGAGTCATCACATTCCCCTGCTGTGAAGACCTCAATATGGTGACTATAGAAAAATGGCATCTCTTTTTAAAAATATTTTTCCAATTACAAGTAAAACCAATTTTTAACTTTTGTTTTCTACAATTCTGAGTTCCAAATTCTCTCCCGTAAGCAGTATCATAAAGGTGACTTATTTTTTTTAATCAAATTAACCCATGATTTATCTATTTTTTTTCCATAAAAACCAGGTCCTATTTTTATTTATCAGTTCAATTTCTTAATTTCAATTTTATTAATTTCTCTTTTAATTTTCAGAATTTCTAATTTGGTGCCTAATTGGGGATTTTTAATTTGTTTTTGTTAGCTTTTAGTTTCATAGCCAATTTGTTGATCTGTTCTTTTCTGTTTTATTGATGTAAGTATTTAGAGATACAAATTTCCCCCTAAGTACTACCTTGGCTATAATTTTGCTATGTTGTCTCATTGCTGTCATTCTTTTTAATGAAATTGATCGTTTCTATGATTTGTTTTTTGACCCACTTATTCTTTAAGATTAGATTACTTCGTTTCCAATTAATTTCAACCTATGTTTCCATGGTCTGTTATTGAATGTAATTTTTATTGCATTATGATCTGAAAAGGATGCATTTGATATTTCTCCTTTTCTGCATTTGACTGTGAGGTTTTTATGCCCTGACACACAGTTTTGGGGAAGGTGCTATGTATAGCTGAGAAAAAGGTATATTCCTTTCTATTCCTATTCAGTTTTCTCCAGCGGTCTATCATATCTAACTTTTCTAAAAACTCTACTCATCTCCTTCACTTCTTTCTTGTTTATTTTTTTTGCTTAATTTAGTTCTGAGAAGGGAAAGCTGAGGTCCCCTACTAGTATAGTTTTATTTTCTATTTCCTCTTGTAACTCATTTAAGTTTTTCTTTAAGAATTAGATGCTATATACCATTTGGTGGATATATCTTTAGGATTGATATTACTTCATTGTCTATGTTACCTTTTAGCAAGATGTAGTTACTTGCTTATCCCCTTTAATTAGATTTATTTTTGCTTTTGCTTTGTCTGAGATCATGATTGTTATCCCTGTTTTTTTTTTTTACTTTTACTTTTTGTATATCTTTTTTCATTTGTCCAATTCTGCTCTCTCTCTCTCTCTATCTATCTATCTATCTATCTATCTATCTATCTATCACTTTTTGGAGGGCAGTTAGGGTTAAGTGACTCACCCAAGGTCACACAGATAGTTTGTGTGTTAAGTGTCTGAGGCCAGATTTGAACTCAGGTCCCCCTGACTCGAGGGCCACTGCTCTATTCACTGTGCCACCTAGCTGCTCCAATTCTGCTTTTTTTTAAAGTTCTTTTTCTCAGTGGATTTTTTTTTTGCCTCTTGTCATTTGACTTACTCTGTTTTTTAAGGTGTTATTTTCTTTAGTATTTGCTGTGGTTCCTTTAACTAAGCTTGACTCTTTGTCATCATTTTCTTGCATCCATTTCATTTATTTTCCCAATTTTCCCCTTACCTTTCTTATTTTTATCCTTTTCATTTTGCGGGGGGGAAGGCAGGGCAATTGGGGTTAAGTGATTTGCCCAAGGTCACACGGCTAGTAAGTGTTAAGTGTTTGAGGCCACATTTGAACTCAGGTCCTCCTGACTCCAGGGCTGATGCTATATTCACTGCACCACCTAGCTGCCCCAACTTTTCTTATTTTTAAAATCCTGTAATCTCCTTCTGATCTATTGTCCAACCCCCTTACCATCTGTGGGCTAAGAACTCCAGAAGTGGCTGCCACAGATTCAGTTGCCCCCAAGACCTGCTGCTAGCTGCCTTGCTCAGGGGTTCAGGACCTAGCTGCTGGCTTTTAAGGGGTCCAGCACCTCACCACTACCTTAGCAGGCACTATGTGCTAGCCTGCACTCTCCTCTTACCCCACTAAGACAGACCTTTCCTGTCAACCTTCTAAGTTGCCTTCCTCTGGAAACTGCCTTCCTATTCATATCCCTTGACCACAAATTAGTTCCTTTGAAATGAGACCTCATCAGAGAAACTTGCTGCAAAGATTCTCCCCCCTCGTTTGCCAAGTTCCCAGCTTCCCTTCTAATTTGTTTTGTGTAAAAACTTTTAAATTTTATGAAAATTACCCATTTTATCTTCTGTGATCCTCTTTATCCTTTATTTGGTCATGAACCCTATCCATAAATCTGACAGATAACCAACCTTCTTTACTCCTCATTTGTTTATGATGTGAACTTTTACATCTAAGTTATGTACCCATTTGGAGAGCTTATCTCGGTATATGGTGTGAGTTATCACACCATACTTTCTCCTACACTATTTTCAAATTTTTCCAGTAGTTTTTGTCAAATTGAGTTCTTATCAGCATAGTGGAAGGATGTGTTAAACTAGACTTGTTCTACTGATTTTCAGAATTTTTATTTTGGTCTTTAGTTAGATTTTAAAAATTTGTTTGTTTTCTAGCTTTTTTTTAGTTGCCTGCCCAATTCATTGATCTATCTTTCTCTGAAGAGATTCGATATCATGGACATGTTTTTCTATACTAATTATTTCAGCTGTGTAGCCTCTAAGTTAGAACCTTTGTTCTCTTCTATTGTCCTTACCTTTAATTTCTCACGAACTATTCGGGAATAGCTTGTTGTTTACCTATACTCTCTTAGGATTTCACAAGGTTGTGTGTTTATCAAGTATTGGTTCAATTTCCTTTGTTTTATGATCTTTACAGAATTTTCTTCCTTTTGAAACTTTTATTGGTTTTAGTATTTCCTCATAATATTCCCATCAATCACTTTTTGATTCCTTCCCTCTTTAACAGTACACATACCCCTAGGGATAGAATGTAGAACTGACTCAACCTCCTTTGATATTAGGGAATTTGCTTTTCACTGATCTTGATCTCTGCTATAAGTAGCATAGTAGCTTCTCAGCTGGTCCCAGTTAGGTGTAAGTTTTTTTTTCCTTCAGGTTCAGTGCAACCACTCAAACTGACCCCCCTGCCTTAGTTCTATCCTTAGTTCTCATTCTTTCCTTCTCTGCTTAAGCTGAATCAGTTTCTACCACTTTTTGCAGGGCATTAGGAAGGAGAAGATGGATCTTCAGGGCAGACTCTGCATGCTTCAAAGTCCCCTGCCATAGAGGCCATTCCAGACAGAAGAAATCTCAATCTCCTCTCCCCCCCCACCCACCCAATCTACCCCTTCTGCTTTGAGGGGGAAATAGGTAGTGGGGGTTGGGGGGGGGGGTTGGCAATCTCTACAACAGGTTAGGAATCCGTTTGTGGGTCTTAGGTACAAGCCTGTGGGCCAATTTGTATACTCTGCTGTAGAATAGAAGCTGATAGGGAAGAAGCGCTGAACGAACACTTAAGTATTAGTGATCTCCAGTGTTAATTTGTTAGGCTGCTACTTGTTGGGGTTCTTGCTTTCTTGTGCTATGGATTTATCTATATTTGTTCTACTTATGCCATGTTAATACCTCTTTTGGGTCTATTTTTTTGGGCGGGGAGGAATTTAGTGGGGGTCTGGAAAAAAAAGTCTAGTCCACCATCTTGCTGGTCATAAGGATCAATAGTGACATGACATAACATGATATAATATATCATCTTTACCTTTATGAGTTTCCTTCATGTGTTTCAATAGCTCTGTCCAAGTTTTTGCCACGAATGAACAACCTTTTTGGCACATATAACCTATTTTTAAAAAGTGGCATATTGTTAATTTAGCATATAATTTCAATCAACAGATTTACTAAATTATTAGACAAATGTAGAGATTATATGATACCAATTTTATAATTTAAAAAATGGAGTCCCTAGCATCTTGGGTGAACTTACGGAAGTAAGCTTATCACATAGAGGCTGTGGTGGGAGGAGTCTGCTGAACGAGCAGAGCAGAGCCCAGAGGAAGCTGGGAGTCAGAGCAGTTAGAATGGCAGGAGGAAAGGATGAAGTTAAGGAGACAGCTACCGTGTTTCCCCGATAATAAGACACTGTCTTATTAATTTTTTTGGACAGAAAAACACCAGAGGGCTTATTTTCAGGGGAGGGCTTATTTTAATGAACATTGA
>NW_027187419.1:61424312-61471074 GCF_028583685.1 Petaurus breviceps papuanus | reverse complement strand
CCCGATAATAAGACACTGTCTTATTAATTTTTTTGGACAGAAAAATATCAGAGGGCTTATTTTCAGGGGAGGGCTTATTTTAATGAACATTGACAGCAATTTTAATAAACAGGTAAATGTGAACAAAAAAATGTACCTTTATTCAATAAGCAAATCACTGGGGAAGAACAGGATGACGCGCTCACTGCTGCAGCTCTGATTGGATGCAGCTCGGAGCGCGGCGTGCGTTTCACCTGGGGGGGGACGGTGCATACAGAGGGTACTGTAATGTAGCATGTAGCGCAGGGGATCACCTTCACTACAGTAGCAATCTCAATAGGGCTTATTTTCGGGGGAGGGCTTATTTTAGAGGAATCTTACACAGTAAGGGGAGGGCTTATTTTCAGGATAGGTCTTATTATCGGGGAAACACGGTAGGCTTGTGAGTGTTTGTGGGAAGGCTGTCGGGTGGTGTTGCTCTCTTTGGTGTTATTGTGTATAGATTTCTTTGTTGCTATGATGAATTCAGTTTACTGATGTTGGGATCTGGCTTTCTGGTATCTGAATAAATGTTTTGCTTCTGTCGTCTTTATGGAGAGTCTGTTATATTTTGTGATTCATAATTATGCCAGCATATTTATAGTTGCCATCAGTGCTGTGAATATTGCCTTGGGAATATACTACCCAAGTGGGTTTTTCCATTTTCTCCCTCTCATAAGTTTCAAATTCTGTGCATCAGCATGATCAAAGGGAGATACTCCTTGGGTAATAGTGAATTTCCCAATGGCACCCAATTCCAACACATGGACATAGAAATTCCTAACGTACCAGGATCGAATTATTCCATAGACACACTGTTGCCATTTAGAAACAAACAGAAAAGATTATACTCTCAGCTTCTGTTACCTTATCATTTAAAATACCCTTTTAAAAAAGTCTGGGGCTTTATTCACCAAAGAGATCAAAGAAAGAAGAAAAATATCCATAATAAAAAAAATGTGTAGCAGATCTTTTTGCTTTAGCAAAGAAATGAAAACAAAGAGGGTAACCAACATCTGGTGTGGCTTAACAAATTAATACTATATTAATGTAACAGAATATTATTTTTCCATAAAAAATAAGGAAAGGGATGTTTCCAGAGAAACCTGTAAAGACTTGCATGAATGCTTTCAGCTCATTTGGGGGGCAGGAGTAATTAGGAAGTCCAGACCTGTGATATCACTAATGTATAGAGCTTGAAGTGAGGAAATTTCCTCTGTCAATGCAGATTAGCAATTATTGTGCAACCTAGTTTTAGATAATTCCCAACAAATTAAGTGAATTGTTTGGGTTTACAGTACCAGAATATGTTAGAATCAGTATCTGAACCCAGCTTGTCCTGATTCCAAGACTTACTCTACTATCCACCATTCTATGCTGTGTCCTTTAAAATCACTTAGCATATTAAAAAGCATGCCTGTCAGGACATTAAGATATTTTTGAAATTCATATAGTACTTTTCTTCCCAAAACTCAAACTGTATTCATGTAAATTTCAAAGAACAAAAAGTACAAAGATTTTTTTTTAAAGCATAAAAACAAAAGAGATTGCAAAAAGTCTGCATGGTAAATTTACATAAAAGACAGATGGTATTCTCTCCAAAGACCTACTAATTATGAATACAAAATTCCACAGACATTGGAAAACAACATATGATATTACTGTGTTGATAGACAAATTTGGAAAAAAGATACTTATAATTCAGAATAACTATATTCAAATGACAGTTCAGGAAGATTTGATACTTGATGTATTTAGTACACAAGGCTTATTTGATAATATGTATGAGAGCTAAAAATGCTGCCAATTACTTCACATCAGAATTAAATATCAAATCTTTTTTTTTAACCTATATATCTTATAGTCTTTCAGGGTAAAAATGCAAAACAATAAAGAAAAACATTTAACATTCTAGAAAACAAACGCACATTCTCTATAGTATTTGTTGTACATTATAATGTGACTGATGCAAGGGAAAAACTAAAATTACCTTCATGTATCTTCTCGTGTCGTTTTAGATGGCCAGGGGAAGAAAAGTGTTTTCCACAGCCTTCATTGTTACATCTATGTAATTGACACATTGTGTATTAGTCAGTCTAAATCTACAGCCACACTGAGTACATAGCTTAAAATTTAAAGATGGGGCACAGATTAATTTGTCTTGATCTTCCTCAAACTTAACATGTCCAAATCAGAGGTTAGTGCCCTTCCTCCCAAACCTTAGCCTCTTCTGAACTTCCTGTTACTGCCCCAGCCATCACCATCTACCCCAAGCTTGAAACCTCATGTCATCCTCAATTCCTCATTTTTTACTGACTCTATATATCCAGACTGTTGTGAAATCCTGTCATTTCCACCTTCCCATCTCTCTTCTATGTTCTCTCCTCTCCTGCAATCACCTTCTAAATGGTCGCCCTGCCTCAACTCTCTCTTCACTCTAATCTATCCTCCACTCAGCTACCAAAGTAATTTTCCTAATGGTTATGTCCATATTCCCATGGCTTCCATGAGCTAAGAGGCTCATTACCTCCAGGATCGATTATAATAGTAATAACCAGCAGATTTATATAATGCTTTGAGGTTTGCAAAGTGCTTTACATGTAATTTAATTTGTTCCTCACAGTAACCCTGTGGATGAGGTGGATGCTATTATTTTCCCCTTTATACAGATAAAGAAACCACAGATGAGAGAGGTTGGGTTGCCCAGGGTCACACAGTCAGTCAATGTGTGGGGCAGTCTTCAAGTCCAATACTGTACCCAAGATACCATCTAGATGCCCAATCCTCCTTCTGGCTCTTCACACCAGGGCCCCTTCCTACCTTCCCAGGCTTCTTACATTTTACTTCCCCTACACACTCAACATTGTAGATCAGAGTCTGTGACCTAGCTATATTGGCCTGCTTGCTGTTCCTCACATGATACTCCATCTCCTCTCTCCATTCCTTAGCACTGATTTTTCCAATGCTTGGAATACTCTCTGTCTTCCTCTCTCCCTCTTTAGTTTCCCTGACTTCAAGCCTTAGCTCAGACTTTATCTTCTGTAGAAGGCCTTCCCTGGTTCCTCTGAGATTATCTTTTACTATATATTTATCTTGTATATACTGATTTATGTATATGTTGCCTCCAGGGGCTGTCTTTGCCTTTCTTTATATCTTTATATCCCCAGCACTTACCGCAGTACTGGCACACAGGTCAGTTGTATTGCCTATTGTATTTGACTCCCCAACAGTACATCCCTCCAACCCCTAGACATACTGAACTTGAAAAACTGAATTTGCAAAATCTAGTGAAGTCCAAATCACAGGTAAAATCAAATTGCCAAGCCAAACAACATCAATCGGACTAACTCAATACTATTATTGGGGGGAAATAATTTATCCTATGTTCTATTCTTGGCTGCCTTTGTGATTACACATGACCCCAAAATGTTACTGTATTTCTGCTTCCTTTATATAGCTAAAAAAGATACCTGGCTAGAAGAGAGGTATACTACTAAGTGTACTCATGGAATCATGGGACCTGATAAGGCCCTCCAGAGGTTATTCCTTCTCCCAGATGTACATGTCAATTAGGACAGCCCTAGTCTACTTAAAATGATACCACAGAGTTGTGAATTTCTGTGGGAAACAAGGTCAGTAGATACTTCAGTCTAATGTACAGCCGAAAGAAAAGGGAAAAAAAACCAGGGTGGAGCTGCTTAAGCAAAGCTATCAAGAAAAACATGAGTCAAAGAGGCAGTTCGGCAAGCAGGGACAAGGTACAATAACAACAGCTGCAGCTACAAGCCAAAGGACCCCTCTCTGCATGTGCAGTGTGCAAAAGAGGGTTGGCTGAGTGTCAGTCTTTCCAGCCACACCTGCCCATGGATAGGAATCACCATCTTAAATTCTTAAACTATGCTATGTGTCATCATCTCCAAAGATGGAACTTTCCTTGCAAGCCTATTCTAATGTGAAATCATCATTCCACAGGTCTACCAACTCCTCTTGGATGACACCTTAAAGTCATTTCCTTTTTTCTTCTGTAGAAAGAGGACAATTCACCAGCATCTTCTTCACACTCCCCTTCATATACTTAAAGTCCAATTTGAGCAGTCAAGCCTTCTTTTCTTCAAGCTAAACTACAGTTCCACTAATATTCCAATAAGCTATTTAATTCCTTATTTCATTTTTTATTTGGACAAACTCAGCTAATTCAAAACCCTTCGAAATATAACTGATGAGAGAGAATGAAACAATCTTTAATGGATTACAAGTACTTTTAAATACCTACTTGAATAGTGGTTCATTAGTATGTTGGCACTGATGAACTTTCAGCTGCTGATGTTTCTTAAAAGACTTGCTACAACCTTCAAAGTCACACTGTTAAAAAAAATTTGTTAAAATTTTAGAGGTATTATCTCTTACAAAAAAAAGCAAAGCCTACAATGTAATTCCCCCTAGTGAGTAATACATAACTGAGGCAATATTTGCTACTTTCTCCATTTAGTAAGAATTAAATTCTTGTTTCTGGGTTTTAAAGAGGTCAGAAACTTTTAAAGAATTTTAAAAATTTCTGAGGGGTGGCCAGGTGGCTCAGCAAGTAAGAGCACCAGCTCCAGTGTCAGGATGACCTGGGGATCAAATCCGGGCTCAGATACTTAGCACCACACCCAGAAATAACTGGCCGTGTAACCTTGAGCAAGTTACTTAACCCCGATTTCTTTAAAAAAAAAATTTCTGCAAAGCCACTCATACATAAAAAATACTTACTACATATTGTTTTTGTTGATTTTCATGTTTGCGATCAGTATGTTTCTTCAAGTTCGATTTTGTGTTGAATTTCTGACCACAACCAGTAGCTGTACAACTATAAGAAATCATTAAAGAAAGTAAAAAAGAAAAAAAAGCAGTTTTATTTTACATCTGTCCACCTTTATATTTTCCTTAAAAAATTACCTACTCTATCAATATACAATTATTATATGCCAGAGATACAAAGATAAAAATAGAACAATCTCTGAAATCAAGAAGCTTCCAATTGCTGCACTAAATTAAACTATTTAGAAACTGAGGATATCCTCAAAGAATGCATTAGGTGGGAGCAGGTAAGTAATATTTTACAATGCTTAGCAGAGAGTAAGAGCTTACTTTAATAAATGCTTTTTTATTCATTCATTTATTCAATCAGCAGACCTCATCTTTATCATCTCACATTTAACTGAAAAAATGTAGTGAATATGAAAAAAACACCACGCTTATTATCTGCTGATTGTGGCAAAGCATTTGATTCAGTAGAGCAAAATACCACTTTAAAGGTGTTTCTCACTCATACATCAAAATCATTCAATACACCAAAAGATATGGTAACAAAACAGAGAGAAACCTGGTCAATGATCCTTTGATTGTAAACATCAGATACTCAACGAAAGTTTTTGCCACTGTGATATAAGATTTCTAGTACAGATATGAAGTTGAAGAGGGAGTGCTTGTAGGTGGTGAGAAATACCATATGCTCCTATTTGTAGATGACATTGTAGAGCTCCTAGGAACTGCAGAATCCTCCAAAAGAGATCTAAACCACTCAAAGGAGTTTGGTCTGACCATACACACAGGAAAGACTAAGAGAATAGAGAATGTCTATAACCCAGATTATGACATATAGAATGGACGGTTTAGAGACTTTGTCTATCAGAATATGCATCTGGAGCAGAGTACATATTCATGGCACCGTGGGCCCAGAATTAGAAACAAGGGCAGGAGCAACACCTTTGAGAAACTGCAAAGCTCCTTTAATGATGCCAAGATTCTTGCAGAAATAAAGGTCCATCTTTTTGATATCAATATTCTATTGGTGTTGTATGGCTCTGAGACACAAGAACACTAATGCCTCCAAAGAAATGAAAATACAGAAGGCAGAAGAGAAGTGGAGAGGGCACTGAGGCTGGAGAAGGCTCTAATATATAACCAAAGGGGAACTTTAAAGAGTAGAAGTAAAAGATGCCATTCAGGCAACGTATAATAGAAAGAGAAGACAGAAGATGGGCTGATCATAGGGTGAAGGATGACAAGGGGTTAGATCGAGTACTGCACAGGTACAATGTGATATCGGAAGAAAGCAAAGGTTTATCAGACAGAAGGTGGACTCTGGAGTAAATTTAAAGAAGGACATGGACAAGAATCAGACAGGATGGGCAGCATGGCCTAGTTGAGATCTGTATCTTTGGAGGAAATACCTCAACTGATGAGATCACAAATCCATTTGAGCATTTTTAGCCTATATCACTTGTTGGCTGTTAAGCGATCCTGATACGCCTCATCATGGCATGGAGGTCACCCTGTATCCTTGAAGACTACACCAATGAAGTACAAGCTCTGGCAGGTCCCATCAAGTAGCAAAGGCTTTAAGTACAGGCCTAGGGACATACTGATCTATCCCCAAAGTGACACAAGTGTGTGTGTTGTTGTCATTATCAATTCATATCAGAAGATGAAAATATGTGTTCTTGGACATGTGAAGTAATGGCAAGGTTTTCTTCTCCCTGGCCACTCACAAGTCACCAACCTCCTTCCAAAGCCTCTGAAAGATAACAGTCTTAGACTTACACGAATGGCTTCTCTCCAGTATGTGTCAGCACATGGCGACTCAGATGGTAGTCTCTGATAAATGCTTTGCCACAGCCTTCATAATGACAAACAAATGGTCTCTAACAAAGAGAAAAAAAAATCATTATTTTAATCTCGCCCTAGTTGACTGTTGTAATCAAAATACTAAGGCAATAAACTTTGGCATCATTTGAGAGCCTTAATGCAAGATAAGGAAAGGAAGCTAGTAAATGCTTTCTTATATTCAGAGATGTACAGTTTTTATTCAAACAACATTTATTGAACACCTACTATGTGTAAGCCTAGAATAGTACTTTTTGTGCAATTCTTAATTATTAGACATAACAGATCACATAAATGCCATTGCTCTCTTCATTTTAAACTATGCCAGTCAAATCTTATCACAAACTCCAAGATACTACTCAAATCCCCCTATTGAACTGAAATGTGGTCCTATGGAATACTGCTGGAAATAAGTGGAATATTAATGGGAAGTAGGCCATCTTTTGGCCAGAGATATTCAGGGCATCGGTATATAGGAAAGCTGACTTGTAAAAACACAGCCCTTCACATTCAAAAGATGAAGACACATTAATAATGCAGAGTTAAGTTACATTAGATGCTGAATTTTATTTCAACAGGATTATACTGCAACCAAATATAGCAACCTCCTTGATCGAGTCTCCCTGTCTGCTCTTGGTATGCCAGATCTCCTCCCCACAGCATGATTTAATCTGTAATGACAGAACCCATGGTAAACATGCAAGTCCTACTTCATCCCAGACAAGCCCAGTGACTACAGTAAAACAAAACCTCATACACACCACACCTGAGAACCCACACAGAAGTACTAGTAAAGCATGGAAGACACCATTTGAAAAATGGCAGCAAGTATGGATGATAATTTACAGCTAAGTCCCTAAAGATACTCATTAGGCCCTGGTATCAGATCAAGATAAAATAAGTTACTACTTATGCCCAGGGTGGGCATCCATGGAAAATTTAACAATCTAGATATGAGAAAGTCAACAATGGTTAGGGATGTACTATAGATGAACCTATGAGTAATAATGTATATTGAAATCCAAATCAACCATCATCACAATATGAACTGTTTTTTGACTGCTGGTTTTCTCAAGACATTTTAAAAAATATTTGATATCAACTTCTCTTTTGTCATATACAAACAACATAGATATAAATAAGTAGTTTCAGGAGACAAAAAGTAATTAACTGGTCTACTAATGACCCTTTCCCATTCACTCCCACCATGTGTTGAAGGAACACTTCTGCTATTTCTCTTATGCAGAACAGTCAGTCCCAAATTTAGGAAAATTTTAATTTTTTTTTCATATCTATGGGGTTTCATGGTTCACCAGGCTGTTTCTCTTTCTTACATGACCACTTAGGAGCATGCTTCCTATTCTGTTCATACATGTTCGTGTTAATGCCTTCTGGGCCATTTCCTTGGTGTAAGATACTACTGGTAATATACCTATACATCTACCATATTTCTTTCCTTAGAAATTATTTAGGGGCAGCTAGGTGGTACAGTGAATACAGCACTGGCTCTGAAGTCAGGAGGATCCGTGTTCAAATCTGTTCTCAGACACTTGACACACTATCTGCGTGACCTAGGGCAAGTTGCTTAACCCCAATTGTCTTGCCTTACCCCCTCCAAAAAGAATTATTTATAATTCTGGTTCTTCAGGTTCATGGTGATCCATGAACTATGAGTTACAGTCACACAGCAATACCTGGAGAATATTGGTGTGTTAATAAAACAAGTAACAGGAATATGGGCTGATGGCTTCTTGGCTGCTTTTTTTTCCCCTCACTATTAGAAGTATATATATATATTTTTTTCTTAGTGTAAGAACCTTCCATTATTTTCTTCCTTTCTTTTGTCATCTTCCCCTTATAGAGATCACAGAATTTCCAAGTTGGAAGGGCCTTTGAAATCATCTAGTTCTTTCCATACCTACACAGGAATGCCCTCTACACTATCACCAATGTAGCAACTGATTCAACCTACAACCTTCATACCCAGAAACTGCCAGTCTTTCCTAATGCATCACCTCTGGGACCCCAACAAGCTACTCTCCTTCTTCATTCCCTGAGCGGCCATCTGTTTGGAAAATAATCTTGAGGCCAATTCCCTGGCAGAGCTTTTCCTGCTAATTATTATCCTCATATTAAAAAATATGTTCTAACACTACCTGAATTTTTAACTTTACTTTCCTAAAAGCAACGGATTTGATTTGATTATTCCTGCAGTATAGTCAGAAGAACTGGGTTAAAATCCTGGCTGTGCTTCCTTTGTTTTTTTTCGTGTGTGTGTGTGTGTGTGTGTGTGTGTGTGTGTGTGTGTGTGTGTGTGTGTGTGTGTGTGTTTTAAGGGGGAAGGCGGGGCAATTGTGGTTAAGTGACTTGCCCAAGGTCACATGGCTAGTAAGTGTTAAGTGTCTTGTCCTCCTGACCCCAGGGCCGGTGCTCTATTCACTGCACCACCTAGCCACCCTTATGGCTGTACTTTCTTATGTGGGCCTGTGTGACTTTGGACAAGTAAATGTACTTTTCCAGGATTCAGCTTTCTTACCTGTAAAATGAGAGTTAGACTTAGATGACAGGATCATAGATTTCAGTTCTAGAGTTGGAAGGGGCTTAAGAACAGGTCCCATATAACTCTTGTGAAAATTTTCTAAGTGGAGGTTCACTTGGGTTACTAAGCAACTTAAAAAAAAAAAAAGATATATAAATACCCATGGGAGGGAGGAGTAAAAAGTTACAGACATTTACATATTACTGTGGAACACTAGAATCTTATTCTTTTCATCAGACATCTAACCCTTCCACTGGGATTATCTGCATAAAGGAAACAGGAGCTTGAATTAGAAGGAAGAAGGTAGAAAAATACATTCTGAGACTTGGAATATTCATGAATGGGCAGGCATGGACAGAACATGGTAGTGATGGGTTAAGAACAGTCTGAGGGTACTGGATGATGTATTCATGCTATCTGAAGGCCAGCTTAAATTCATTTTGAAAAGTTTATCACCAGACAGTTGACCATAAAGTGACTGTGCATTTTGGCCATGGCAACCTATGAAATGGACAAACACTCAAATTAAAAGAGACCTCAGTCCTATGCAGGAGCCTTTTTCTAGTGATAGTGGGAGAGTGGGGGCAGAGAAAGCAGATGTTGCTAAAACCATATAACATATAGACAGCTAAAATGATGTCTGTTGATAGTTAACTTCTCACCTCTGTTCAAAGAGCAATGGAGATGAGGATACTATTAGAGGCAATGGACCATATCCCCAATGACATTCTCATGATCAGTGAAACCAAAAGACATGAATAAATTATACCTAGATGGAAGGACAACTCATAGGTTTCCTTGGAGAGACAGAACTAATTTATCATTCACCTATCAGCAACAAGAAAACATGACTTCCTAAGTCATCCAGTCACTCTGCTTTCACCTATAAAGGTAGGGCTAAGTCGATAACCTAAGGTATCTTCTAGCTCTAAACTCTATGAACTTAGAAGAACTTTGTAAGACAGATATGCTATCACTATCCCAATTTTTCTGCTGAGAAAACTAAAGCTCCACAGTTAAATGAGTTTTCTACCATCACACAGATTATTTAAGTATCCACATCTCTCCTAAATCCAAACAGAATTCTTTCTACTCTGCCACACTGTTTCTCTCTAACAGTAGAACATAGGCTTTTCAATAGTCGGGGTAATGAAAAGAGAGAGAGAAAGTCCGGAACAGTCATTGTGGGAAGTTTTTGGTGATGGTATTGAGGGTATTCCTGTTCCCAGAAAGAACTACATAATTTCCAAAGTCCTTGCAAGTTGGAAGTTCTATGATTTCAATGAGGGGAAAATGCCACAAGAATGCAAGAAGATAATGGTTCTTTCATTAAGGGGGGAAAAAAGCAATCAAGAAACCATCAACTCACATTTTGTTGCCTGTTTCATCAATGCCAATGCCTATATTTCTGTGAATCAGAACACCATGAGCTGAGCACCAAAATTATAAATAATTCAAAGGTTAATGGAAAGACACATGGTAGATTCATAAGCTCATTACCAATGATGTCTTGCACCAGAGAAGTGGCCCAGAAGGCATTAAGAAGAATATATGTGAACAGAATAGTGTGCTCTATTAAGAAAGAGAAACCGTCCAAGTGGCATACTGGAAATATAATTTCTAGTATATGGAACGATATGAAAAGAAATGAGAGGAAGGCCTCTAAACATAAGTCCCCAAGTGTAGTATTAATGGAAAGACAGAGGGAAAAAAACACAAGCAGCAAGAAGGAATGGAGAACAGGGATCTGTGTAAGTGCAGGTAATGCCATGCTGATGAGTAGAATGGAGTCACAGTGCCCACAGTGATGTCATAGATCTATCACATTCCAGAGAGGGCACGAAGAACCTGGGGAGAAGGATGCCTTGAGAGTTCCCAAATGGGATCCAGTTTATCTGATTCAGAAAGCAAAGAAGGGCCAAAAGATAAACTTCCCTTATTTCAAATTTTGCCAATGGCATCTCTGCACCCAAATGATGAGTGAATAATAGTGCCTCTCACTCCTTTCTCAGACATTTACTCCCAAGAGTAAGAACTAAGAGGTGTTCTATTACTCACTAATCAAACATTTGTTAAACACCCCATTACATCTAAGAAAATGCAACAGATCCTATAATACTACAATTAAATGACATTATGGCCAAAATATAAGGCTTTTATGAGCTAATCTTGGATCTCACCTTGTTTTGAAAATTGCATACCTTAAAGCTATATATGAGCAAAATATTTTACATATTTTATCTCACTTGTTCCTGAAAACAACTCTGAGGCAGATGAATGTTATTCCCATTATACAGATGAGAAAACTGAAGGGCCAAAAGGTTAATTTGCCCAAGGGCACAAGGCTAGTTAAAGGTCTCAGATGTGATCCAATGGGATCTGAATGTGGGTTTTCCTGACTGTTTCCACTGCCCTATCCATAATGGAACACCACCTGGCACCACAGACTAGATATTTATGATACAAGCCTGGATCCACCCCTCACACATCAAGGTGATGGCTCCTCCCGACCCACCAGACCTGTGGGTAACAGAGCCAGCTGGTGATTTACAACTGAAGATTAAGAGACTGTCCTGATGCTCCTGTTCCTGGCATTCCTGCCTTTGGCTGGTTCCAACTCCTATGCTCCCACCTTGTACTCTTATTAACACAATTGATGGGACTCTAATTTCAAAAATGTGACTCATGGCCAGCCCACCCTTTTCTTTGATCACTGTGCCCCAGATTCATGTTGTTTCCCTATACAGGCATGTATTCTGCGGGGACTGATGGTGCTGCTTGTGGAGCAGAAAAGCAGCCTTTGGTCAACCCAGTCGTATGTCTGCCCTGAGGATGGGTCCCCTGATTGTGGGGGACAAGGGAAATATCATTGTGCCAATTGGGATTGTGTAACCATTGCTGACTGGGTCTCCGGTGGCAGCCATGACCACCATATTTCATTTCATTGTAATACCCTTAAGTCATGTGTAGCAGCAAGCACCCCAAGCGCGTTCTCAGGGTTTGCAGCTACCACAGGTTCTTGGATCTGCTTTGTTAAAGGAAAGCAACTCAAAATGGGTTAACAAGCTTACTTTAATCAGTCAGACATATATCGTTTACCTTATTCAGGAGAAAAGGTCAGCACCCTGAATCTCAAAGTATACAGGCATAATTATCAAGACAGAAACATCAAGTAGACAGATTTCCAAACTGCCCAACCATTACATCCATACCCAGTCAACATCTGGGTTTCCACATTCTGGGTTTTTCAAAGCCAGGGGACTCTCAACAACGGCTTCCCAGAATTCAGATCAAATCACAGAACACTTCTCAAAGTGAGTCCCAAAACAAAGCTACACATCAGGGCTTATATAGCCTTTTCCTGGCTCAGAGAATGTAACAACCTTATTGACCCACTGGCCAATCAAAAAGTATCTACTGAAAAACCAGCCTCCCACCCCAGGCTCCAGGTGCACGTTAGCCGAGGGGCAGGGAAGATCTTTAAATCTGCATTTCCATTACATCATGTAACCCAGTTGTCATCAGGGTTTAGGATTGGACCAAACAGGATTGGAAAACTGGTTAGTCCCCATCTTAGTTGGCCTTGGTATGGTAGGATCGGCAGCAGTGGGTACCACAGCCCTAGTGCAAGAGAACAGTCCCCTGGACTCAGTTGAGTCCAAGTTTCAACTATGAACAAGAAAAGGGGAGAGTGAAGTGCCCACCAGAAATTATACACCAAAGCCCCCTCCCAGTTGCAACCTGCTAAAAGGGGACCCCTACCAGGGTCCCTGGAAACCACCTAATAGGCCATAATAGTGAGGGAACGTTTCACCTGTGTTGCTAGAAACATGCCCCAGATTCAGGTCTGTTTATGTTTGTATCCAGGGCTTTGCTAGGTAATCAAGGCTTCACTAGAAACGGCATTACACCACCCCCTTGGAACCACATTTTGTTGATTAGCAACACCTAACTCTATATAAGTGCATCTTACAGAAGACTCAGTGCTGTCTTCCCTATTGGGAGGCAGTCACCACAGTTAATAAACACTCCTATCAAATTATAATTGGCTGGGCTGTCATATCCATTTTATTTGTCCATTTCAGTCTGAGGCTGGATTTGAACCCAGGAAGAGGAATCTTCCTGACTCCATGACCAGCACTCTGTCCACTAAGCCATCTAACTAGTGAAAAGCTAATTAGTACTACATAAATGCCAGCTATTACTCTTATGAAAGTGCACCTGTCCTCGAACAAGACACACCATCTCTTGACTCCATGAATTTTCACTGGCTGTCCTCCACCCTTGGAAAGCTCTCCTTCATATCTGCCTCCTGGCTTCCTTCAAAACCCAACTAAAATTCCAGAAAACTTTCCCAATCTCCAGTAGTTCTAATGCCAACCCCTCTTGATTTCCCTATTTATTTTGTTTATAGCTTGTTTGTACATAGTTGTTTGCATGCTTTCTTCCCTGTTAAATAGTAAGCTCTTGAGGGCAGGGGCTGTCTTTTGCCTTTTTTTGTAACCCCAGGGCTAAACACTGAGCCTGGAACATTATAGGTGCTTAATAAATGCTTACCAATTGACTTTATCAACTGATTAGGGCTCAGAACTGGGGCAAAAAAAACTCGACAAGGTTCATTTAACAAATGGTTCTCCAAAAGTAAATGTACAGGCAACACACTTTTAGGCTTAATCTGCATTAACATTTTCTCTATCATTTTCTTAAGTCTAGACAATCAACCAAACAATAAATCTAGCCCAGACTGACAGCTTTTGGCAATTTCTTAAGTATAAATGCTCACACTGAAAATTTAACCCTCCTGATGGTTAGTTAGAAAGCTAGCTCTAGGCCACCCCCGGGGTCTCAGTTTTATAGGATCCTAGACAGAGTTGGAAGGAACCATAGAGGTAATTTGGTCCAACTTCCCCGTTGTAGAGAAGAAATGAAGCCCTAAGCAGAGTGATTTGTCCAAGATCCAAATGTCTAATCAGTTCTCTGGCCCCAAATCTAGCATTGTACCCACATTGCCTCAATCGGTAAAAACAAGGAGGCTGGATTTATATGGCTTCTGGACTCATGTTCTTAGGACCCAATACTGACATTATGAGTATTTCTTGGGAGTTGGGGAGAGAGGGAAAGGTTGCAAATGTGTGTAAATCACAGACTCCTGGACCGCATTCCTGTAGCAATAATGACACAATATCTCTCCTTTAGGAAGTATAATTTCCTGGGGATTTCAATGCAACTCTGAAAATCCCTGGCAAAATCTGGGTATGATTAGGGCAAAAATGAGGGGCAAGGAAAGTCACATTCCAGGACACGCAAGCCTCCTATGGCCACAACGTCCTTCTCCTAGGCCAGTCGGAATTTCAGAAGCTACAAATTTACATGTGTAAAGTCCTAGCTTAGTGCCTGACCCTTTTTTACAGGAGGAGGAGATGCTGGAGGAGAAGGTGGCCAGACACGTGGTTTATTAGACTGAGAGCTCTCGAAGGAGAGGAGGCACTACCAGTGCATCTCGCTGGCTTTATTTCAACTTGGGGTCTCAGAGGGGTCCTGAAGGGAGTGGGGAGAAGAAGGACCGGAAGGTTAGTGCTAAGCACGTCCAGCTAAGTATGTACCAGAGGCAGCACCTGAACGCTGGTCCTGGCTCCCAGCCCGGCTGTGCATCCATCACTGCACCTTGCCTCCGCCTACAATTCCACAGGCATTTCATAAATGGCTGTTAAAATGCCACTTGGTCACTCAGGGTTCACTTCCAGCTTGGAAGGCAATGGCAGATAACGAACCTTTTAAGTGTTTAACACGCACCAGGCCCCATGCTAAAGGAAAGACAATGCTCCGGATAGAAAGAATACTAGAGCCGGTCCTCTGACCGTCCACACTTTCCCTCCCCCTGCGGAGCAACCACCTCCCACCCAAAGTGGGAAGCACTTTTGGTAAAGCACAGAAAGCATGACAGCCACCAAGTCCCCAAGGTGGGGCCACCCTCCTCTAGTCCGAGGAGGCGGGGCACAGCGCGCTAAGTCACAAGACTAGCCAGAAGGCTCCAATCCCCGCGCAGCGGGAGAGCTTCGCCACACCCACATCGCTCGGCCCGCCTCCTGCGGGAGAGTGGGGGCGGGGGCGGGACAAATCCAGCTGGGCAACCCCGTTAGCCAACCCGCGGTGCCTTTACCTCCCCCGTGTGCTTGCACAGGTGCGCGTCCAGCTTCCAGGCCTTGTTGTAGGTGGCGTTGCAATCGGGAAACGAGCAGAAGTACTTCTTACGGACGATGGGAGGAGAGGACGAGGAGGCTGAGTCTGGGGCAGCTGGGGGCCCGCCGGCCTCTTCGCCCCCTACCATGCTTCCAGGAGGAACCTTCGCGCTTCTCGCCCGAGCAGAAGTCCGGACTTGCAAAGCAAGCCCAAGAAAGTTCCGGGACGGCCGCTTGTGGTGTAGCCTAGCGTAAGCGCCGTTAGATGGCTCGAGCATGCTGGGAAAGCGAGTTTTTAATTCCACCGTCGGGCACCTTTCGAGTGCGCAGGCGCAGAGAAAGATCCGGCCTCTGCTTCCACATCTGGTCTTTTTCTCTGGTCTGGGGTCCAGGAAACCCCAAGGAGTCTAAGGATGGATTTCAGAGGATCCCTGAATTTGGATGGGAAATAAATTGCATACTTATTTTCACCAACCTTTGGTTTCCTTTGTAATCCTATGAATTTTATTTTATGCGTTTACAAGTATGATTCTGGTCATTAGATTTCATTAGACTTGAAAGCTACTGGGACATAGCCCTGGATGAAGAACCCCTGCTGTGAAGGCAAAAAAACCCTCAAAAAACAAAAAAACCAAAACCTTATGGTCATCGTGGTTGCAATGAGAAGAACACATATCTACATTTCCTTGCCAGAAGAAAGGGAAGTATAAATGAGGAGGAAATTAAGTGGCGGATTTAGGAAGACGAGTTCAAATCAAGCCTCAGATACTAACTGTGTTGCCCTGGGCAAGTCACTTAACCTCCATTTGCCTCAGTTTCCTCATTTGTAAAATACGGATACTAATAGCACCTACCTCCTATGATTGTTGTAAAGAGCAAATGAGATAATAACAGTAAAGCACTTAGCACCAGTAGTATATAAATGTTAAGTATTACTATTACTTAAGTTTGCCCTACAGGGAAAGACCTCTTTTTCTTGGCAAAGGAAGGGCTTCTATGGAACTCTGTTGGTGGTTGTGGTACTTTATCAATATAGTTTTTCTCCTATCTCTGAGTCCTGCCAATCAGTCCCCTTCACCTGTGGTCCCTCCAGTTCAGTTCTCAGCTTTCTATTCCCCTGTCAGCCAGCGTTCCTTCTCCTTTAGTGAATTCTTCCCACCCTCCTTGCTTCAGCCATCCCTATGCAGGTGACCAGTTATACATCAGCCCCACCTCTGCCTGTTGGTGAGGTCCAATTTTGCATCTCCAGTTGGCTGCTCAACCAGCCTCTTGCTCCATACCTGTGCAGGTGACTAATGACATATTATCTCCATTGGTGAAGGCCAGTTTTTTATCTGCAGCTGGCTAGTTATCCTTTCCATTTGCCACCATGGCAAAAGCAACATGTACAAAACAGAATCATCTTATCTTCTCCATCTAAGTATACTTTCTGTTGTGCCTTTTTCTGCCACAGATGTTATCATTCTTCCAGTTCTCCAGCCTTAAAACCTCATGATTATTTTTTGTCTCCTTTCCCAACTTCCTCCCCTCCCCTGTCCTCTACAACTTTCAGTCACTGAAGTTCTGTTGATTTTAATGGTTTTTGTTAATGTTCTTTCCAGCCTTACCCTGCTACCACTTAGCCCAGGATGCCTGCATGCCATTTGTACAGCAATTCTCAACTAGAGTCAGTATTTATGGTCTCACTTCTCACCCAAAGTCATAGATCCTGTAACGAAATGCCAGATTAATCCTAAAACACCTGTGATATTTTCAGTCTCCTTATAATGTTAGGCTGATATGTAGGGGTTATTTTCTTCTGGGCATTCTGCCTGCAATTCATTTCCAATTAATCCTTTACATGGCTGCCAAAATCATCTCCCTAATGTATACGTCTGACCTTGTTGCCTTCCTCCACTAAAAAACCAGTGGGTTCATTTCCTCATTAGGGTAGACTACAAATTCATTAGCTTAGCATTTAAAGGTTTCTACAATTTGGCTCCAACCTATTCTCCAGACTTATTTCACATTACACCAGCCAACCTGAATTTCTAGCTGTTTCTTGACATGCTGTCTCCCACTTTTCTATACATTGGCACAGGGCATTTCCCATACCTAGCACTCAGTAGAATGAACTTCCTCCTCAGCTCTTTCAGGATCCTCCTCCAAAACTCATCATGGGGGTCAGTTCCTATGGGAAACATTTCTTGCTCTTCCCAGCTAAAAGTGTTCTCTCCCCCTCAAATTTTACTACTGCTTCTCTTAAACCTTTCCTCACAATCTAACTAAATAAGCAAGTTAAGTAAAATATTTATTAAGCCTTATTAAGTGCAAGCTTAGCACTGGTGACAAATAAAACAGATACAAGCAAAAAAAAAAAAAAGACAGCCTTTGCATTCAAGGAGCTTGAATTCTGATGGGGGGAGACAACCTAGCACAGCTAAGTTTCCACAGACCCTGGAATGGGGTAACAAAACTTAAAGGAAACAACACTAGCCTTCTTCCCATTGGTTGCCCCCAAATTTGGTGTGTAGATATGCACAGGTAAGGGATTGAAGGATGTTTCCTTCTGATTGGGTAGAAGGGTCAAATGAATAATTATGATAATATAGGATTGTCAACTGTAATTCTCATTGGCTGTTTCCAAATTTGGTGCATAATGAAGGATTGGAAAACACCATCATCTGATAGGATACTAATTCATGAATAATTGTGGTAATGAAGGATTGGGTTTGCTTTGTGCCAATTAACTAGCTACTCTAGAAGAGATGGTGAGCCCATCTCACCGACCAGTGGTGAGATCAGAGAGGGGAGTGGGCTGGGTTAGGATTAGGATAACAGAAACTTGCAAGGTTCCGAAATTTGCACTCTCTGGCTAATGCTGCTTTATAGAGGAGGGCTGTGCCCCTTCTCATGAGAAAGAATAAAGGGGACAGCTAGGCGGCACAGTGAATAGAGCACCGGCCCTGGAGTCAGGAGGACCTGAGTCCATATTTGGACTCAGACACTTAACACAAAAAAACTAGCTGTGTGACTTTGGACAAGTCACTTTTTGGGGGTTAACCAATTGCCCTCCAAAAAGCAAAAAAAAAAAAAAAAAAGAGAGAGAGAGAGAAAGAATAAAGGACTCTTTCTGCTTTCCAACTCAGACTCTGATTTTAAAAATCTGGTAGTGGTCTCTATCCCACACAAGAGGAAGGTACCAGGTAGGGGATCATTGTTGAGAAATAACAGGAGAGTCAGGAAAGAAGCCTAAATAGGAATTTAGCCAAGGCTGGCCTGAGTGTCCTTTTAAAAAAAAAGGCTCTGGGAGGAACCAGCCTGAAGGATAAGACTAAAGAGGTAGAGGGTTCTTCCAGTGTGTCAAGTCTAGGGATGGAGTGAGCATCCAGGATGGAGGATTGTGGATCCCGTGGAGAAAGCCCAGGAGGAGGAGTACGGCTCTATTTAAAAGTGAGTA
Source organism: Petaurus breviceps papuanus (assembly GCF_028583685.1). Lineage (NCBI taxonomy): Eukaryota > Metazoa > Chordata > Mammalia > Diprotodontia > Petauridae > Petaurus > Petaurus breviceps. Next base: position 61,452,251 of record NW_027187419.1, on the reverse strand, counting down.
CACAATTTAGAATAAGATTTAAAGACATGGAAACCCATAAGAACAATTAGGTATCTTTCTCAAAATGATAGTAAGTTTTGAGTTTTAAGCTAATAAGATGAGGGCCATCAAAAGCTATGAGGAAAAAGAAAACCTTATTCAATCTCTGCCATCTTGTCAGCTAACAGTTAAATGAAAGTATTCCCCCAAAGAGTCCTTATTTCCCCATTTGCCATAGATCAGGCCAGGTGTATAAACATAGCTTCCTTAGTTGTACTGATTGCTGTCACTGTGCAAAAGTACTATTTAAATGTCTTAAAGGAATGTGGCCAGGCCTAGCTGTGTGCATCTGTAATCCTCATTACTGAGGGAGGCTGAGACTGTTGGATCACCTGAATTCAGGAGTCTGATCTATAGTAGGGCCAAGTCTGGCACTAATATGGTGAGCCCCCAGGAATGGAAGGCCACCTGGCTGCCCAGGGAGGGTGTAACCAGCTCTTGGAAAACCAGAGCAAATGGAAGCTTCTATACCTACTAGCACTGGGTGTAAATGGCTGCTGTACTTCCATTCTGGGCAACATAGGGAGACTCAGTCTCTCAAGAAAGGAAAAGAGGGGAAAAAATCTGAAGAAAAAAAAAACACAATAGTGTGACAAGCTAAATGTTTCTTGATCTCTGAACATGGGATTAGGTTTCCTCCACACAAGGACTCATCATTGATTTCAAATTAATCTGAGGAAGTGACTTGTCTAAGGTCACAAAAAAAAGGCTCATTCAACTCAATGAAATTTAGGCTGTGCTGAGATGGAGTCCATGGACCATGAATTTCATAAACTGAAATTGTCAGGGCTAGAAAAGACCTTAGAAACCACCTAGTGCAACTCTCTCATTTTAAAGGCAGAAACAGAGTTCCAGAGTTAGTGATCCAGCAGGGTGACTCAAACAAAGTTGTCTCCGGACCCATGATTCTTGAAGCAGGGCTGTTGAAGTTTGGCCTCCCTCAAGGGTGCTTTTCAGAGCAGCCCTTCCTTATCTCATAAGCAGTAAAGTATTGCCCTTAGGGGGCAATTGCCCTGGGCCTTCAAGATTTGGTAAAGTCAGAAGGCAAAATTATGGGGAAAGCCAAGGTTTCTGAATTGAGACAGAAATGCCACCTCCTGGCAAAGCCCCATTCTCCTAGCCCTGGTTCTGGCTTTTTGCCCAACAAGTGTCCATTCAGCTTCTCCTTGAAGACCTCTGATGAGGGCAAAGCCACCTCCTTCTCAGGGAGTCCATTTCTTTTTAGGATCGCTCTGATTGTTTGGAAGTTTTTACTGACATCAAGCCTAAATCTTCTTCTTTACAAGTTGACACTATTACTCTTGGTTCTGGCCTCTGGAGCCAAGAAGAACAAATGTGATTCTTTTTCCTTTTGATGGCCCTTCAAAAGTTCTATCATGACTCCTTAGTTCCTTCTGCCAATATTCATAATGCATGCACTCAAAGTCCTCCATTTTCTTGTGGCTCTCTTCTGGATGCTTAACCTGTCAATTTGTTGTTATTATTTAGTTGATTTAGTCATGCCTGACTCTCTGTAACCCCATTTGGGGTTTTCTTGGCAAATCAACCGGAGTTTGGGTTTTTTTTTTACAATTGAGGAAACTGAGGCAAACAGGATTAAGTGACTTGCCCAGGGTCACACACCTAGTAAGATTTGAACTCAGCTTCTTCTTCTTTTTTTTTTTTTTTTTTGCTTTTTGGGGAGGGAAAGGTAGAGCAATTGGGGTTAAGTAACTTGCCCAAGGTCACATGGCTACTTTTGTGTTAAGTGTCTGAGGCTGTATTTGAACTCAGGTCCTCCTGACTCCAGGGCTGGCACTCTATTCACTGCACCACCTAACCACCCCTTAATATTTTAACTCAGAAAGAACAGTCTTTTTGACTCCAGGCTCTGCACTCTATCCACTGCCACGTCCTTAAATTCCGATTCTCAAAACTGAACACAGTGCTCTAGGTATGGTTTGAATATGACAGAGTACTATGCAACTATCCTTTGTGTCTTCCCAAGATCACAGCTTTTTTTGGCTGTTTTGTCACACTGTTGATTTGTATTGAACTTTCAGCACACTGATGTCCACTGATTTTTGCAGGCAAGCTTCTACCTAACTGCCTTTCCATCTTGTACTGACAAAGTCGATTATTTGAACATTAATATGAGACATCACATTTATCACTGCTGAATTTTATCTTATTAGATTCAACACAATGTTTTAACCTTTCAGGATGTTTTTGGATCTTGACTCTCAACCAGAAAGTTATTTATCTCTTTCAGCTTTGTGCTATCTTGTGGTTGTTGAGTTGTTTTAGTTATGTTTGACTCTTCATGACCCTGTTTGGAATTTTCTTGGCAAACATACAGGAATGGTTTGCCTTTTCCTTCTCCAGTTCATTTTAAAGTTGAGGAAACAGAGGCCAGCAGAATTACATGGTTTGCTCAGGGTCACCCAGCTAGTAAGTGTCTGAGGCCATAGTTGGACTCAGGTCTTCCTGATTCCAGGCCTGGCTCTCTATCTACTGTGCCACCCAGTCATCCCTTGTGTTGTCTACAAATCTGATAAGTGTGCCACCTGTGCCCTTATCTAAGTTATGCATAATTACTGAATGGCCTTTATTCATTATCCACTGCCTTTGGCTGCTGGTTCAAGGTGCTCCTGACATACGAATTTCTACGGGTGGTTGTGAGACTACATGATGAATCAAGTTATTAATATTATTGTTTTTATCATTATTATTGCTATATATTGTATATGGAAATTGCAAATGAAACTCTCATTTTGAGAGTCTACTTTTCTAAGTGGAAGAAACTTTGGCATTAAATAGGACTAATTGTAATCTTTTTTGCTTGCATGTTAAGAGTTGAGTTTTCTTTGAAGCATATCCACTTGTGACCTCATAAATTTGTTTGTTAAAAGTGCAGCAGATGGGGTAGCTAGGTGGTGCAGTGAGTACAGCATCAGCCCTGGAGTCAGGAGGACCTGAGTTCAAATCTGGCCTCAGATATTTAATACTTACTAGCTGTGTGACCTTGGGCAAATCACTTAACCCCAACTGTCCTGCTTTCCTCCCTCCAAAAAAAAAAAAAGAAGAAAAGTGGGGAAAAATGTACAGCAGACTTTTTGTAGTGTCAAAGAATTGGAAATTGAGGGGATGTTCATCAGTTGGGGAATGGATGAGCAAGTTATGGTATATGAATGTAATGGAATACTATTCTATAAGAAATGATAAGCAGTCAGATTTCATAAAAGTCTAGAAAGACTTACATGAACTGATGCTGAGTGAAGTGAGCACAACCAGAAGAACGTTATACATAGTAACAGCAACATTATGTGATAATCAACTATGATAAACTTAGCTCTTCTCAGCAATACAATGATCCAAGACAATTACGAAAGACTGCTAATGGAAAATGCTATCTAGAGAAAGAACTATGGAGTCTGAATAAAGATTCAAGCATACTATTTTGACTTTTTTTTCTTCTCTCATAGTTTTTCCTTTTGTTCTGATTCTTTTTTTCACAACATGACTACATTTAACATGATTGTACATATTTAACCTGTATCAGATTCCTTGATGTATTTTGGAGGGGGAAGAAGAGGGGAGGAAGAAAAAGTCTGAACTCAAAATCTTAAAAAAATGAATGTTGAAAACTATGTTTACATGTAATTGGGAAAAATAAAATACTATTAAGAAAAAAAGGAATTGGTAAAAAAAAAGTGCAGCAGTTTTTTTTTTTTACAATTTCTGCAAAAGGTTTTGTTCCCAAAGGTATAGTTTCTACAAAGGTCATTTTGTAAAGGACATTTATTTATTATTAACCAAACTGAGAAGACTACTTATCCTGAGAGGACCTCCCAATGTCACCAACTGTGTATCATCTTTAAGTTAATTATGAGAGCTAACTCATCCCAGATTCCCCCTCTTCCCCCCCCCCCCACCTCAAGCACATACACATATCTAAGGTTGCCAAAGGGCTTGAATGTGGTTAAGGCCACATTACTTAAAAAGCTAATCATCATTGTGGAAAGAGACTGTCCATGTGGTTAGCTCTTGCTGCCTGGGTGATCAGTGTTAATAAATCTTCAAGAGTATCTGAAGAATAGGAGGTCTTACTGATAAGGACTGATGTCATGATGAAATGGAGGCTTTTTTCTATATGTGCAAATATAATCCATCTGCAATTGCATTGCTGCTGAATATTTGTTTTTCAGACCTCATGTGGATGCTGCTGCTGGCATTGGCATGGAAACAACTGGCAGAGGAACAGAAACCCTACATACCTAAAGGAATATGCCCTTCAATATGGAAGCACCTTTGGAGAAGGTCTTGGTTGCATTCAAGTTCTCTATACTTGCAATTCATCTGAGATCCAGATGGCCATAATTCATCTCCTGCAATAACGGATGTCCTTCAATAAAACCCACTAGAACATATGTGAGTTGCACATTGGTTTTTGCTGTCATTTTTTGTGGTGCATGGATAGTTTGCATATGGCATATTTATCACATAGAGCATTTACTACAAAATGTTGAAGAATAGGCAAGACAACCTCATCACCTTTCTTGAAATCAGCACGGTGAACCTAGGACAATGCTAAACAGTGTAACGCCAAGCACAGACCCCTGGAACATTCCACTGGAGACCTTTCAAAGCGATGTTCAATAGGTAAGTTGACTCTTTGAATCTGACTACAAATCCAGTTCTTAATTTATCCAATTGAAAGTTAGGTGGTCCAGTAGATAGAACACTGGGCCTGAAGTAATGAAGACCTGAGTTCAGATTTGACTTCAGATACTTGCTAGCTTTGTGACATTTGGTAATTTACTTAACCTCTGCTTGTGTCAGTTTCCTCAAATGCAAAATGGTGATAATTATTGCATTGTTGTGAGGATTAAATAAAAAAAACATTTAAAGATAATTGAAATAATATTGAGATGATATTTAAAGATAATAACTAAAGCACTTAGCAGAGTGCCTAGTACATAAAATAATTTTAAGACTCAGATATTAATTCTTAATAAATCTGTATCCTTTTCCCTTGTTCTCAATTATGGAATCATTTGACCTATATCTCTCCATTTTTTCTATATTAATAACGTGATATATTTTATCAAAAAAAGATTTGTTAACATGTAGATTAATTAAATACACAGCATCCCTCTGACCCACTAGTTTAGTCTCCAGAAGACCAGGAAATATGTTTAGCCTGACATGACTAATTATTGTTAAAGCTAAGGTTGGCTCTTTATGATTCTTTTTTTTTATTTGTATTGTTTTATTTTTGTTTAAGGCAATCAGGATTAAGTGACTTACTCAGGGTCACACAGCTAATTAGTACTTGAGGTTAGTTTTGAACTCAGACCCTCCTGAGGCCTCCATGGCTGGTGCTCTATTTACCATATCACCTAGCTGTCCCCATATTCCTTTTCTAGAATTTTACTACTTAAATATTGAAAGGGATCTGTAATCTCATTAATTCAGGAGTGCCTCTCAATGGTATAGATTGAAACCAACATGCCTGTCAATCTTGTTAAACATTTGTTGATTTCCTTCCAAAATTTCTCAGAGAAGAGTACATCTAATATACTGGAGTTCTTTACTTTTGTGTGACATTGGGAAGTTGCCACATAGCACTAATTCTTCCTCTTCTTCACTTTCTCTTGCCACTTGGCCAGCCCATCTTCTCTTCTTAGCTTGTAATTCCTTTACTCCTTCAGAATTCCTTGTTGGTTATCTGTTGCAGCCTACTTACACCCACCACGTGCTTCTACTGCACTCTTTGTAATGCTCATTTTTATAACAATTCTGCTAAAAATAATAGTATTGCAGAAGTAGGTCCCTGCTTTCATGGGAAATTTGGGGTCAGTGGAAGTTCCCAAAAGCAATTAACTCATGAGCTAAAGATGTTCCTTAATGATATCTTTAATAATATATTCCAGAATTTCCCAAGAAATCAAAGTCAAGTCCATTGGCCTACAAGTTGCAGAATTTATTCTCTTCCTTTAAAAAAAAAAGAATTTTTTCCCTTCTTCTGTCATATGATTCCTCTTCTGTTCTCTCTGATCTTTCTAATATTACTGACAATGATTCAGCAATTACAAAAACCATTTCTTTAACTACTGGAGGATGTAGTTCACCTGGGACAAGGGACTTGAATCCATCCAGGGCAGCTAAGTTGTCTCTTACTATTTCCTTATTTATCTCAGGAATCACTTTTGTTCTGTCCTTCATTGTCATTCTCCTTTACAGACAAACAGAAACAAGTAAAATTTGGGTGGCTCCTTCTCTCTGTCCCTAGTTATCATCATTTTATCCACTCAGAGCAATTGTACTGTCCCCTTTTTCGGTCCTCCTCTTATCCAATTTTAATCTAAAGGAACATGTATATTCCCTTCCCCCCTTTTTTTTGTCTTTAGCTTTCGTTACCGGCCTCAGCTTATGCTAGACATTATTTTTATAGTACCTTGCTACTTTTTTTGTACCCATCCTCTATAATCTGCCTATGCTTACAACTTTTAAACTTATGTTTTAAAAAAATCTAAGTTGGGTGGTGAGTCCTCTGTGCATAAACATAATTTCTTCAGACAAATTCCGTTTTCCCTAATCAAAGGTGTTTTGTTCTCTCTCTACCCAACTGCCAAATTAATATTTAAGACCCAGATCTGTTCTCCCATTTAAAGTTCTTCTATGACTCCTGTAACTTTTAGGATAAAATACAAAAATCTCAGCAAAGCTGAGAACTTTTTTTGATGATTATGATTAAACAAAAAGCACTGTCCTTTCCCAAAGTCTTACTTTACTCTTTGTTGTGTCATTGAAGTGACCTTGGGCTTCAACATCAGTGTTAGTATGCACAATGATAGTTATCATTTAGTGCTTTAAGTTTCACAAAGCACTTTACATACATTATCTCACTTGATGGTCCTAATTGGAAAGAACATCCTATTATCCTTATTTTATAAATAATTAAACTGAGGCTCAGTGACTTTCCCTAGATCATACAGATAAAGCCAGAGGTGGGATTCATACCTAAGTCTTTCCTAAATCCAAATCCAGTGCTTTTTTTCAATATGCTAAGCTAAGTGTAAATTCTAAAAGGTCCTACCAACTTGGAAATGCTTCAAGTATATACCCCCCAACAAACCCTGTGACTTTACCTGTGATTGTTAACAATGTTCATCTACCTTTTAATTATGTATCGTTACTGTTTTTCAGCTGTTTCAAACAATGTTCATCTACATTTTAATTATGTATTGTTACTGTTTTTCAGCTGTTTCAGTCATGTATGATTCTACATGACCCCATTTGGGGATTTCTTGGCAAAGATACTGGAGTGATTTGCCATTTCCTTCTGCAGCTTGTTTTACAGATGAGGAAACTAAGGCAGACAGGGTTAAGTGACTTGCCCAGGGTCACACAGATAGTGACTGAAGCCACATTTGAACTCAATCTTCCTGACTCCAGGCCCAGTGTTCTATCCACTGCACCACCTAGCTAATTGTTTATTATGTGTCTTTTTGGTCTTCTGTTCCTCTTTTTTTTAGAAGCCTAATTGTATTATTGACCAATTTAAATAATACTATCCTCTGACTATTTTAATCACCCTGCCTAATAATGAATAGATAATCATAGTTAAAAGCATCTATAATGTGTTTCACTTAGGAGGCTCTGCATGGCACAACAGAAAGAATTCACAGTTGGAATCAGAAGAGACAAGGTTGGGCTTTGCCACTCTGGGTTTTCATTCTTATCTTTGTGCTCTGAGGATTATCCAGGTTGGCTAAGCAAACAGTCTGCTAAAACTATATTCAAAGTCTTTCCAGCATGGTGTATGGAACTGGATCGAGCTTATTCTTCATTAGTACAGTTTTGGGGACCTCAGTGTTACTGCCATGCCACAAAGAGGGATCAGAATATACCTGAAAGAGTAGCTCTTAATAGTTCAGTGTTAACTTTGCACAATACCTCCAGTGGGATGCCTCAGAGATCTGTGCTGGTGAATACTTTTATCAATGACACCAACAAGGGTATAGATGGCATGTTTATCAAATTCAAGGATGAAACCAAGCTGGGAGGGAGAGCTAACATACCAAATAACAAAGTCAGGTTCCAAATGAGTATTGCTATGAATCTAATAAGATGAAACTCAGGGGTGATCAAAGTAAAACCTTACACTTAGGTTGAAAAATAAATTTCAAAAATATAAGACGAGGCAGGAATGGTTACACAATAGTATGAAATGCTGAGGGTTTTAGTGGATTGCAAGCTCAATATGAATCAATAGTGTGATATGAGAATCAAAAAGATTAATGTTATTTTAGACTACATTGAAGATTGGAAATAAGGAGGTCATGTTTCTGCATCAATCTGTTAGTTCTCAATTATTGTCTTTTACTTCTTAGCACAATGCCTGGCCATAGCAGGCACTAAATAAAAGTTGGTTGGCTGATTTATTGATTGGGCAATACAGTTCAAGAGGACATTGGTAAGCTTGAGGGTATGCAGAGGAGAGCAACCAAGATGGTGAAGGGTCTTGAGTCCCTGACCTATGAGGATAGTTTAAAGGAACTGAGGATGTTTCAACGAGAAAAGATTCAGAGGAGACATGATAAGGGTCTTCAAGTATTTAAGGGGCTGCCATATATGTGGAAGATAGATCAGACTTGTACCAGTGGAAATTATTACAAGTTGCATAGAGGTAAATTTAGGATCAATGTCAGTAAAAACCTCTTAACAATGAAAGATGTCTAAAAGTTGAATGAGCTACCTTGAAAGTAATGAGCTCCCTGTTACTGAAGGTCTTCAATCAAACTTTATATAACCACTCACCAAGTGTGTTATAGTGGGGCTTTCTTTTGGATTATGGTTTCAACTAGGTCCCTTCCCACTCTATTTTTTTTTCTTTTTTTTTTTTGAGGGGAGAAGGCAAGGCAATTGGGTTCTATCTTTTGTCTTTCTTTGTACCCCAGTGCTTAGCACAGTGCCTGGCTCATAGTAGGTTCTTAATAAATATTTATTTACTAATGGACTGACTTCTTGATCTGGCTACCAATGCCAATGGCATATACTTGACCATCCTTTGAGGAACTTTGCTTTGAAACAAAGGATAAAGCCACAGATATCTTCTGACTATCTCTGCTTCCATTGATCTCCACCAACAATTATTCACAGTGATTGTGAGTGCATGAAGGAATATATGTATATGTGTCTGTCTTTATATGTATATATGGTTTATGTAGTTAAAATATTAAATATTTAAATATTAAGTATATATAGTTTATATATATGTGTGTATGTAGGTATACATGTATATTTGTATGTAGTAATTCATATACCAATACCTATGACTCAGAGTAGATGAAAGTTTGTGATCAATCAATCTTTGAAAATTAAAATTGCTTGTTCAATAAGATTTATACTAGATCACCTCTCTCTTTCCTGTGTTCTTAGATTCAGAATTTGACCTGTATAGCCCGCTCTTTCTCTTAAGGCAAGGGACATGCTTTGTTTTAAAATAGTACATTTCCCACTTGGTTGTCAGCTCATCAAGCAGTTTATACTTCATTTCTCTAATTAGCCCTCCTCACTTCATTGAATCATCACATTTTTACCTCCTGTTGTTGCATCCCTCCCCCGGGGAAAGCTGCAGGACTGTGTTTAATCACCTCATATCCACTTTAAGTCCATTTTAGTCTTGAAGAGCCAGAATCCATCTAGTGAGCAACATCTGATTTGTACTAATTGCTGCCTGATTACCCAGAGGGTCAGAGATTTGAATGTGCACAGCATTTCTGTCTACAGTACTGGAAAGTTCTATATGCCTGATGACTTCTTATGATAAAGCCTCTATTTATTGGAGAGGTTTGTGGTAGCTTTTTAGAGTCTTGCTTACTTTCTAAATAGTGCCTTCAATCACCTTAAATTATGAATTCCCTACTCCCCCCTCAAAAAAATTATTTTAAACTACATAAGCCATCATTAAGCAGCAGAAATTACAAAGATACATCATTACCCTTTATATTTTTTTTCAGTCCAGTGTTCATTGATCTAGAAAACATTTCATATGAACCCCATTTAATTTTTTTCATTGAAGTATTTATAATGTACCAAAGGGTCCTATATGGCTCCAAGATTCTTTCCTGTCTCCAGGTTCAATGTGGGGTGTTTAGGGTAATCATAGTTATGTATATATGGCTCAGATGTCCCTCTAGGGCACTTTCCCTCAAAAGACAAGGAACCATAGATAAAATTGCAAAGTTTTTAATTGAGATAGAGTAATAAGCAAATATGAAAGGAAAATCCATTACACAATGGAAAATGCCATGGACAAGGGCATAATTTCCCACAGATTGTTCTACCACTGGCAAGAGAAAGAATACTCCTTGGAGTCCTCTTTCTGGACTCTATGATTCAGTGATACCAATTCAACAAATCTTTTTTTGAGAATTTATTATGTAAAAGGCATTTCAACTAACCAGGGAAGTCAGAATCTTCCATTTGAGACAGTTATATACAAAAAGAGCACCTCTGTCCACAGGTTTAAGCATGAAATTGTTTATTATAAGTGTTCTAGAGGAGTTTGTCAAAGGGACAGAAACCAATTCCTTCCTCAGTATTTCTCTTCCAGGAAGAACTAGGGACAAAAGGGTGCTAGAATGAGAGAGAGATTCTATCACTCCTGTCTCTCTGTTCCTGATTATGGCATCTGCTTCTTCATGTCTAGAATATTGGAAATAGTGCCACTAAATATATGGTTAGAATGAGCTAAGGCATGGAGCCCAAGTTACCAGCCTTGACCTAAGGTACTTTGCCTCTAAGCCAATTTGTTGAGGAAAGATATTTCCCCTTCCTAAGTCTTGTTATGGTTAATCATAAAAAGGAGGTGATAAAAAATATTGATTCTTCTTACCTATTCCTTTCTCCTCCAATGTTTGTCTCTGAAGTTAGTTACCTTGGCACTAGACCTCAGAGACACAAATTGTCTCTATTCCCAGCAAAAGGAAGAGGAAGGATCTTATCTTGCCTCTTTCTCATCTCTCAGTTCCTCAGAAATATCTATTCCTTGGATGTCTATTGAAGATGGTGGAGTGAAGCCCATACTGGGAGACCTATAGGCTATAGAAAGGACTTCAACATAATCCTCTAATGGGATTCAGCTTCCTTTGGAGAGGAGAAAATAATTTGCCTAAAATGTTCATTCACTAAAAATAGGAATTTTGACAGATGTTTGAACAGTTGCTCAATATCATTTCTACCTGACCTGTCTGACTCTTCTCTGTAGGGGGAAAAAGGGTGGAGGAGGGGAAAGAGAATGATAAAGGAAAAAAGGAATCTAAAGAAAGAAAATACTGTGCTGTTTGGCAGATTCCTGCAGTCAATGGTGTGCAGGGCCTCAGCGCTGGGAGACTGCAGCACTTAATTTACTTTCTGTCACTCAGCATCTGAGCCCTCTTTGGGTCAGTCACCTCTCCTCTCTGTACCTCATTTACCTCTTTTGTGAAATGGAGGTGATGGACCTGTTGATCGCTCATGTTTTTTCTGAGTATGATGTTGAATTTATTTCTCCAACTTGTCTCCTTGCTTCTTTCTGCAGCTTGTCGATGTCTCCCAAAGAATTGTGTTAGATGAACTCGACCTACTGTGTCCTGCTGTTTTGCTGGTAAAGATTGAAAAGGATAAATTACTTGAGCACCATAAGTTTTTCCCTGGTCATGCTTGGGAACCATCATTATGTGTAGTTGGTCAGTTTTCCAGAGGTTCAGCAAAAAAAAAAAAAAAAAGATGTTTAAAGTAGACAGCACATGAGACAACGAAACTGGGGAAACTGGAGCTGAAGGGCTGCTCATTTGGTTTTTCATAGTTGTAACCATTTCAACCTTGGAAGCTGTGATTGTCTCAGGCTCAGGCTCGTCAGCCAGAGGCAAGGAGGAACCCAGTGACAGTGTATCTACCTAGGAAAGCACCAGAATGTGGCTTCTTCTTAGGAGATCAGCAGTGTGCAGACTTCCACACTTGTTGAGAAATGCCTGCAGTGACAAATGGAATGAGAATTTTGTAATTATCAGCTTGTAGGAACGCAATCTGCTTTTTGCTTACATTGTCAGCTATAGGAACACTGTTTATCCTGATCATGGTGAACTATCCAATGTTGCCATAGGGATACATTTGTTCCATGATAGAAACAGTGATTGTAATGGGGGAGGGGAGGGGCAGGAAAGACTCATTCAGTTGCTTATGTGTAAGTTTTAAAATTCACATTCAACAAATCAATTATGTACTCCTTATAGGCAAAGCACTGTGGTAGACAGCTAGGTGGCACAGTGGATAGAGCTCCTGGACTGGAGTCAGGAAGATTCCCCTTCCTGAGGCATCACTTAACTCTTTTTGCCTCAGTTTTCTCATCTGTAAAATGAGCTGGAGAAGGAAACGGCAAACCACTTCAGGACCTTTGCCAAGAAAACCCCAAATGAGGTCATGAAGAGTCAGACATGACAGAAAAATAATTGAACAACAACTGTCGTATGCAGTGAGGAGAATACTAAAATCAATAAAACTTTTACAATCTAGTAATATGGAGATAAGACATATCTAGAAAAAGTTACAATACAAGGTAGTTTTTGATAGTGAGTGGGACAAAGAAAGTGTTCTAAGAGTTCAATAAGGAGAAATTACTGATAACTATTAGGGATGGTGCCCTTCATGGACACAGGCTTGAATTATATGCATGTGTATACACCCACACATACATATTATGTACACTGTATGTTTATATATGTATATGAACATGCATGCATGTATGTGTGTGCATGTGTATTGTGTATACATATGTAGCAGCTAGGTGGCACAGTAGATAGAGTGCTGAGCCTGGAATCAGGAAGACTCATCTTCATGAGTTCAAATTCAGCTTCAGACACTGGCTATGTGACCCTGGGCAAGTCACTTAACCCTGTTGGCCTCAGTTCCTCATCTCTAAAATGATCTGGAAAAGGAAATGGCAAGTTACTCCAACATTTTTGCCAAGAAAACCCCAAAATGGGGTCATGAAGAGTCAGACACGACAGAAATGGCTTGAACAACAAATATATCTATATATACATACACACACATTAGATTAGGGCTTTATATATGTATATATAGACACATACATATATATTCATACAAAGTGGTATTAATGATAAATGCAATAAAACTATATGTAAATCTATAGGAAATTCAGGGTATTGATCTGCAAAAGGAAATTTCACTTCCTATCAAATTTATTTTAGTCAATTCTTATATAAATATTGATTTTATTTACATATTTAAAAGTTGATGAATTATTAATACTGAGATTATTTTTATTTAGAAGGCATTGTTCTAATTAAAGAAGTTTGATCATGAGAAAGAAAAGGGAAATGAGGTGTCTTTTTGAGAGGAGAGCCATTCTTAACATCAGAACCACATTGTCAGAACTGGAAGGCAGAGGCCACAAGTTCAACCCATATCTGAACAGAAATCCCCTCTTCAGTCCTAATCAGAGGGACTAGACTTGAAGATTTACAGTGACAGGGAATTTAGTACCCTCTTGAAGCAACTGGCTACTTTAATTGGTAGGAAGCTTGTTTTCATATTGAGCTGAAGTCTGCCTCTCTCCAACATCTACTAATTTCTTCTAACTGTAGAGTTTAGAACAAAGCAAAGCAAATCTAAATCCTTTTTCCATGGATACTTCAAATATTTAAGGATCCCTATCAAGCCTTTCTCTTCCAAAGCATTCTTTTCCCCAAGCTAAATGTCTCAACTTCCTTCAACTTATCTTTCCCTGACTTGACTTCCTGTGGCTTCCCATGACTACCATGTTGGTGGTCCTCCTCTGACTGTGCTCTCCTTTGTCACTGTAAGATGTATTTTAGTGTGTGTAAGGTGGATTTTTGTTATTCTTTCTTAGAGTTTAGTTTTCAAAGATCCATGGCCATAACAATCTCTATTTCCCAGGTACATGACTAGCAAACTTCTCCACCATGCTTGTGCAGCATTATATAATGATAAATAACATAAACATTTGTGCTTAAATTGTAAATATCCACTGTGACTGTGCAGTGAGATATAACAGTGAGGTAATGTAAACTTGTGAGGCTATTGCTGGAAAAATGCCTTCTTTGTTGCCCTATAATTCAACTTGCCACTGGTCTTTAAGTGGGGAACCCTTAGGATTGAATGCACAAGCTGGAATGTTGTGCATGCCTTGATTGGCCTCCATCAAGGCTTGGGGAGAATCTGTGTTTACCTCAACTGGCACCCATTGAGGCTTGAGGGGATTAAGGGAGTGCACAAGCTGTGTTTGTCTCGACTGGTCCCCTCAAGACATAGGGGTAGTTGCCTCCCTTCTTGTTGATCACTGTGAAAAGGGTGACTAGGGAATGCTAAAGGAATTGGCATTCCCATTATCAGCAATCCCTTTAAGAAGACTAGACTAGAATAAAGTAAGATTATTAATCCCTCTGAAGCTGTCTTTCTTGTCCTTACTGTCTGACCAAATCAAGGGCGAACCTATTAGAGGCTAGAGTCCAAAAACCTCTAGTGCCTCCAGTACATTATCTGTCTTATAGTCACTGCCACCCTAAAATATGTTGCTTGGAAATAGACAATACTCTGAATGTAGTTTTGACCCCAACATACAATCTTTCTTATTCTGGTGGCTATTCCTCTACCCTAAGATCACAATAGCTTCATTGGCTGCCATATCACACTGCTGACTCACATTGAGCCTGCAGTGCATAAAATCAACCCCAATTTTTCCCCTCGCTGATTGCTTAGTCACATTTCCCATCCCACTTCCAATAATCTTGGGAATAATGAAGGTAACTAAAAAAACAAACAACCTTCATATTTGTCTCTCTTAAAATTTCATCTTCTTTAGATTTGACTCATCAGTTTAGTCTAAGATATTTTTAGATCCTAATTTAGTAATTTAATGTGTTATTCATCTCTCTCATCTTTTTTTCATCTACAAATTTGAGAAGTATGTCATCAATGCCTTTATCCAAGATACTGACAAAAATGTTGAATAAAATGTGATCTAAAACCTGGAGAGCTCCACTAGAGATTTTCCTTCAGTTAGACATTGGCCTTTTAATCATTACTCTTTGAGTCTAGTAATTCAATTAGCTCCCAATCCATTTAACAATACTATGATCTAGTATATATCTCTCTATCTTGTCTAAAAGGATTGACATACACTTTGTTTAATATCTTACTGAAGTCCCTATATCTTGTTAATATGGAATTTTGATCTACCAGCCCAGTAACCATATTAAAGAAGGATAGGAAATTATTATGACATGACCTGTTCTTGATAAAGCCATTTTGACTCTTAGAGATAATCATTTAACTTTCTAAATATTCATAAACCATTCCTTTAATAATACATCCTATATTTTCTCCAGAAATGAAATCCAATCTCACATTCAATTATTATTTTTGTTTTTATTCTCTTTTCTGCCAAGGAGAATAATCTTCGGACCAGAAAGGATAGGGTAATAGTAAGAAAGCAACTTTTTATTCTAAAAGAATTCGTCATCAAACCCAGATGAACTGAATCTCTGTGAAATAGCTCAAGCCCAGGAGATAATAAAATAGCCCTAAAGATCCACTTAGTTTCCTTTCCTTTGGCCTTAGGGAATTTAGTTTAGTTGAAAAATCTCAAGTTCAATCACAATCACTCTAAGTCCCAGTTAGGAAAAATTACCAACACTTGGGCAGAAGTTGGGCTCTGTGACTAATCTTACATTTATATCTCTGTCTAGTTAGCCTTTGGTGTCTTTGTGGATGAGGCAAAATTCAGTTTCTTGGAAGCATTTGTGTTAAGGGATGTTAGGAAGAGAGCTAACCTTTACTTGGGACTTCTTTTAGCCTAGATCTTCCTTGCCTTGCTGTGCATATTGCCAAGGACTTTTTCTTCTGTGTTTGCTCCAGCCTCTATAATACATATGATCAGAGTCTCGTCTTCACAAGTCTGAGATAGTTTTTCCCTTTTATCCAGAGTGGTAGGGCCTGATTCAATCTCTCACACAAATGACTTTGATTGACTCAAGAAGGTAGTACAGGCCCTGTTCATGCTCAGTTCTGAAAGATTCAATTAAAAAAAAAAAGCCAAATGAAGTGGTTTCCACACCACCCATCTACCTGTGTGCTGAAAGCTCTTGTCCATATGATTGCTGAGCCAATGTCATTGTTTTCTGAAAAATTTTGGAGAAGAGGAGAGCTTATACAGGACTAAAGAAGAGCAAATATCATCCCAGTTTTCAAAAAAAGAGAAGAGAATAGCAGCTACAAACTCTACACCTCAAGCCTGACTTTGATTCTTGGAAAACATTCTAGAACATATTTTTAAAGAGATGTTTAGTGATCATCTAGAAAAATAAGCAGTGATCCCTGAGTTAGTAAATACAGTTTCATCATGAACAGATCTTGCCAGACTAATCTATTTTGCCTAGACCCATGAGAAATCAGTGTAGCATAGTGGATAGAGGTATGACTTTGGAATTAATAAGACATGTCCAAGTCTGCATGACCGTGAACAAGTCATTTAACTTCTCCATGCTCCAGACAACTTTCTCAGACTGTAACTTACAAATGAATTTTAATTCTCATAGGTAGAGAGAGTTTTCACTTTGGAAATTTCCCACAGTGATAAAATCATAGCCCAGATTTGAAGGGCAGAGTAACACTAGTATTGTAGATCAAGGGGATGATTAAGCTATAGTTTACCTAGATTCATAAAAGCATTTGTCATGGTTAAAAAAAATGCCCCCTCCTCAAAGTTAGCTTAAAAAAAAGTTTTATTGATATAAACAATGACAAGATGAGTTCATTTGGCTCATAGTGAAAATCTCTTTAGGGCAAGTGAGATCTGAATACAAACTGTTTTCCCAAAATAAACATAAACTAAAGTGAGGAGAAAAGCAAGGGCAGTTTTCTGGATCATACATTGTTCATAAGTACAAGGAAATAATGTTCCCTAAAAGGAAAGATGGGACAGAGTAAGCAGTTCTCAGATATGGATGGTTATGTGACATCTTGCAACCCTGTTTACTGAAATGATAACAAGGACAGCGGTGGTGAAAACATGTTATGACAAGCTTTGAAAACATCCTGGTAGGGAAAAAGGAAACAGAATGAGGAATAGACATGGCTGCTCAGTTTGCACTAAAATGAAGCAGTTCAAAGATGGGGAAACTCATGCCAATATAGAACTTTCCTCTCTTCATCCCTAGTTTCTCATGCTATTCTTATTGAAAAGATGCTGAGATCTTGACTAGGTGATAGTAGAGTTAGGTGGATTTGGAAGTGGTTGAATAGCCAGAAACAAAGACTAGTCATTAAGGTTGGATGTACACTTGGAAAGAAATCTATAGTGGAAGGAGTTAGGGATCTTGGCAGTAACCCTATGCTGTTGGCTTGGATCAGGGCTGGGGAACCTCGAGGCCACATGTAGCCCTCTAGGTCCTCAAGTGTGGCCCTTTGATGGAATTCAAATAACTGTGAAATTTGGATTCAGTCAAAGGACCACACTTGAGGACCTAGTGGGCCACATGTGGCCTCAAGGCTGTAGGTTCCCCACCTCTGGCTTTGATGATGTATTTCTTCTTAATAGTATGCAAACTCAAGAGCAGAGCTTATTTTATTTTTGGTTTCATAAGATCATAGACATAGAGCTATGAGGAACTTCAGAGGCTACATAGTATTATCTGCTTAGTTTACGGTTGAGGAAGAAGACCCATGGAACTTAATTACCCAAGGTCACACAAGTATTTAAGTGTTAATGACAGAATTTGAACCAAGGTTCTCTAAATCCAGAACACTTATTAAGTCCAATCAATGACTTTTCTGACTTATATTTACAAGTATATGCCAAATCTGTACAAAATTAATCGAAAATAATTTTGGAGCCAGGGAGAGGATTAGGAGAAGCTTAATGCTGAAAGTAGTGCTTGAGTTAAATCTTGAAAGTAATTAGAAATTCTAAGGGAATGCACTCCAGGCATGGGAGGGAGAAGGGACAGAGATGAGATGGAACATCATCTCTAAGGAACCATAACAAAGCCAGTTGGGCTGAACTGAGAATATGTGAAGGAGAATAATATATGATAAGGCTAGAAAGGTAGGTTGAGGCCAGGTTATGAAGGGCTTTAGATGCCAAACAAAGGAGTTTCGATGATACTAGAAGTTCTAGTGAGCCACTGGATTTTACTGAATAGGGAAATGTTATTTCATGCTTTCATTTTAGAAAAATTTTCCTTGGCATATCTGTGGAGCAAGGATTGGAGTCCAGCAAGACCTGAGTCAGGGACGCTAATCAGGTGTCTCTAATATTGCAGTAATCTAGGCAAAAGGTAATGAGGGCCTGACCTAAGGTGGTAACTATGTGGGTAGAGAGAGAAAAAAAAAACCCTTAGATGTTTTAGAAGTAGAATTGATGAGCTTTTGCAACTAATAGGATATGTGGAATGAAACTGAAGATTGGGGTGAGGGAATGATTATGAAAGCAGTTTTCAGATTAAGATGGAAAGGGATGTGATTAAATGCATTTGTTGAGAGTTTGGTGTTGGGAAGGATAAGGGTCTCCTTTAAATCAGACAGCAGGTTGAAAGATAAAGGAATGAAGGTTAATGTAAAGAGGCTGTGACATGGAGAGAAGAAGGATTTCATAGTGAATGATTCCTATATTCTTGGTAAAGTATAAAGTGAGATTTTCAACTGAGAGAGTTGGGATTGGAAGTAATGTGGGAGGCTTGAGAAAAAAAGAGAAGGTTTGGATCAGCTGCTGTAGAGAGTGGGACAGATAATCTTTCCAGAGAAACAAGAGGGATTGCCTTGCCATGGTGAGGACCCAGTTGAGATTAGATAACATAAATGCATAAAGGACCCAGTCATTATTATTTTGTGACTTCTTCCAGTCTTGCTGAGCTCCGAACAAGTAAAAATGGAGTAGGCAGGTGGCGGCAATAATCTAGGGATGGGGTTTGACAAGGCCAAGCTTGTTGTGCTTGTCCTCACAGGGCTTATTCGATTAAAGTGGCATGCTTTCACATTTTCCTCTGACAAAAAGCTGGGAGGGTAAGTGAACATGATAGGTGGCATAGTAAGCATCTGAAAATAGCTTGACAGGCTGGAACAATAGCCTGAAATGAAGAAGATGAAATTCTATATGGATAAACATCTTTCATTTGGCTTCACAAAACTTAAATTCATGATTACAAGATATGTAGTACTAGACATGCAGTATGCATGTCTAGAGAATAGTTTATCTTGAAAATCTGGGGCTTTTAGTGGACTGCCAAGTTCAATATGAGTCAACATTGATATGGTATTCCTCCTCGCCCAAAGCTAATGAATCACAGTGGGCATTAAGAGAAGAGTAGTGTCCAGAAAGATGACACTAATTGTCCTGTTGTATACTCTGTCCTGATCAGACCACATCTGGACTGTTGGGTTCTGTTCTGCATGCTGCATTTTAGGAATGATATTGATAAGCTAGAGAATACCCAAAAGAGGGTGATCCAGATGGTGAAAGGACCAGAACACATGCCACATAAGGATTAATTGAAACAGTTGAGGTGGGGGGGGGGTGTGTGTGTGGAGAGGATGTTGCTTAGGTTAAGTAAATAGAACATTAACAAGGGGTTGTGATATCTTCAAAGAAGTGAGGATGTCTAATTTGGAACAGGGATTAGACTTGTTCTGGGTGGGCCCATAGGACCATGCTCAGAGCAGTGGATGGAAGCTATAGAAAATCAATAAATCAGTACCAAAATGGAATGGGTTGCCTGGCTTTACCCCTCCCCAGAGGTCTTTAAACAAAGGCTAGGTGATCACATGTTGGGTGGGGATGTTCTAGGGAAGATGTTCTATCAGGTACAGGTCGAACTAGGTGATCTCTAAGATTCCTTTCCAATGCTAAGATTCTGTGATTTCCTTTGAATAGGTTTCCTTTCACTATGAAATATGGAGTTGAGACTAAATGATCCCTACAGTTACTTCCAACTCAAATTCAGTCATCATATTTCGAGTTGAGATGAGATGGGTAATGAAATTATGGAGCTAACATATCTCTCCATTATGGACTTCCTACTATTTATATTTCTTGAGGGACTGGGGACTTTTTTTTCTGGTGCAGATTGAATTTTCCTAGATCTGGAAGTGCGGAAAGTCTGTAGCTTAGAGATCTCATCTTAGGTAAAGGTCAGAAGCATGGAAATGGTAGTGAAGAGCCAGTGGATGGTGTATAGGTCAGAAACAGGCATCAATAACAGTGTTGGACAACCAGGAACAAGATAATTGAGGTTGAAACACCAGAATAATAGCAGGGATCTGAGTTTCACAAAAGGTTCACACAATTTAATTCACTGATCATCCAATGTGCATGTATGTGTGTGTGTGTTTATGTAAATCACATGAGGCCTTGTCTTCCAACTTCCTTAGCTGTAAACAGAGAATCCCTTCTACCAATTCTATGATAAAGACCCCAGTATTCCAGGCAGTAAGAACTGTCAGGAAGATTTTGAACACTGAAGGTACCTCGGGCAACAGACCTACCCAGAGGTCACAGAGACAGTGAGATTGGAATTTGATGCTGAGATCCTGGGGAGAAAAAAGATACAGAGAACCCATCTTTCTGAGTCATAAGGAAGCAAGAGGTTGGGTGGAGGTGTTAGACAAGCAAGCCCTGGCATTTTGTTCCTTTTTCTATTCCTTCTCCCCTTGCCTCCCAACGATGTGTTGGTAAATGTTTAACAATCTACTCTCCAGGAATAAAAAAAACCAAAAACATAATGCACATATGACATACTTTTAAGTTTAATCAGCATCATTAACATTTTCTCCATCACTTTTCTTACAACTATAGCCTAAACAAACAATAAATCAAGACCTGATTTTCAGCATTTGCTGATTTCTTGCAAATTGCAAAGTGATTGCAAGTCACTTAACTTTGACTGCCTTCCAATAAAGGGTTTTTTTTAGATTTTTTTTTTAAAGTTAGTAACCAACCAAACCCTGACTGGTGTGATTTAATGTCAATGGGATGATGTATTGTCCCCTTTGAAAAGACCAGAGACACTATTCCTTTTAAGTAAGACGTTAGAGGGGATACGAAGAGAAAGACTCTGGAGTCATTACAAAAGAGAAACAAAACCAAACCCATCTGAAGATTAGTAAGAGAAACCATTGGAGCAATAGAATATGATTATGTTTTCCAGTCCTGGTGCTGTCCTGCATAAGCCCCCTTTCACACACGGGAGCTGGGAGCTCCTTTCTCTGTGTTCTATATACATTGTGATTGTACGTGGTTCTGCAAATGTTGTTTTCCCCATTAGACTGAAGATGTCTTGACAGGAGAGATGGTTTTGTCTTTCTTTGTATCTCTGGTATCCAGCACAATACTTAGCACATGGTGGGAGTTTAATAAATGCTTACTGACTTGACTACGTGTGGAAGCTCATCTCTCATAGCACAGTGTAATGCCATGCACAGAAGCTTTCCAGAAGGATGGCTACAGTGGACAGCTTTTTTAAGGTTCTGATTACTCAGTATAGTGATCACTGTATTCCATAACAAAAGCAAAACATTCATGGAAAATCAAGGTACGGCATAATTCAAAATACAGCATTCACCATATTACAACTTATCACAGAAAATCACAATATGATATTCACAACATAGTCTCAAAGTGAAATAGTCACTCTTAAATTAACTCAATCAGTCACTTATCAGTAGCATCAAAGTACACAGTCAAAGTCTTCCACTCTTGGGGCAAAGTATTGATTAACTCAATCAGTCACTTATCAGTAGTTTCAAAGTACAATAGTCAAAGTACAATCAGTCACTTATTCAGCAAAGTCTTACTAAGTATCATACACAAAACCCTCCACGCCTTAGGTCACTAGTAAACTATAATTCCATAATTACTCAGTACCCAAGGAGAGGTCTTTTCATCTTGACTTGGGGCCTGTTCTCAGATTGCCTGGATCCCCTTCTATGGTCCCAGATTCTACCTGGATTCACTAGACTGTCACGTGGGTTCAATGGCAGACAGATCCCAGTTCCTTGACCAGCTCTCTGGGCAGGTCCTGCTCCACACTGAAGTTCACAGGGTCTGGTCCATGTCAGCTCCTTTACCATTTCTGCTTCAAGGAATTCAAGGCTCAACCAAGCCACAAACAAACAAAGTCTCAGCATTCCAGTCATGCTTCAGTCACCTGGGTTCCTGGCTCCGGGGCTCCTGGCTCTGGATTCTGGGCTCCTGGGCTCCTGGCTCTGGGCTCCTGGGATCCTGTTCAGAAGAAGCTCCACCACCACGAGTTTGCAGGACTCACTTCTCCATTCTTCTGTAGCTGCTCTGCTACCAGGTCTTGGTCTCAAGGAAATTCTGACTGTGCCTCTCTGGGGCTTTTCTCATATACACAGTATTAGCTACTTCCTTCAGCCAACCCCTTCCTGTTAAGTCAGTAACAAGAGACAGGAGCGCATACCTTCTGTTTCCCCAACAGAGGCTTGATCAGTTACTAAGTGCCTGCTACTTTTGCCAACACAAAGGGATCTTCAAATTCAAAATTACATTACCATTACACACAGTTACACATGGGAATATCATTCTACCTATTCTATCAATTAAACTGAATTCAATTAGATTCAACATTTGAATGTAATTCAATTTAGTAAGTGTATCTTGGTAGATTGTACACAACAATTCATACTCTCACAGGTCTATGTAGAGGTTGAACTGGTGCGTACCTCATACAAATAAGGAAGAAGGGGTCCAAGAGACAATTCAACCTGAACTTTACTCACCTTTGAACTGGTCAAAGGAGGGAAACACACACACACATCACACATGTACATTTGGGTACAGAAATACACTGCACTCAACAGGAGTGAAAGGGGAGAGAGGAAAATGGGGCATAAGGGGGAGGATTAATCCTAAGCAAAACAAGTTCTAAGGATGTACAAAAATATTTATAGCAGTTCTTTTTGAGGTATTGAAAACTGAGGTAGTGTTCATCATTTGAGGAACAACTAAACAAGTCATGATATGCAAATGTGATGGAATTACAGCATTTTACAATTACATTTACAGGAATTACAGCACTATTGTGTTGTAAGAAATGATGAAAGAGATGGTTTCAGAGAATCCCAGGAAGTCTTTAACTGATGCAGAGTGAAAAAAGTAGAACCAGAAAAAATTGTGCAATGACAATAATGTTGAAAAGACAAACAGCTTTGAAAGACTTAGGAACTCTGATCAGTGTAATAACCAAATATGATTCTAGAAGACTTCTGTTGAAACAACTACCTGCCTCCCAGTAGTGTGTTTCCATTAGATTAGATCATTAATTAGGCTGTGATTTACTTGAGGGCTTTCTTTGTATCCTTAGAGCTTAGCACAATGTCTGGCACTTAATAGGTATGTAATAAATGCTTTTTGACTGATTAGCAGAGAGGAAAGGACTCAGAGTGTAGAATGAGAATCTTTTTTTTAAACATGGTCAATGTGGAAATTTTTTTTTTTTTACTATAGCTGGGCTATTTTTCTTTCTCATTTGAGAAGGGGGAGGGGAAGGATGGGAGGTAGAGAAAGTAGATTTTTACTGATCAAAGACAATTTAAATTTTTAAAAAGTGATTGCTTGATCTAATTTAACATTTACACACAATTTTTAGGATCAAATATCAGAATATATATGTGTATGTGTGTATATGTATGTATATATACATGTACATATATGTGCATATATATACTTGTGTGGATAATTATGTGTGTGTATATATACACATATATTGAGAGAGAGAGAGAGAGAGAGAGAGAGAGAGAGAGAGAGAGAGAGAGACTAGTGACATGGTGAAATCTATGCTTTAAGAACAATAATCTGGCAATGGTTGTAGGATGAATTGGAAGGGAAGGAGATTGTAGGCTAGGTAACTGACTACAGATTGACTTGAATTGTTTAGTTATGAGGTGACAAAAGCCCAGATTAGGGATGGAAAACACAAGACATACCCAATAAATATTCCAAAATAATCAACAGAATTTTGTACTATCTGAGTAGGGGAAGAAGGAATGAATGTATGTGCAGTTATCAGATGTTTTACTGAGAACAAGTTTTGTGGCCTACAAACTGGGGAAGTTGGGAATGTTAACAGGGAAAAGGTGAAGAAAGCAGGCAGGCATTGAGGGGAGCATAGGAGAAGGCATCCCAGAGTGGGTAAAGGACACAGAGGGGAAAGCCAAGGGAATAAACTATCCACTTCCACTACAAAGCTTTGCTTAGAGATGTTCTTTACCACCAACCTCCCACCCCCATAAATAACATTAATTTGGGGCTTAGTCCTGGGTATCATGTTATTCATGGAAAGAAAATATACTTCTAACAAAGCTTTGCAACAACAATATCTTTTGTCAGGTGATGGTTTTTTTGTCTGGAAGTGGTGATTTTACGTAGAGTAGATAGAATTTTTGAAAGGTGACTAAGGGATAAAAATAAACTAGAGAGCGCCATCTAGTGGTTAAAGAAAGAGAGCACAGCTTCCCACCTGGGGCTAAAGTTATTTATAGGTTTAATTCAATAACTGTTGGCAGTTCAGTCTCAGGTCTGTTAGTTAGGTAGCATTTAGAAGGAGTGATCAAATGTGTATTGACATTTAAACTTGGATTACTAACAAATACTATAGGTGATTACATGATTTTTAAAATAGTAATGATAATAATAGATAAAAGTGATGATAAAGTAATAGAGTTAAAACTGTTGTATAAAGGTAATTTTTTGGACATTTTCACCCTTAATTTCTGTGTTGTTCAGTTATTTTTCAGTTGGGTATGATTCTTTATGATCTCATTTGGGATTTTCTTGGCAGAGATACTGGAGTGGTTCACCATTTCCTCCTCCAGCTATAGATGAGGAAACTGAGGCAAACAGGGTTAAGTGACTTGGCCAGGGTCACATAGCTAGTAAGGGTCTGAGGCTATATTTGAACTGAGTCTTCCTTAATCCAGGCTGGGCACTCTATCTACTGTTTTACCTAGCTGTCCCCATATCCTTGACTAGATCTATATAATACATACAGAAGTATTAATTTGGCAATTATTTGATAATTTTGATCAATATAAACAGCCAAGTAGGGTTTTTTAAATAGTTAGCTGAGGGTACAAGGGGTAGGGATATGGATGGGGAGGAGGCAGAATTATCTGGTGACCATATTTATTGGGGGAAAATAAACCAGAGAACTATAAAATCTCCATTTAGTGTTATCTTACCATAGCCTTTATGGTGAGTGAGACCTAAGTCATTAAGCATATTTATCAAATAATCCATTTTATAACTTGCAAAGTTATAAAAACACATGTAACTACATATTATTGTTGATAGAGTGCTGAATTTGTCGATATGTCCTGGGTTCAAATCTCTCTGAGATTTGAAATAACCTCTATGTACCTCAGACCACTCTTGAGGACTTAGCCACTGAGTCACAGACAGGTTGTGATTAGATAAAGTTCCCACACCATGATAAGCTCCTTACATGGACAAAATCAATAAATCCCTCATAATTTCCAGTATTTGACCAATAGGATCATAGGATTTTAGAATTAAAAGAAACCTTACAGGTTATATATCCCAACCTCCTCACTTGAAACGTAAGGAAACTGAAGTCCCAAGAGGTTAAATGACTTGCCAGAGGTCACACAAGTGCTAAATGACAGCACTAAGGCTCTGATTCAAAAATGGAGTTGGTTCAACCATAGTCATATGGGAATCAGTCATTAATTCTCTATTATCTTAGTTAAAACAAACAACAACAAAAGTTTAGCATTTTACAACCAAGTCTTTACAAGCCGTTACCTGCTGAACTGAAATCTAGACCATGCTCCGTAATTCAAATTTAATCTGGGATTTTCTCCTTGGACCGAAAGCTGCCAAACTCTCTCTTCTGATAGACTTTGCCAAATGCTCTGCTGAAATCTGCACATACTATGAATGTGAAATTCCCCTGATCTACCAACCTAGTGAACCTGTCAAAGACTACGGTTTTAAATTAACATTATAGGTGGCACTGGAGAGAATGTTTCCCCGAAAAGCTTAGTCAGAGAAATCAAGTACAATTTATAACATATGTACTTGCTATGTATATGTTTAAGTGACATTCAGTCATACTTTGCTGCTTCTGTATAACAAATAGCAGGAGAATAATTTCCTATATCTAAGCTTCAATTTTCTCACCTATAAACTAAAGTATTTGAACTAGATGATTTGTTTTATTTTTTAAAAAGAACTTTATAAGTCTTTATATTTTATTCTTATTTTTTTTCTGTATGGTGAACTATATGATTTCTAAGGGGCTTTCCAATTCTGAAAATCTATGAACCTATTATGTCCAAGTCTTTTTGAAAGTCTATGTTACTGTTAAATAATTTTTGATAAAACAAAATTCAAGTACATAGTGCTATAAAAGTCTTTGGGTGCCTTTTGAAATTTATTATAATAGGACTGAATGTTTACTTCAATAAATACAAAACAAAGCAGACACTTATCCCAAGAGGCAAGTTACTTAACCCCTGTCTACCTCAGTTTCCTCAACTGTAAAATGGAGATAGTAATAGCATCTACTTCCCAGGGTAGTTGGGAAGATAAAAATAGAATAACATAATTTAGATAAAGCACTTTGTAAATATTAAAGTGCCATATATGTGTTAATAATTGTTTCTAAATGTCAGATTTTAATAATTTGAAATGAGCAAAGCTTGTAGCTGTCTCCATATGAAAGGTCAAAAATAACCTATTTATCCAGCAACATTGATTTCCTTCATTGGCAATGTCTGTAGAGGCCTGGCTACCTTGTCTTTCTCCAGGCATTCTACCAGCTTAGAAATCATATTATTCAACTTCAATGTCATCTCTTGAGCAACTGACTAGTCTCATCATTTACTTATAAGGATGACTTAAAAGTACAAGGACGTGGCAGTACAGGGCGATTTTTTTTTCATGTCTTCCTGAGTAAATGATCTAGCTGACATTTAAATTTTTTCATATATTTTATTATGGAATAAAACAACTATCTGTTTGCCAAAGAGATAATAAAAGTGAAAGGAGCATCAAATATGATAATGAACATGAAAGTACTTTTTAAACTGTTAAATGCTATATAAAACAGCAGGTGGAATCAGACAAGGCAGTGTGGTGCAGTGGTGAGGGCTCTGGACTTGGAATCACAAAAGCTGGCTTGAAAGTCTGGTTCAGCAAGTTTCTAGTCATGGGACTGTGAAGAAGTCACTTATAAGCTTTCTGTCATATAGCTTCATTAAAACAGGGAAGATAGTGTTTATGCTACCTACTATTACCTTGTATTAATTCATTTAAAGCTTTAATATTTTGATAGTTCTGTGATTTTTATCTGTGTGGGTACTATCCAACAAGATCATAGATTGAGGATGGAAAAGTATATTAGAGGATGTCCAATCCAGCCCCTCTGTTTTACATCTTCACACCTCCAGATAAACCTTCCTGTTTTCCCATCTCTTGCTCTGTCCCTAACCTCCTGGGCCTTCACACAGGCTGTCTGTCCTTCATGCCTAGAGTGCTTTGCCTTTTTATCTCTGGCTCAATTCTTATTTTTTTTCAAAGCTCAGCTCCAGCACTCTTTACATAAGGCCTCTTCAGAGCTTCCCAGTTTCTAGTACTGTCCTCCCCACAAAGATTACTTTTTATTTACTCTCTCTGTATTTGATATGTGCTTATCTGTATATGTTTTCCTCCTCAGTTTTGTTTACATCAGTCCCTTGAGTACAAAGTCTTTCTTTCTCTTTCTTTCTCTTTCTCTTTCTTTTTCTTTCTTTCTTTCTTTCTTTCTTTCTTTCTTTCTTTCTTTCTTTCTTTCTTTCTTTCTTTCTTTCTTT
>NW_027187419.1:61376766-61424212 GCF_028583685.1 Petaurus breviceps papuanus | reverse complement strand
CTCTCTCTCTCTCTCTGTCTCTCTGTCTCTGTCTCTCTTTCTCTCTGGTATCCTTAGAGTCTGGTATAATGCCTAGAACATGTTCTGTGCTCAATAAACGCTTACTGAATTGAATTGAATTTTTGTCTATGTGTTTCCCCAAAATCTCCCCAAAAAGGATCTATCCAATGCACTGGAAATCTTCCTCTCATTCTCTGGGGATCTCACAGGGATCAATATCCACATTCAGGCTATTCATCTGTTGTTTTCATTCTCAGTACACGTGACTGGCCGTCCTCTTTTTCCATATCATTATAGTCTCACACCTCTACTTACATCCTACTCCAATGTCTCATCTTGGCATACCGGTGGCCCTAGGTTCTAAAAAGCTATGCCAAAGGAATGCAAGCTCCAAGGTGAAAAGACTTCATTTATGCTGAGTCTGGAGAATAACATTTTTTCTGGAGAAAAAAAAAATTTGTTTTGACTGGAACATGGAAAGCATGAGGGGAGTGGTGTGAAATGAACTTGGAAAGGTAGTCTATAGCCAGATAGTGAAGTTTTTAAATGATAGACTGAAGACTAGAAGGTGTAGCTGAATAACAGTCCATTGAGTCGGTCCATCAGCAGCTTTATTATGGACAATTGCAACAGACAGAAAATGAGCTGGACCCAGAACTGAGTGGGAGGAGAACAGTTTGGATCACATCTGGTGAACTGCACAGTGTTTTCAATAATCCCAAACTGCTGCTGCTATAAAACCCTTAACACCAATATATTTTCCCAGAGGTGCTATACTGCTCGAATGATAAGAAAATTCTCTCTACCAAAGTCCTTGGTTGTTTGGTACTCATCACTGGCAGTCTGGCTGCTTGGTAATTTTTGTTTTGATGCAATCCATAAAACAAAGAAAAATATAAAAGGTCCACCAATTTTAGGTGTCCCTTTCTGATTATGTAAGGTGTCAGGAAAAGGGTCAGAGAATGCTAAGAATCAAAGTTTTTAGGCCTTTTGTGGGCATTAACTTAGCTGTTGGTACTCTAAGAGCATTTATTTATATCAATGTGAAATATTGTTGTCACCAAAGAAATGCAATGGCCAGGAAATGCCACTGAGATGGGAATAGTGGATGGGAAGGGCTAGAATACAACATAAGAGCTGGAAATAATCCAAAGGCAGAATTGAATTTGCATAGTTTACTGAAGATACCATAATAATAGTAATAGCTAGCATTTTAATATATATGATGTCATTTGACCCTAAGTACCAAAGGTACTCCTTTTGAGATATGAAACAAAAGGATATTACAAATGAAGTTTCATTCATATCCTTTCACAGAGAAATCTCAAAGTAATTTTCAAACATAATTTCAGTATTATTGAAAAAAATCATCATCTTAACAGTTACAGAATGGGTAGAAAACACATCCTTGGGGCAGCTAGGTAGCACAGTTGGTAGAGCGTTGGGCCTGGAGTTGGGAAGATTTCTCATACTGAGTTCAAATCTGGCCTCAGACACTTACTAGCTGTGTTATCCCAGGCAAGTCACTGAACCCAGCTGCCTCTTGAAAAAAGAAAATATATCCTTGATTTGTCATCCCTCCCCTTCAAAGTCTCTACTTATCCAAATCCTACCCATCTTTCTTTTTTTAAAATTAATTTATTTACTTTTAGTTTACAACATTCAGTTACACAATCCCTTGAATTTCAAATTTTCCCACTTTCCCTCTCCTTCCCCCAACCCCAAATGGCAGCATGCAATCAAATATAGAATCCACATTAATCTTCACATTAAACAAGTCAGGTCGTAAAGAAGGATTATACCCAATGGAATGAACGATGGGAAAGAGGAAACAAAAACAAAACAAGAAAAAGAAAGAGAGAAAGTAGTTTGCTTCAATCTGCATTCAGACTCTGTAGTTCTTTCTTTGGATATGAATATCTCTTTCCATCATGAGTCTTTTGGAGTTGTCTTATAACTTTACATTGCTGAGAGGAGCCCAGTCCATCAAAGTTAGTCATCACACATACGTTGTGTCTGTAATTGTGTACAAAGTTCTCCTGGTTCTGCTCTTCTCACTCAGCATCTGTTTGTATAAGTCTCTCCAGGTTATTATGAAGTCTCTCTGCTCCTCATTTCTTACAGCACAGTAGTATTCTATTACATTCATATACCACAACTTGTTCAGTCATTCCCCAATTGATGGGCATCCCTTTGATTTCCAATTCTTTGCCACCACAAAAAGAGCTGCTATAAATAATTTCGTACATACGGGTTCTCTTCCCACTCCTATGATCTCTTTGGGATACAACCCTAGAAGTAGTATTCCTGGGTCAAAGGGTATGTATGCACTTATTTATAGCCCTTTGGGCATAGTTCCAGATTGCTCTCCAAAATGGTTGGATCAGTTCACAACTCCACCAACAATGCATTAGTGTTCCAACCTACCTATCTTTCAAAGTGTAACTTAGAAACCACATCTTCCTTGAAGCCTTTTCTTACCCCCCAGGTTCACAATAATCTTTCCCTATAATGTTGTCCAATGGATGTTATTATTTCTATTCCACAACTTACAGCCACTTAATCTTAGACTTTAGTCCAAACCCCAACTGCAATAGCATCCCTAACTAGTGGTCAGCAGGCTTCTGCTTAAAATCTCCAGTGAAGGGGAACTCACTCCTCCAAAAGCAACCATTTAACTTTTGGCCAAACTCCTCTGGCATTTAAAGCTCTTCACAACCTGGCCCCAAATTCTCTTCCCAGACTTATCTGTTACTGTCCATCCACCCACTCTACAATTAAGCCAAATGTGTCTCCTAGCTATTTCTCATCTATGAAAATCCCTCTCTGATTTCCATGCCTTTGCCTTAGATCAAGGATGGGAAACCGGTGGCCTCGAGGCCACACGTGGCCGTGTAGGTCCTTGGGTGGAGCCTTTGCCTGAGTCCAAGTTTTACAGAATGAATCCTTTTATTGTAAGGGGATTTGTTTTGTGAAGTTTGGATTCAGTCAAAGAACTTGAGGACCTAGAGGGCTACATATGACCTTGAGACTGAAGGTTCCCCACCCCTGCCTTAGATATTCTCCATGCCCAGAATATACCTTCTCCTCCCTTCTCCCACTTGGAATCTCTGGTCTCCTGCAAGGCTCATTTCAAGCACTACCTTCGTCATGAGGCCTCCCTCCTCCAATGCCTTCTCCCCTCCTCCAAATTACTCTGTATTCATTTTGTGCATATCTTCATATACTATATAACAATGATAAATAATAATTGTTGTTCACTCATTTTTCTGTTACATCTGACCCTTTGTGACCCCATTTGGGGTTTTCTTGACAAATACACGGGAGTGCTTTGCCATTTCCTTCTCCATTTCATTTTACAGATGAGGAAGCATGCAGGATTAAGTGACTTGCCCAGGGTCACACAGCTATAAGTGTCTGAGGCTAGATTTGAACACAGGATGAGTCTTAGTGATCCAAGCCCTAACAAAGGCACCAACTAGCAACCCCAATAATAATAATAACTTGCTTTTACATAGCACTTACTGTGTGCAGGCACTAGGCTAAGTTATAAGTTCTGAGATACTTCCATTCATTGTCTTTATCTCCCTACTGCCTAGTACATACAGTGCCTGGGACATAACAGGCACTTAATAAATGCTTGGCAGCTAGGTGGCTGATAGGCCGTGGACAGATCGCTGGGCCTGGAGTCAGGAAGACTCCTCTTCCTGAGTTCAAATCTGGTCTCAGACACTTACCAGCTGTGTGACCCTGGGCAAGTCACTTAACCCTGTTTGCCTCAGTTTCCTCATCTGTAAAATGAGCTGGAGAAGGAAATGGCAAACCACTCCAGTATCTTTGCCAAGAAAACTCAAATGGGGTCACAACTGAAAAATCACAGAACAAATAATTGTTCATTGATTAAGTGATTAGACAGTTAAAATTTTTAAGAATCCCTTGACCCCCCCTTATATTAAGCTGAAATCTGTCTCTAGGTAGCTTCCACCTATTAATTCTCTTTTTACCTGTTGTCACAGAACAAGTTTAGTCTTTTTCCCACATGACAGATTTTTAAAGGCAGAGATCATGCACCTCTAGATTTTTTCTTTTCCAGTTTGAACATCACTATGTCCCTGATTTCAAGTCACCTCACTGTCCAAGCTGTCCTTTTCCAGAGATACTGCTGCTTATTAGTGCCTCTCCAAAAATGTAACATCAAGGACTGGGTGAAGTGCTAAAGATGTGTTCAGAGCAGGCTAAGGCATAGTAGATTGATTATTTCCCTTGTGCTGGATGCTATTGATGCAATCTCTTTGGCAATGTATGCAGAGCCGATCTGGCAAAGGAGAAAGAGCACTGGATTCAAATCCTGTCACAGACACTTGCAAAGCCATGTGATCATGGAAATGCCACTTAACCTCTCCAGTCTCAGTTTTCTCATCTGTGAAATAAGGATAACAAAATTTGTTCTAATTTACCTCACTGAGTTGTCTTGAGGAAGCTATATGCTGTATACTTTTTTGTATTAGGGAAACATTGTAATGCTGTGGAAAAGTTGGGCCAGATTTGGAGTCAGAAGACCTGGGTTTGAATGCTGACACTACAACTTACTACCTATGTGACCTAAGTTACTTAAACCCTTCTGTGCCTCAGTTTCCTCATCTACAAAATGGGAGTGTTGGACTAGATGACCACTGGAGTCCCTTCCAGTTCTTAATCTATGATTATTGTTACATGTTGTCTTGCATTGTGTTGTGTGTATATATCCTCTCCTTCCCAATGAGATCACAAGTTTTATGAAGGTAGAGACCAGGTTTTTAATATTTCTCTTGTATTCTCCATACAGAAGAAGAATTTAGTCCTAGAACATAGTTGGGACTCAATAATTTTTATCAACTTGAATTTCATTGCTTCTTACAGATCAAGTTAACTCATGCATGAAATAGGGTAACTGTAGCAGAGTTAGGAATTTGGAAATCTCACCCCTGGAAACCTAACCCAAAGATCCAACCTTCTTCCCCTCACCCCCTTTTTAATGGTTCTAATTTGACTATTTGGTTACTATATTCCTTCTAGTGTACAAAAGAGAAATCAATGAAAATTAAGAGATTAAATAATATAATGTAATGTAACATGATGTAATGTGATATTATAATGTAATGTGACATGATATGATATGATGTAACATAACATGACATAACACAACATAACAACATAACATAACATAACATAACACAATAATTTAGATAATATATTTAGGTCTGACAAAAGCAAAAATCTGTATGGTTAGCTTCATACATGGTTAAAGAGCTAGGCTTCTGTGTGAGTTTCACAATTCTACCTACTTTGGGTAGTCACAAATCATATCACATCACTGCCCAGATCCATGTATGAAAACCAGATTAGGGAATCTTTCCAAGTGACTTCAGTAATATCTTACCACAAAAAGGAACAGACTTTCAGAAGCCTAAAAGGATTTGTGCTTGAGGATAACTCCAGTCAGCAGGGGATCATGCTGGATGGTCTGCGGGCAAAAATTTTGAATATCTCTACAGCAAGCGTTTAGTCAGTCAGTGGATATTTTTAAGTGCCAGTCATTGTGTTAGGTAAGTACTGAAGATACAAAGATAGACAAAAGATCATCCCTGGCTTCAAGGAGTTCAACATCTGTGCTGCCAACCCCACCTTACATTTGAAGGTGCTGAGTGACTTTCTTTCTGGCCGTGGCACTGGAGTTATCAGACTTGGCTCAAGAGCCCAGGTTGATGTCTCTATGGGTCAGTTAGGGTGGTCTTTGGATGGACAGGTGTTTGCCTGCTCCATTACTTGGTACGGTTTATCTGATTTTCTAATTCTATGGGTTTTTGACATAACCTCTATTAAAGTCCTACTGTGAGGTTTCACCATGGTGTGAAAGTGACCTTGGGTTCTAGAAAAATATGTAGTAGATGTTCTGGCAGATCTACCAAGCTAAAAAAATCTCAGATTGCTGGCCTTGTTATGGACCATCAGACGGTCATCTGAGCACTAGCCCAGGTAAGTTTAGAAGGGATCATCACCAGAATGTTAAATGCTGGGTGATCATTTTTTTCAGTCACAGCAGCTCAGAGATTGTCTACTAAGACACAAATTCAAACCAAATCCATAAACATTTATTAAGCCCCTACTGTGTGTTAGGCACTGAACTGAGCACTGTGGATACAAAGGAAAGGAAAGATAAGGGGGTAATAATTTACTAAGCACTTTATGCCAGGCACTGTGTAATGTAAATTATAGGCATTTTACAAATACCAAGACAGTTTAATAACTCTTTGGGTGTAATTCCAGATTGCTCTCATTCAGAGAAAGAACTGATAAACAGAAGTATGTATGGAATGGTTTTATACATATATACATATTTGTGTCCAATTGTAGACATCTGGGGGGAGGGGGAGGAAGGGAAGAAGAAAAAGAAAGTTACATGAAAACTTTATTATATACTTAAAAAGAACAACAAACTGTACACAATAGATTTGCAGTTTCATGTGCAATCGTCTTTTTTCCTATTCTTCTATGTTATGGAATTGCTTGTTTTATTTCTGTAGCTCAAAACAAAACAAATACTAAGGCAAAAAGAAAAGTCCTTGCTGGTCAAGAGTTCAGTCTAATAAAGGGGTTCATGGTCTAAACTCACAGTGGGGGTGTGAACTATATTGATGGAGGGATTACCCATACAATTGAAATCACAGATCCTTAAAGCCTGGTTTGTCCAATTTGCAGATTTGGGTTAGTGTAAATAGCAAATCCCCTGAAGTGTTTGCATTATTTGAACTTGCACTGCATATTTCCATTGGGCTGCAACCAATAACCCTATTTTATATAATTATAACCTCAAATAGTGAGAGTGTGAACACCTACAACCCCTTCAGGGGATAGATTATTCACACTAATGGGGACTTCACTCTACTATAAGCTATAGGAGTATATCTTCTCTTTTTAACCCCCCATGTGCATACAAGAGCTCCACAAGAGGTGCACTTCCCTCTTCCTTTACCTAGGACAGGACCTCCAGTGGGCAGGAAGGACTCTTGTAGATCATTTACATTACCAATTTTAAATTGCCCTTAGCAAACACAGTTAACAACATAAGACAAACAGGATCGTCCTGTTATGTTATAAAGAAAGAAAGAAGGAAATTGACCCATCATTAGTGTTTTAACTACCTCAAGAAGTATAACTTTTAACCCTAAAATTTTTAAGACATAAAAGGCACAGCTCCTGAGTAGGCTTAGGGTGATTACTTTATCCCAAAGTCAGCCTCAACTGTTCCCTTTCACCTACAATTGACAATAAACTGAATGAGAAATGATTTATGCCCAAAGCAGCTTACCCAGATTTTCCAATCTGGACGTGACTATCCACTTTTCCATGATTCAACATGAATACAGTCTCTCTGACTAATTGCACTACTCCATCTTGGGAATCAGTCCATTGTAGTAGCTAAGAAGTAATGAACTAAGGGTTAGGATCATGGGAAATTAGAATTACACTGTGTGTGGGGTGGGGAAAGGCAGATTTGATCACATCTCATGGAGCATGCCTAGTGACTGACCTTCTGAGGCCATCCCATAGACCATGTATGGAACTCAGCCTGCACCCTGGCCACTTAAGGTCATCTGGCTGGTGTGCTTCACATAGAGCTTATCTTGTGCCCTCACCACTTCTAGAAAATATGTTCTGGCTCAGTCCAGATGTATTTGTGTTTTGGGGCCTCTTTTTTTTCTTTTTTGGAGGGCAATTGGGGTCAAGTGACTTGCCCAAGGTCACATGCTAATAAGTGTGTCAAGTGTCTGAAGCTGGATTTGAACTCAGGTCCTCCTGACTCTGGGGCCAGTGTGCCACCTAGCCGCCCCTGTATTTGTGTTTTGAAATGATACAATTTCTCATTGGTCTCCTTGCTCACTGTAATTAGAGGGGCTATGCCAAGGAAGAATGAGCTGGGAAGAGCCCCCTATTCAGTAAGGGTTAAAAGGAGCAGGATCCCCTCTTGATCCTCTGTGTAAGTCTGAGGGACAGCTCAAAAATCCCAACTTACTGGACAGACAGAAAAAGAAAGAGCTCAAGAGAGTGAAATCACTCCTTTTAAAGGTCTCTGAATGGGCAGCTCTTCCAGGGACTAAGGGGACCAAAAAGGAATTACTGCATCATCCCAAAATATGGACATTCCTTAGAGGTTTCTGTGTCATCTCAAAGTTAAGCACTGAGTCAGAGAACATGTTTTGTTAAGCAAAGACAGGCTTAACTCCATGAATTCCCAATAGGATGGCGGGGACAAGTCCATTTCAATTCATGATGTGCTCCATTCTGAGCATGCTGCAACAATACAGTGATGAAGACAGTTGGATAATACAGTAGAGAAAGCTCTGGCCCCAGAGTCAGGTTGTCTTTAATACGGCCTCAGATACTTCCAAACTATGTGACTCTAGGCAAGTCACTTAACCTGAGTCCTCCCTCAATTTCCTCAATTGTAAAACTGAGGATAATAACAGCACCTACTTCACAGGGTTGTTATGAGAATCAAATGAGATAATATTTGTAAAGCTCTTAGCACAGGGCCTGGTAAATAGTAGGTATTATAGAATATTATTCCTTTCCTTTTTTTTTTTTTTTACAGATGAGAATGCCCACCCTCAGACAGGAGAAAAATATTTGCCCAAGATGACTCAAGAAGTGAAGAATAGACCCAAGATTTGAACTGAGGTTGCTTTAGGGTAAAACTACCGAGAGCCCTCTACAATGACTTTGTGCTTTGGTGAATGGAAGCAGGATAATCTTGTAGATATCCTCAGTAGGTGGAAAGAAATGACTTACCAGCAAACATCCCAAACTTACTGCCCATTACTACCAGTCAGTAGTTAACTTAGGACAAAGAATTACAGATATGGATCTTCTGAGCCAAAACTAGTCACTCATGACAAGGTTGAACATCTTTAAGTGACAACATTAACTTAGACCAGTAAGAAGTTATTTTGTTCACCTTAGGAATAATGTGCTAAAGGATCCTTTAGTACTTAATCATACTACAGTAGAGCTTTGTGGGAGTAAAATGAAGTTGAATTTAAGTTCAAATATTAAACTATTTCTAGCAAGTGTTAAAGTCAAGAAAGGAGGAAGATGGCTTAAGGTTAAGCACAATCATATAGAAACAAGGAGCTGACTCTGTCAAGGCAAGTCTGAGTTCAACCCTAGTGTGAGACTATGGAAATAATGCCTCAACTTTTTTTTAAAAAAACAACAGCAACAATATTCTTTCCCCAATTACATATAAAGATAATTTTTAACATTCATTTTTTAAAAATTTTAAGTTCTAAGTTTTTTTCTCTCACTTAACTCCCCCTCTCCCTGAGACAGTAAGCAATTTGATACAGGTTATACATGTGCAATAATGCAAAACACATTTCCATATTAGTCACATTATGAAAGAAGACACGGACAAAAAGGGGAAAAAACACAAAAAATAAAGTGAGAAATAGTATGCTTTACACTCTATCAGTTCCTTTTCTGGAGATAGATAGTAATTTTCATCATGAGTCCTTTGGAATTGTCTTAGATCATTGGATTGCTGAGTCATTCAGAGTTATCATTGTACAGTATTGCTTTTACTGTGTACGGTGTTCTCCTGGTTCTGCTCTCTTCACTTTGCATTAATGCATATAAGTCTTTCCAGGTTTTTCTGAAATCAGTCTGCTCATCACTTTTTTTTATTTTTCTTTTTGGAGGGCATTTGGGGTTAAGTGACTTGCCTAAGGTCACACAGCTAGTTTTTTTTTTTTTTGTTTTAAGTATCTGAGACCGGTTTTGAACTCAGGTCCTCCTGACTCTAGGGCCGGTACTCTATTCACTGTGCCACTAGCCTCCCTGACTCATCACTTCTTATTGTACAATAGTGTTCAATACAATCATATGCCACAACTTGTTCAGACATTCCCCAATTCATGAACATCCCTTCAATTTCCCATTCTTTGCCACCACAAAAAGAGCTCTATATTTTTGTGCATATAGATCCTTTTCCCTTAAAAAAAAATCTCTTTGGGATAGACCTAGTAGTGGTATTGTTGGATCAAAGGGTATGCACAGTTTTATAGCCCTCTGAATGTTCCAACTTTTGGATAAAATGTCATGATATAGTGGGGAAAGTTTTGATTTGGGAGTCACTGAGTCAAGTTTTACTATTTACTGCCAGTATGACCTTGGGCATGTGATTTAAGGGCTTTGGGCTGAAGATGGGTCTCATCCTAGAAAGTGATGAGGTCAAGATGACCTCTTAGGTCCTTTCCATCTCAAATCTATGACCCTCTGACATAGGAAGTGTTTTGAGAAAGCATATACTACCACCTGAGGGTATGTGGAGAATGGACCAGACAACTTGAAGTCATTTTTTTATTCTTTCCTACAGCCAGTCAATCAACAACCCCATTCTATTTGGATGTGGTCAGGAGAGTAAGACACCCCCCTCAGATACTGGCTAGAGAGGCTTCCCTCAGGCCTCTTCTTCTTGTCTCTCAGAGCAAGAAGCTGCAAGAAACAAGGGCCTGGATGCTTGTCTCCAGAACAGAACAAGAGGTAGTCTGGGTAAATGGAAGAAAGACTAGTTAATTTCTCAGTCGCCAGGATCATCCCTTTCCCACCCCTTTCTCCAAGCATTTTCTTGCTAACACCTAAGCCTGTTTTCATCTCCCTTCCAAGGCAGCCCATCAGTGCCTGAGTCATGACTGGGACTCTGCTCTCCCTGCCTCCAAAGAGGGGCTTGCTGCTGCAAATCCTGTAGCCACAATAAGCCAGGACAGGTTTTGTACTTCTGGCAGTACAGGAAGCATCGCCCCAACCATAAAGTGAAAGCAGTTTGGAAATTAAGAAGAAAGTGCTAGTCATGACTAAAAGCCTAATTCAGCCATAAAAAAAAAAAATCGCTTCAGGCTACATCTTGAGAAACAAGGTGTCAGCTATTTTTAAAAGTGTTTGTTTTTCCTCCTTAAAAAAAATTATCTAGAAAAATTTTAATGGTAGGCAAGTCATAAAACCCACTTAGAATTCCAAGGGAAGCTTCCAAGTATGTGTCTGTGATTTCTGCATTTTGTACTGATTCCTTCTGGGACTGAAAACAGTCTTCTTTCTGAACTCTTTTGGTCCTTTTATCCTTAAAATGAATGTTTATTTTAATTTTATTTGGCATTATTTTCCATGATGCTAAATCTTGATGTTCTTCAGAATAATACATTCATTTTAAATTAATAATATAAACTTTGACTCCAAAACAAACCAGGGTCAAAGAAGGAGGATTTAAGGAGCGAAGTCAGTTTCCACATGTAATCTTCTGAGGTTTCCCTTCCCAATGAAAGTTACGATTAACATTGAATCCCTTCTCCTTTCCTTCCTCCCATTTTATTTCTAACCATTGAGGAAAGATGGAAACCATTTTCTATTTTTAGACAGGTGTTGTCACAAATTTAACTCTCTGGCTTTATTTTTTTGTGAAAAGTTTTAAAGGAAGCCAACCTTGTGATTTTAATGCAATAGTTATGGTCTTGAGAGACACCATCAGGAAGAAATAGGTCACTTTCCCTTTGTCCCTTAGTTTCCTCCTATGCAAAATGAAGAGGGCTGGACAGAATTGTCTCCAAGGTCCCTTCAATAAGCTTATCTGCCTATGAGCCTATCTTTAAACAGACAACTGGACTTCGAGTCAGAAAACCTGCATCTGAATTCTGGCTCTGCCACTTCCTACCTTGGTGACCTTTGGGCTTCAGTCTAAGGAAACTGCAAATAAAGTTAATATAAAATGAAGCTCTGTAAAATAAAGACGTTAGACTGAGTGATGTCAGTTCTACATTTACGATATGATAAGCTATGACCTTAACCCTAGTGAACATAGTAGAAATTTAAGAATAGGTTAGGTGAGAATAAATCTCTAATCCTTCCTATGGTTATTTGAATAATGACACCTTTAGGTCTTGGTTTTCAGAAAAAAAAAAAAAGACTGGTTTCTACTCCATTGCTTTTAGTAAAGGGAGAGGCAACATTCAGATGGAAGAATATAGTTCAAAAAAGGTTCTTTCAATAGGTAGGAATATTGTCAAGAGAAACAGAAAGAAAACCCAGCAGTCAGCTACATCCAGAATGTCTTCTCCCAGAAGCAGGGTGCCTCCATGTTAGGTGATCTGGCCATGTGCAAGGCCCCTGTTACATTAATAGCATTGCTTTATTTCCATATTTACTATTTTTATTTTTCCCAGATAACTTAAAAAAATTATTTTCCCCCAATTATATATTAAAACAATTTTTAACTTTTAAAAAAAGTTTTGAGTTCCAAATTCTATCCCTCCTTCTCCTTCCCCATCCCTGAGACGGTAAGCAACCAGATGACTGATTGACACAAGTCTTCAAGTGATAGAATCTTTGGATGGCAGAAGTATTTCATTCTTGAGGCAGCCCTCATTCCATCGAGGAGCAAATTGCTAGATTTCAAATGGGCAATTAACTCTACTAAATCAAGTTTTCAACCTGTCAGACATTGTTAAAAGGTTATGGTGACTAGAGCTGGGAACAGAGGTGACTGCATTTATGTAGGTCACCCCAGGTATTTAATCTCACTTAAGTCATAGACTCATAGATGTCATAGAGACAGAGCTAAAAGGGATTTTACTCATTATTTAGCCTCATTTTGAAGACACGGAACTAAGGCCCAGGAAGGGTGACTTATCCAAGCCAAAAAGACTAAGCAGAATTAGGATTTGAACCCAGGTCCTCTGACTCCAAATTCATCATGCTTCCAACCTATCACTCTGCCTTATTTGTAACCCTCCATTTTCCCATCTGCACCTAATATAGCAGTGGGTTTTCCTTTTTCTCTTGGGGAGGTTCTACTCATTAATTCAATTCAAGCAACTTTTGTTAAGTACTTACTCATCTACTCTGTATAAAATACTGGGTATACAAAGGCAAAAGAAAAAAAAAACATTCCCTGCCCTCAAGAAGCTTACAGTCTAGGGAAGAAACTACAAAAGCAAAATATATGAAAAATAAACACAAAGTAATTTGGAGGCAGGGCACACCAGCAACGGGGGGGAGGAAGGGAGTCCAAGAAAAAGTCTCTTGTAGACAGTGGCATTTGAGCTGAGTCCATTCTGGCTCTCCCACAACCACTAGGTACTAGATGCATTTTTTCATGTAGCACATAGAGTGCTGGACTTGGAATCAGGAAGCCCTCAGTCAAATCCTGCCTTGAGATAGCTATGTCACCCTGGACAAGTCAATTAATTTCTCTTGGCCTCAGTTTCCTCATTTGTAAAATGGGGATGAAAATAGCACCTACCTTCCTTGTAGGATTGTCATGAAGATCAAATGGGACAATATATGTAAAGTACTTTGCAAACCTTAACATGATATTATTATTGTTGTTGTTCCCTAAGAGTCTCTAGAAAATACAGCTGACAGAGAAGGCTCCTTTATAATGGCCCAGAATATATATACTGGACCTAGGCTGTCCTCTCCCCACATGATATGGGTCATGCTGGTCTTGTACTCTAGGAAGGCTGGGAGGTGGATAATACTCAGATCAAAAGGAAAATGAATCCTCTTCTTATCTTTCCATGCTAGTGTCTTATGCAGCTACTTAATACTCTAAGGCTGGCTGGTTAGACACCTAAAGTATTAGGGTCTATAGGTGTTCCCAAACTCCCAAAACATATAGGATCTTTAAAAATCAAAAGCCCAATGATCTCCCTGTTGCCTTTGGATGTGGAGAAATGACTCTGAAACAGGTAGGACCTCCACCAGGAGCCAGTGAGAGAACATGCATTTAATGCCCATTGGCTGATAGTATCAGGGGAGGTGCTGAACAAGATAAACCCCCAAGCCCCAGCTAGGATCAGAACACCTCCTCCAGAAAGGAGGCCAAGCACATTCCCCAAACAGCTGATCGTTCTCAGACTCAGGTGACTGCTCCCTTTCTCTTTCCCTCAAACAGAAAAGTGTAAGGAGTACAGGTTGCTCCATAGGCCAATAGGAAAATGCCCTATTGTCCTCTACTGTGGACTTTTTCTGCCCTCTAGGAACTTTCTAGAAGGAAGATGTCATTTTTTTTTCCCCATTTCTTTTTTTGAGTACTTTTAAAGGGTGTTGCCACCTGAACTTTGAGAAAGGCAAAAAGCTGGATAGCTTTCCCTGTAGGGCGGGAGAAGGGAGGGGACTTAAGACCATTCCTTAGGGACACATTTGAATTGAGGGAGTTGTTCAGTTGTTCTAAGTCATGTCTGACTCTTTGTGACCCCATCTGGTATTTTCTTGGCAAAGATACAGGATTGGTTTGCCATTTCATTCTCCAGTTCATTTTACAGATGACTAAACTGAGGCAAACAGGGAGAAATGACTTACCCAGGGTCACATAGCTAGTAAGTGTTGGAGGCTATATTTGAACTTAGATCTTCTTGACCCCAGACCCAGTGCCCTATCCACTGTCCCAGCTAGCTGCCACCACTCCTACATTTCATATTGCTGTAGAAGGTAACACCATCTTTCCAGTCCCTCAGGCTCACAACCTAGGAGTCGGCCTGGATCTCTCACTTCTCCATATTCAATCTGTTGCCAAGACTGTTGATTTGCCTTTGCAACATCTCTTGTCTATGCCCCCTTCTCTCCCCTGACACTGCCACCACTGGGGCAGGTCGTCATCACCTCATGCTCTGATTATTGCAATAGCCTGCTGATTGGTCAGTCTTTGCCCACTCCTCCACTCAAATGTCCATCCTCCACTCAGCCACCAAAATGATTTTCCTAATGCAAAGCTCTGACCATATCACCCCCTGCCCCCATTCAATAAATTCCAATGGCTTTTTATTGTCTCTAAGATCAAATACAAAACGATCTGCTTGGCATTCAAAACCCTTCACAATTTTACCTTCTCCCACCTTTTCAGTCTTCTCATACCCCACTTCCTCAGACGTTACTCTCTGATCCTGTGACACTGGCTTTTTGGGTGTTTAGTGAACAAGATGCCCCATATCTCAGCTCTGCACAGTCCTCCCTGCCTGGAATGCTGCCCCCTCCTGCATTCTGACCGCTGACCTCCCTGGCTTCCTTTCAGTCCCATCTAAAATCCCACCTTCTACAGGAAGCTTTTCCCAACCTCTCTTGATTCCATTGCCTTCTCTCTGTTAATCACCTCCTATTTATCCTGTGTGTAGCTTGCTTTGTGTATAAATATACACATATATAGGATATTTTAATATTTATAAATATATATTATAAATAGTTATATATACACATACATATATGTATATACATATATTTGCATATTCTCTCTCCCATTAGATTGTAAGATTTTTGAAGGCAAAGATTGTTTTTTGCCTTTTTTGTATCCCTAGGATTTAGCACTGTGGCTGCCATATACTAGATGCTTAATAAAGACTTCTTGATTGATTCCAGGCACTGTGCTAAGCACTTTACAAATACCTCATTTAATCGTCACAACCACTCTGTGGGATAGGGACTATTATCCTCATTTTACAGTTGAGGAAATTGAGGCAGACAGAGGTTAAGTGACTTATTCAGGGTCATACAGTTAATATATATTTGAGGCTGGATTGGAACTCAGGTCTTCCTGATTCCAGGCCCAGTTTTCTATCCACCATGGAAGCTAGCTGCCTTGAAGGAGGCGGCAGCTTGTCACCACCTGAGGCAGTAGGATTTCATTTTTAGATTGCTCTAATTGTTAGAATGTCTTTTTCTGGCCTCTTTGTATCCTGGCCTCTTTTTGTAACAGCCCTTCATTACTGCCCTCTAGAGCCAACAGGATAAGTCTAATTCTTCTTCCTTATGATATCTCTTCAAATACTTAAACACAACTATCACATCCTTTCTGAGTCTTTTCCTCAGGTTCAATATCCCTGGCTTCTCCAACTCATCCACACACAAATGACATGGTTGCAAGCAGGAAGGTGCTGGAACCAGCTTGTACCTCCTCTCTAGAGACAATTTTAAAAATTGTCAGTGTGAGCAATCACACCTTAAAAATTGGCAGACGCTACAGATCGGGACTGGATTTATTGTTTTGTTCTTTGTCTAGACTTAAGAATGTGATGGAAAAAAAGTTAATAGTGCAGATTATACTTATAAAAGTGTGTCTTGTACACATTTTTTCCTCAAGGAGAGCCAAGTGTTAAAAATTTACCAGTATACCTCTGCTTGCAAACCCCCTCCTTATCCTTTGGCTGCTCTTCCCTGGACACTTTCCAGCTTATCAACAGCCACCTTAAACCGTAGTGCCCAGAACAGAGCACAATACTTCAAATGCAGTCAAACCAGAGTAGAGCTCAGAGGGGCTGTCACATTCTAATTCCTCCTCAAATTCTTCTTTTAAAAAAATATTTATTTTAAAGATTCTTTTCTTTCAAAATTTTGAGTTTCAGGTTTTTTCCTGCCGTTCCACCCCTTCCCCACCCACTGAGAAGGCAAGCTTAGATTATAGAAATACTGCGTCAATTACACATGTGAAATTATGTGAAACACATTTCCATATTAGCCATATCACAAAAAGAAAACAAGAAAATTATACTTTAATTTGTACTTGGAGTTCATTAGCTCTTTCTCTGAAGGTGGACAACATTTTTTCATCATAAATCCTTTGGAGTTGTCTTAGATCATTGTATTGATCAGAGAAGCCAAGTCTTTCACAGTTGATCATCATGACGCCATTGCTGTTACTGTGCCCAATGATCTCTCAGGTCTTCTCACTTCATTTTGCATCAGTTCATATAGGAAATTTACTCTTAATGCAGCCCAAGATCACATCTTTTTTTGGCTGACATACTATACTGCTATCTTATATTGAGCTTACATTCTACTAAAACCCTGAGACTTTTTTTTTTTTGAGATTATTGGAGGGGGGAAGGCAGGGCAGTTAGGGTTAAGTGACTTGCTCAAGGTCACACAGCTAGCTTTTGTGTTGAGTGTTTG
Source organism: Petaurus breviceps papuanus (assembly GCF_028583685.1). NCBI lineage: Eukaryota > Metazoa > Chordata > Mammalia > Diprotodontia > Petauridae > Petaurus > Petaurus breviceps. The sequence goes on along the minus strand of NW_027187419.1, from coordinate 61,407,241 downwards.
AGTCCAGATTTGAAATCAGGTCCTCCTGACTCCAGGGCTGGTGCTCTATTCACTGCTCCACCTAGTCACTGTGACCCTAAGACTTTTTAAAGAAAAAATTTATTTTATTTTATTCTTAATTTTGGGAATAAAACAAGCGTTTCTAGACCTCCCATATCTTACATTTGTGAGATTTCAAATCGAACTCTGATCTTTCTTATGTACATGGCACTGGGCAAGTCACATAGCTTCTCTGTTTTTAGTTTTGTCATCTGTAAAATGGGTGCATTGAACCCTATAACTTTGAAGGTTCTCCCCAACTCTAAATATATAGCCACATGAACCTATGGTTTCTGATAAAATCTGCCATCCCACCTACATGAGGAGGTGAATGAATGAATGGAATTAATAAAACTAGATGACTAAGGGCAACTCCACAATAAATAAGTAGTCAGAGGATATGAACAAGTTTCTAAAGATGAAATGTAACCAAATTAAAACAACTCAGAAAAATGTCACCTCACAACACTCAAATTAATAAAAGATGAAAATACCCAATGTTGGAGAGACTGTGGAAAGACATGCATACTAGGTCCAATCATTCTGTAATACAATTTAGAATCATAAGAAAAATTTATAAAGCTATTTATACCTTTTGACACAGTGGTTCCACTATGGGGCTTATAGCTGAAGAAGATAACAGCAGAAAGACAGGGACCATGTCTTAAGACAGGACTTTTTACCATCAGAAAAATCTGGAAACATTTTGTACCCACCAATTGGTGAATGACTGAACTAATTATGATATACAAATGTAATAAATATATCTCTATAAGGAATGAATATAAGGAATCTAGAGAAACAAGGGAAGATTGATATGAACTAATACACAGTGAAGAAAGCAGAACCAGGAGAAGATATGCACAATGATTACAGTAATATAAACAAAAATAATCAAATTCAGACCAAATATAATGACCAGTATTAGCTCCAAATAACCGATGTCAAAGTACATTTCCTTTGTCTCTGTTAAGAAATAATATGTTATCATTTAAGGGTAGAATGTTATTTGTTCTCACCATTGCAATTGCTATGTGGGCAGTTTTGTATAATTGTGGGTGTTTTTTAAAGGGAATTTACTATGCAGGATATGTGTGTGTAGAAACTGAAGGGGAGGAATGGTTAATAGGAAAGCTTGTGGTATGGTACATAGAACACTGGGCCTGGAGCCAGGAAGACCTGAGTTTAAATCTGGCCTCAGACACCTACTCACTGTGTGACTCTGGGCAAGTTGCTTATCTCTGTTTGCCTCAGTTTTCCTCCATAGGGATAGCAGTAACATCTACCTCACAAGATTGTGAGGATCAAATGAGATTTGATACTGTTGAGTCATTTTTCTTTTTTTTCCTTTTTTGGAGGGCAGTTGGGTTGTGACTTGCCCAAGGTCACACGGTTAATTTTGTTTTTGTGTTAAGTGTCTGAGGCTGGATTTGAACTCAGGTCCTCCTGACTCCAGGGCTGGTGCTCTATTCACTGTGCCACCTAGCCATCCCCTATTGTTGAATCATTTTTCAATTGCATCCAGCTCTTCCTGACCCCATTTGGGGTTTTTGTGGCAGAGATACTGGAGTGTCTTGCCATTTCCTACTCCAGTTCATTTTACATATGGGGAAACTGAAGTTAACTACTAAGTATCTGAATCTGGATTTGAAATCAGGTCTTCCTTACACTACGTCCATCTGTCTATCCATAGCAACACCAAGCTGCCTATCACAGCAGCAGCAGATCATAGTAATCAAAGCATGAGGCAGCTCGAGTGGCTAGAGTGGCTAAGTGACATGGGGCAGCTAGGTGGCACAGTAGATAGAGTGCCAGGACTGGAATCAGGAAGACTCATCTTCCTGAGTTCAAATCTGGCCTCACACACTTACTAGCTATGTGACCCTGAGCAAGTCACTTAACTCTGTTTGCTTTAGTTTCCTTATCTATCAAATGAGGTGGAGAAGGAAATGGTAAACCACTCTAGTATCTTTGCCAAAAAAAAAAACCCCAAATGAGGTCATAAAGAGTCAGACACGACTGAAAACAACTGAACAACAAAAATCAAAGTACATCAAGAACCATCCTGAAAACTGGGAGTTGCTTTAAGTACTGCTTATCTCAGCCTGGGGTCTATTAGGAGTTTAGAAGATTTTCTCTTACTTGACACCAAATCTACAGATCCTTATATAGGGGCCCTTTTCTCCCTTCCCCAGGTGATTTATACCTAGGTTAAGTGGAATACCTTGCCCAGAGAAGTCCCTCCATAAATACTTTTTAAATAAAGCTACTTTGTGAATGCTGTGCATGTTATAGACTATAGCCTAAAAATAAATTAAATGACCCATATTTCGTTAGTGCTTTCAAGTTTGCAAAGCATTTACCCCATAACAATTGTGCAAAATAGACAGTACCAGTATTATTATCCACCTTTTACAGATGAGGTAGACACTGAGAAGTGAAATCATACACGTGGTCCTCAGGGTCTGACGTACAATTTTAATAAATTTTAATAGATAATATATTTAGTAAATAATAAATTTAATAAATTTTAATAAAATTTTAATTCCAACTCAAAGCCCAGAGCTATTTCTACTATGTTGTACCACCTCTCTCTAGGAAAAATCGACATTTTTATTGATTTTTGTTGTTTTTTTATATCATCTTTATTTCTCTCTTCCCTATTCAGTGAGCCATTATTGGGGTTGTTGTGCTGTTTGTCCTTTGTTCTTGAAGAAGACCATGATCAGGAAGGGGATGCCAGGACTTGCAAGTGAATTGGATTAAAGTGAAGCAGGGGCTGTGCAAAGTCACCAGCCTCCCTCTCTCCTCTGGAGCCATTTGGGTCCAGTACAGATATAGATCAGGAGGACTGGAGATGGCCCCCATTACCAGGGTAAGGATCGAGACTAGACTTGTCATCTAATTGGCGTAAGGAACTTTGAGATGAGGAAACTTGGTCCACTGATACAGGTCTGTAATTTCTAGCCTTAGAGAATTGCCAAAGCACAAATAAATTAAGTGACTTACCAAGGGCCACTATGTGTCAAGGACTGGACTCGAATTCAGGTTTTCCTGGACTCTAGACTGACTCACTATCCCTTGTATCAAAGGAGAAAAAGGGGAAATAGAGAAAAAAAGTAGTTCATCAAATCTAACCAGCACATGTACACAGTGTTCCACATCCACAGTCCCCCACGTCCTGGAAGAAGGGAAGGAGCACTTCTTAGTTTTTATTGAATTGAATTGGCTATATGAATCTTCAGTGTACATAGTTCTTACTAATTCAGAAGACAATTAGAGAAGCAAGGCCAATGTGTCTTACTCTGGAAAAATGCCTTACCTTTATAAAGAACTTTTATAAATATTGTTTGATGCTGATGATACCTCCAAGTGAGCATGTAAATTACCTATGTAAATAGATTAGCCATGAAAAGAACCACTAGACAATTGTGGACAATGTACTTAAGACCTAAAGAAAACCTGACTATGGGGAGGCTAGGTGGCACAGTAAATAGAGCACTGGCCCTGGAGTCAGGAGGACCTGAGTTCAAATGTGACCTCAGACACTTAACACTTACTAGCCATGTGACCTTGGGCAAGTCACTTAACTCCAATTGTCCTCAAAATAAAAAAAAAGAAATTAATGAAGGAATTTATTTTAAAAGCAGATATTAGGCTTAAAAGACATTAATGTCTTCTGTCTTTGCCTTCTGATGCCTTTTCTTCTTGGTTTCTTAGGAATCCACATTTTGTTAAAGACAAGGCACACTTTCATTTATAACAGATGCTTGTGCATCCCTAACCTAAGAAGAAGGAAGCAGTATAAAAACATATCTTTAGGAAGGTAGTGACCAGTGGGCTTAAATAAAATTTGTGTAAGTCCAAGAAAAATTAAAAAAAAATCTGTTTTCATGGCCAGTCTGTATTTAAATATACATGAAATCGGAGGGAAAAAAAATAAATGTCTGCTAATTGGAAAAAAAAAAAACAAGAAGGGAAAAATATACCAAGAAATTGGTGCTTAGAGATATGGGAGGAGGATAGAGAAGGCAGGAAGTGGAGGGGGGGGAAGGAAAGAGGGAAGAAAAAAAGGGAGAGAGAAGGATATAGGAAAAGAGGAAGAAAGGGAGAGAGGGGGAGAAAGACAGATTATAAAATAAAAATACATTTCCCTTACTCATTTCCCTGTATTCACTAATCTCAGTACTGTTACCCAATTTCTCCCCTTTAAAAAAATATCTCCGTATTTTACAAAACATCACTATTGTCAGTAGCAATACCTATCGCTACATTTCTAAGGTGCTCTGTAAACGTTCCACTTAAAAAAATCCTCTTCACTCTTTGTTCTTCATCTTCCTAAAACAGGGCTAGATTCATTTCGCTTCATGAGGTTCTGAGAGAATTGATGAGTTGAAACAGGTCTGCAGCTGAACACCCCTCTGTCTATGCGTCCTAAGTGTCTTAGAAAGAAAGCCCTGAATGTCTATTGATGGCCCCATTTGCTGGAATCAAACCAAGCAAGTGTCTTTATAAGCAGAGGGACTTTAAGGTGGAAGCCATAGACTAAAAAGCAATTAAAAAAACTCACCAAGACTGAGAGCTTAACACTGGGGGCAGGAAAGACATCCAAGATCCTGGACGTTTTCCTCTTAAACTTTATGGGCTATGTCAACTAGGTCCTGAGGCTGCTAAAAAGTGGACTTGTTTCTCAGAAAATGAATTTGATTTGCCAGGTGAAGAAAAAGTTAAATGAAAAATCTCGATGAATTTGTTTTCCATTGCTTTTTGTGTGGGGGGGTGTGTGAAGTATGGGTTTTGATTTAATCTATAAACCAGATGTTTGTTTACAGGAAGACATTTGTTTAAAAAAAGAGAGGACTGTCACCTTTCCTATATACTAAACATATGCATGTATATCATTACATTTATACATAAGGAAAGAAAATGTATACCCATGAAATTGGGCAGGGTTATTCATTGATCTCATGTCCTATGATGAAAGATTTCAAGCTGGCAGGGGTGTCCGCTGAGATTCCTAAAACACTGGCAGTAACTACCTATATTTGACTTTGACACCTCTTTAGCAGTGAAAAGAGGCATTTGTAAGGAACCATAAAAAGTCATTACATATGCAGCACAATTGAACCTCCTCAGCATCTGGGGGTAGGAAACACATCTGTCTTCTGTCTATTCCTTCCCTAAATGTCTCCCTGAATCAACTTTTATGGGGGCGGGGGGGTTGGGGTCGTAAATACCCCTTTCTATCCGAATCTAAGAGTTAACAATACCCCCTGTGACTATAAACACAAGATGTTTCATTCAGGAAAGAGGTGCACTCAAGTAAGCAGAGATCTTTGTGACAGTGTCTCCCCGTATGGCCCACATGCACAGCTAATCACATTAACATGAGAGTGGAGAGGTGGCCAGCAGACAGCGAAAGAAAGAAAAGGAGAAAAGCAAGACTAATCTTGTTAAAAGGAAAGCAAAGATAGACGCTACTTTTACATAGCAGCTTAAAACGTCCCAATTTTCCCAGGACTGGGATCACCTGTACATCCTAGGAGCATGTGGGCTGGTTTAGTAAGCATTGTTCTGAGCTCTAAATGTTGGGAGCACATAAGCACAAACCGATCTCATCTTGGAGAATGTTCCCCGTGAAACTACAAACAAACAACAAAAAAACCTTCCTAGAGTCCTTGAATTTTTGTTAATTCTACTATTGATTTTACTAAAGGGGTAGTAGCCTTGTAGAGCCTGTTTAGTCAATTAAGAGGAAGTCTAAACAAAGAAGTAAATAGTACACATCTTGAAATTTGAGGAAATCAGGCAAAAAAATCTAAAGAAGTCACCCAACATAAAAAAAAAAAAACAAACCCCACCAAATTCAACTGTAGACACTACCTGTAGTGCTGAATACCTAAGTTCATAGACAGGAATGCTTGGACCCTTGGATCACAATTCAAGTGAGAATTGGGAATCTCCCTTAAATAATTATATCCTATTTTGTCTAGGATTTCCAAAGCCAAAGTGTTGAATCTAACAGGTGTTTATAGGAAGCTAGAATAGGCCTCAAAAGTCATCCATCTAGGCCAACTACCTCATTTTACAGATGAGGAAACTGAGGTCCAGAGAATTTGAATGACCTGTCCAATGTTGTCTATCAACAGTGAAATTTGAACACATGTCCTCCACCTTGGTAACCAGTGGTCTTTCCATTGTACCATACTGTGGGATACTGGCAGGTCCATGAGCCAGCATGTTCAGAGAAGGGGTACAGAGGAAATGTATACGAATCAATTACTCTGAGTATGTGATGTATTCAGAAATTTCATAGACTTGCCTCCTGCCTCCATCATTGACACTTTGTACCTGTCATTCTACTCTAGTTGGACTGCTGGGTCAAGAGCATGAGTGTACATTCATTTTTTTAAAAAGAGACATTATGTGCATTGTACTTAAACCAGCCCTATAAACCTAGGGCATTTTTGCAGGGCTTTTCAGTAACCAGTGTATACCATTTGGCTATAGCGGATTGGGTGTTGGATGTGGAATCAGAAAGGTCTGAGTTCAAATCCTCCCTTAAACACTTATAACCAGTGATGCTGGCAAGTCAATATTTCAGCCATAATTTCCCCATATGTAAAATATCACCTGTCTCACAGGTGTATTGTGAGAATAATATTGTGATAAATGAATGTGTTTCACAAAATATTTTATAAATGCTAGCTATTATTATATATGCTAATGCAATTGCTTATACTACCTGATTATGTGATAAGGACACTAATTGACATTATTGATAGGATTACAATACGGCAACACTGTGAAAATTCAAAATGGCAGCTTAAGTAAAATTGGAAAATGGGAAATATTATTCCAAAAACACTGGGGTCACAAAATCCAAAGAGCAATCTCTAGAACACAGAATCATTGCAAGATTAAGGAATAAGTGTGAGCGAGACACTTACATAGGGTAAGTAGGGTGAGTTAGGAAGGCCTAGGTTCAAATCCTGATCTGGAACTAGCTGTGATCATAGCCAAGCCATTTAACTCTCTTCGTATCAGGCCAACTGCAAGTTACAGATGTGTTGCAATTCTATGTACATTATGTTAAAACATAAGGCTAAAATAATATGGATTCTCATCTGGCAGATGGAAAGGCCCTACAGGAAGCATGGAAGCATGAGTTCAGTTTTCCTAATACATGCTTAAAACTCTCATAGAAGTTGATGGCAAACACTGAACAATTGCTTCTAAGACCTAGATGCTAATAATAAAAAAAAAAGGAATAAATATTTATTTCAGGGCTTACTACGTGCAGGAAATTATGCTAAGCTCTTTTACATGCTTAATGTTTGTATTATCTCAGCTGATCCTGACAACAACCCTGTGAGGTAAATGTTATTATTATACCCATTTTACATTTGAGGAAACTGAGGCTAGATGTTATTATAGGTAAGTAGATGTAATTATTTTCCCTAGTTTACATTTGAGGAAAATGAGGCTCAGGGTCACATGTGAGACTGCATTTGAACTCAGGTCTCCATGATTCCAGGCCTACTGCTCTATCCATTGTGTCAACTCAGTGCCCTAGAATTTTATTACAAATACATATACTATTATTACTATTTTGCAGCTGTAGAAATCAAGGCTCAGAAAAGTTCCATGAATTTGCCTGTGATGACTCAACTAGTGTTAGAGGCAAGAGTCAATGCAATTATTTGATTCCAAGTCTAGTTTCCACTGGGACACCATGTGGCTTGTCAGGTTGATAGAGTAACATTGAAGACAGGGATAGGGTAGGGGGCCTTAACCTGGGGCTCATGGATTTAAAAAAAAACCATTTTGATAGAAGTAGCTTCCTTGTTATTCTATGTATTTATTTTATGAACCATGAACTATGAATATATTATCTGGAGAAGAGATATATAAGCTTTACTAGACTTCCAAAGGGGTCTATAAACACAAAAGGGTTAAGAACCCCTTGGTCTAAGGATCAGATCTGTGATTGTATTGTTACAAAGAGCTCCAAAGTAAGAAAACCCTCTCCATCAATGCAGGTACCTCCTAAGCAATTTATAGGCCTAGAGAGTTGCCTAGGATACTGAGAGATTAAATAACTCTTATAGGGTCACACAGGCCCTATGTGATGGTAATTGAACCCAGATTTTAATGGCTTCTGTGTCAGATCCAAAATAAAATGCAGTTCCTATCTGATTTTAATGTGTTGATGTATTAATTAAAAAAAAAAGAAATATATGAACATGTGTGGTTTTTTTCTAAGTGAATATGTAACCTGCAGGGATCCTTATGTATAGTTTAGTGGCCCCTGTTTTTATTTGAATTTGACATGGCTACAGCACCCTGTACTGTCTCTTGTTATGCTGAAGAACTGTAACTAAAAAACCTGCCCTTAGAGTGTCCTTAGGTTGCCTGGGAAGAGAGAAATCACCTACTGCTTGCTTTGTTATTAAAGAAAGATCCTCCCCTAAAGTCCTCCTGAAATGCCTCATTATGGTATGGAGGTGGCCTTGGGTTCTCAAAGGCTATGCTGGCAGAGCACACACACTCTCCCTGCCAAGCAGGAAAGGACTTGAATGTTGGCCTAGCGATGTTCGCATGTGGAGGGTCTGAGGACCAGCCTAACCCATTTCAGAGGGGCTCACTGCCACAAAGGTGGCTCTGTTCCCCCTCCCTTTTTTTCTTGGCCATCTCATTCTTTTCTAAGAAGTTGTAGTAGCAGTAAAGTGAATTACATCTGCATTATTTTTTTTATTACCTTACGTAAATGATTGCTCATTCTGAATAATTAGGCCTATGAGTCTTTCTTAGGATCAGAGATTAGGAATTAGAAGGGATCTCAGAAGGCATAGCAAATAGAACCCTGGGCCTGGAGTCAGGAAGCCCTGAGTTCAAATGTTCCCTTAAATACCCTGTCTGCCTTAGTTTCCTGAACTGTAAAGTGGAGATAACATTAACACTTGTTTCCCAGAGTTGTTGTGAGTCTCAAGTAAGATAGCTTGTAAAGTGCTTCGTAGAGTACCTGGCTCATAGTAAGTAAGCATGCTTTCTTGCTTCCTTCATTGAGGCAAAGCACCCCATTTTATGGATGAAGAAACTGAGGCCCAGAGAGATCAAATAACTTACCTAAATATACAACTCTAGTATCACTGAAGAATGGCACCAAGGAAATGCAGAGGTTTAACGTATGGGTTTTTATACCACTTGTATGTAACTCAAGGTCAGTAGAACATAAGCTTTCTGAGGACAGGGACAATTTGGGTTTTCGTCTTTCCATTCCTGGTGCCTAGTACAGAAGTAGACTAATTGATAAATGCTTGTTGAATTAAATCAAAGTTATCCCAACATGGTTTATTTAGCAGTAAGAGTAAGTGATATTTTGATCTCACTGACATTGATGCCAAGGATGTATTTAAACAGATGATATTTTCATTGAAAAAAGTTCTGCAGGAAGTTGTTTTCCTAGAAGTTTAAAAAATGACTGAGATTGCTAGTCCTCAGTAGGAAATGAAAAATGCTTTGGGGGTGGAGATGGAAAAAACAGCTTAGAGGTGGTGGCTATGTGGTGCAGTGACTAGAGCACCGGCCCTAGAGTCAGGAGGACCTGAGTTCAAATCTGGTCTCAGACACTTAACATGTACTAGCCGTGTGACCTTGGGCAAGTCACTTAACCCCAACTGTCTTGCCCTCCCCCCTCCAAAAAGCAAAAAAAAAGAAAAAAAGAAAAGAAAACAGCTTAGAGGCTAAAAAAGGTCCCTTCCAATTCTGCTGTTGTTTGGTTGTTCTTGAGGTCATGTCTGACTCTCCATGACTCAATTGGGGATTTTTTTTGGTAAAGACACCAGAGTGCTTTGTCATTTCCTTCACCAACTCATCTGACAGATGAGGAACCTAGGCAGACAGGGTGAAAGTACTTGCCCAGGGTCACACAACTAGTAAGTGTCTGAGTAAGTGTGACTTCAAGGTCTGGCACTCTATCCACTGTGCCACCTAGCTGCCCCTTCTAATCTTAGGGCTAAGCATAAGCATCAATCACAGCTATCATATTACAAAACACACTGTGGACTTTGAAAATCTGACACTATTTCCAAATCTGAATAATAATAGTTGATAGCTATTAATAGCTGATAGCTCTTTAAAGTTAATAGGATGTATGACCTCATTTGATCCTCATAACAACCCCTATGAGGTAATTATGAGTGTCATGATGATGATGATGGTGATGATGCATCATCATCATCCCCATTTTATAGATGGGGAAATTGAGGATTGGAGGTGTGAAGTGACTTGTGCACGATCACAGAGGCATTATTGACAGAGGCCTGATTCTTGTGCTTGCCTCTCCCAAGTCCAAGCCCAGTTCTCTTTGCAGCTCTCTGTATAGTATCCCACTGGCTCCCATCCCCACCCCCAAATGGTACCTTATGGGTGGTTACTTGCATTGCATAAGAATTCCCCACCTACCAAGAAGATTCAAAACAGAAATAATTTAGATTGCAAACTCCCTTACTGCATTTTTAATGATTTACAAAAAGTCCATTGAGATGAGGAATCCCTATCCTTGACCTGAATGAAAAGTTCTGAAAAAAGGGTCTGGTTCAGTAACAGCTAAAATGTTTAGTATAGTCATCTTAGAAAATGATTAGCAAATGACTTAGACCCTGAGCAAGATATTACTTAGTAACCAATGCAACAATTTTCTCTCCTCTGTACCCTTTTCTAAGAGTAAATGGACTTAGGCAATAGATTCCCCTCCTTGCTAAACCAGAGAAGAAAAGTCTTGTGTGGCACCAAGTGTCAAAGCCCTTAGAACTTTAGGCTATGTATTTTTCTTTACAACTTTCTTAATCTGACCAGTTCTAAGAGAAATAGATCCAACAAAATGTCAGAGGACACATATAGAGTTCCATGTTAAAGCTACTTGGACAGAATAGATAGGATTTGCCACAGAGAGGGGAGACTGGGCTACAGTTCATTTCAATGGCTGAGTGTTTTTTTCAGGGTAAATTGGTAGAGGGGAGAAGGAAGGGAAGGAGGCTGACAGTTTTCCAAAGGGCAGAAAACAGTTTGTTTGAGCTCACAACATTGCTGAGCCTGTGACATCAGTGCCAGTACAAAACACGATGAGATTGGGTAGCCTTGCCTTCCCCCACTGAAAAAAAAAATCCACTTGAGAAAGAATAAAAGATGTCAAAGTCTCAGAACACCCAAGCTGAGTCATGCTCATCTGCCTAAAAATTATGCACTGTCCTTCCTTTCCCTCTCTTCTCCCTCCCCTTCCCTGCCAGGCTTCTCTTGAACCCCTTAACCTCTCTCCACACAGACACTATCTTTTTTCTTTTATTCATACAAATACAGGGACTGAAGGGCAGAGAGGGCTTGGGTTTGTGCATTGCCTTTCACCCATCTCCTCTACTGTTCACAAATTGCTCCTGAGTCAACCATTCCTCTTACCTTGCCTCCTTTTTCTTCCTGTCCTCTTTCTCTTATACCCAAGCCGTAAAGTGTATGTGTGTCTCTACTGTGTGTTGGGGGTGGGAGTGATTGGGGAAGGGATTAAGCTCCTGGCTGGCAGAATTGGGGCTTACAGATGTGGTCAGTGTTGATGGAACTCCAGTTCCCTTTTTCCACCTCCATCTCTGCCCCAGAAAGCACATATTCACATTAAAATGTTTTCATGGAAATGCGGAAAGAGAACAAAAATGAAATAAGAACCAGCCATTAACAGTGCATTTTCTAGAGGTTTCAGACACTGTGATTGACGCATAACTGGCTTCATAATTCTCCCACTCCCAAGGGGTTCAATAGGACATACTTTTTTCTTCTTTAGGGAGTCAAGAGGTGTCACTTCAGACCAAGGTGTGCATTATCCCATTCCCCGCCTCCCCCCCAAAAAAACAAACAAACAACCAGACACTTTTGATGCCTGCTTTTCTTCAGGGATGACCATAGCAAACTCAGGGCAACTGTTGAAGTTAAATTAATCTATCCCTACACTGTGCTTGAAAATAGCCCTGTAACAGGGATGTATGTTACAAGAGATTAACCCCAGGGTACCTGTTGGAGCAGATGCATAGGCTTATAGCTGCTGACTGACTCAGGAAATGGGCTTGAGCCCTTTGGAGCATTGGTGATATTCCAAACTGAAACCCAATTGAGCTGTCCAACTACTGACCGTGCTCCCCATAGTGGCATAGCAGTGGTCCCACCCAACTAACACCTAGCAAAACCAAGTTCTTGACACTGAGATGAATTAAAAAATTGTATGAAATGTGTTTATGTCTAACCCACTTATGCGCCCCCTGATTTCTCAGACAACTTAATGTATATCAATCAATTTAATTTAGCGAAAGTCCATAGGCTCACAGATTTACAGCTAGAAGTAATTTTGGCAGACATCTACTCCAAGCACCTCATTTTGTTGTTATTAGGTCATTTTTCAGTCATGTCTGACTCTTGGTGACCCCATTTGGGGTTTTCTTGGCAGAGATACTGGAATGGTTTGCCATTTCCTTTTTCAGCTCATTTTAGAGATGAGGAAACTGAGGCCAACAGAGTTAAGTGACTTGCCCAGGGTCACACAGCTAGTAAGTGTCTAAGGCCAGATTTGAACTCAGGAATATAATAAGTCTTCCTGACTCCAGGCCTGGCACTCTATCTATCAAACCACCAAGCTGCTCCTAAGATGGTTGAGTACCTGAGGTCACACCACCATAAATGGCAAATCTGGAATTCAAACCTTAGTCTCAGCACTGGAAATAGAAAATGTTTTCATTGTGTCATCCCACTTTCTATAGAGAGCACTGTGCTAAGCCCTAGGAGAGATACTATATACCGTGTTGCTTGGGAATCTCGCCAGCTCTCCCAGATTCAATGATCACCTCTGTGCTGATGATTCCCAGACTCACTTACCCAGCCCCCTTACTCTCTCCTAACCTTCAGTCTTACCTCTCCAGCTACCTGTTGGACATCTTAAACTAAATGTCCTGTAGACATCTTAAACTCAGGACGTCCAAAGCTGAACTCATTGTCTTTTCCCCTAAACCCTTTACTTTTTCTAATTTTCCTATTAATATCAAATATTAATTAATTAAAATATTAAAATCAAAGTTACAACCACCCTCCCAGTCCCCCAGGTTCACAGCCTCATCATCCTCAGCTCTTCATTCTCTCTCCTCCCCCATATACAATCAGCTGTCAATTTTACCTTTGTAATATCTTTGTAATGCATTTCTATGCCCCCTTTTCTCCTCTAATACTGTTCTCACCTTATACCTGGACCATTACAGTAGTTTTACAGTTGGTTGCTGCCTCAAGTCTCTCTCCAATACAGTCCATCCTCTATTCAGCTATGAAATTAATAAAGCACAGGTCTAACCATGTCACCTTATCATCCAATAAATTCTTGAGGTTCCTTATTGTTTCCAAGATCAAATATAAAACCCTCTGTTTGGCTTTTTACAGTCCTGACTCAGTCCCTTCTTTCTAATCAATTATACCTTATTTCCCTCTATATACTGAGGGATCTAGTGACTCTGGACCCAACTTGTGGGCCCTCATTTGAAATAATAAGTCCTGACTTCCAGCATCTTCACTGGCTGTCCCCCATCCTTGTCATCTTCTCCCTCTTTAGCTTTGTCTCCTGGATTCCCTGGCTGCCTTCAAGTCCCAAGTAAAATGCCACCTTCTACAAGAAGCCTTTCCTGATCTCTCTAATGCTAGTGCCTTCATTTTGTTGACTACTTCCAATTTATTCTGCATATAGCTTGTTTATACATAGTAGTTTGCATGTTGTCTTCCATCTAGGCTTCTTAAACTTTTTTCCATTCAAGATCCCTTCAGCACTTCTGAAACTGTGGGTTGAAACCCCATATGGGGTATTAGACTGTAAGCTCCTTGAGAACAGGGGCTGGTTTTTGTTATTGTTTGTTTACTCATTCATTCATTTATATATTTGTTTGTTTGTTTTTATGTTTCTCTGTATCCCTGGTGCTTAGCAAAGTGCCTGGCACATAATAGGTGCTTAATAAATGCTAGCTGATCGATACAAAAGCTAAACAAGATACAATCCCAGCCCCACGGGCTTTACAATCTAGCAAGGATTGCTATGACATATGTACAAATAAGTACAATGCAAAATGAAATTTGAAAAGGATGTAAAAAAAGGTAAGGGGGAAAATCCTTTAGAACTTGGAAAGGAGAAGAAATAAGGGAAATGAGAGAGATGTTTTATGAACCTCTCTTTCCTGTTAAGCATCCAGGCTAATCTTACTTCTTAATCATCTTAATTTTAATTCATCATTTAAAAGTTAGATTCAAGCAGGAAGATTATATTGAATTTAATTCAACAACTATTTATTAAAATGAATCAGCATTTCAGAAAAAACATGGAAAGACTTATATGAACTGATGCAAAGTGAAGTGAGCAAAACCAGGAGAACATTGCAGACTGCAACAGCAGCATTGTGTGATAAACAACTGTGAATGAATAACTTAGCTCTTCTCAGCGATACAATGGTCTAAGACAATTCCAAAGGACTCATGATGAAAAAGGCTATCCACCTCCAAAAAAAAAACTGTTGAAGTCTGAATATATATCTAAGCCTACTATTTTTCACTTTCTGTATCTTTTATTTTTACTTGGGTCTGTGCCTTCTTTCATACCATGACTAATATGGTAGTATGTTTTGCATAATCAAACATGTATAACCTATATCAGATTGTTTACTGTCTCAGGGAGAGGGGTGCTGAGAGGAGAGAGGAAATTTGGAACTCAATTAAAAAAAAAAAAGAATGTTTATAATTGTCTGTACATATAACTGGGGAAAAAATAAATTAAAAAAAATCTATCACCAAGCACTGATTAAGCCCCTAATATGTGTCAGGCACTATGCTAGGTACTAGGGAAACAAAGACAGAAGTTTTCCCTGACATTGCACTGGGGTGGAGATGAGATACAAAATTTATGTAAGAAAAGGTGCTGGAATTTATAGTTTAAGATGGGGGTTAAAGAGCTAGGGTTGAAGGCTAAGAAAGAAATCCCTAAAGATACCACAGATATTCTCAGAAAGTTTCCATTAGATAACATTTCCCTTCTATTTTTACACATTGCTGCTATATCAGTCCTCCTAAAATACTGCTTTGGTCATATGATTCACCTGCTCAGGGTCCCCAGTGCCTCCCACTGCCTCACTAACTAGTTATAAAGCTTCTCTGCACATCATCCAAGGCCCTCCAGCCCTCCATCATCTGCCCTGCTCTGACTTAGACAACATTAGTTCCTGTTATTCTTTAATGGGGAGTGTTGGGCCACTCCGGCCAGTCTTTTCATTGTCTTTTTCCCTCCCCCACACACCAGGCTAATACTCATGTCCTTGCCTTTGCTCCCAATGTAGTTTCCCTAACTTAGAATGCCTCCTTCTTTCTCTCTGCAAATAGAAACGCTGAGTATCCTTCAAAAGCCAGCTCAGGCTCCAGTTGCCTCTAAGAAAGATATTGCCTTACCTCCTCTGGCTGCTAAGAAGCTTGCCATTTCTCTAAATTCTTTAAATCCCCACTGTGCCCAGAGTCTGTTCCTCACCACTTAGCAATGAATTGCTCCTTCTTTGCTTTGTTCTTATTTGTTTCATATACGCTAACTAGCCTTCTCTCCCCAACTAGATGAAGTACTTGCTGATATATAAAACATATAGATAATATTCAATACATTCACTGTTGAATTGATTTCCTATCTTCCTCCCTGGCTTAGACACTGAGACTTACTTTGTTGTTGTCGTCCAGTTATTTCAGTTTGTGGTTAATTCTTCACGACTCCATTTGGGGTTTTCTTGGCAAAGATACTGGAGGGGTTTGCCATTTCCTTATCCAGCTCATTTTACAGATGAGGAAACTGAGGCAGACAGGGTTAAGTGACTTGCCCAGGGTCATACAGCTAGTAAGGGTCTGAGGCTGGATTTAAATTCGGGCCTTCTTGACCCCAGGCCTGGTAGTCTATCCACTGTACTCTTAGGCAAAGCTAAATGAAATAAACCACTGTGTAAAGTATAGTGAGTTCATGTGAATGAGTGAGAGAATAAAACATTTATTAAGTACTTGCTGTGTACAACACACTGTATTGTACTAGATACTGAGATACAAATAGATACTGAGCTAGATACTGAGGATACAAATAGAAATGGAGTGCAGGTCCTGCTCTCCAGGAGCTTATATTCTAATTGGGGAGGTGGCACCTAAGGAATGTTTCAGAAGCAAGTCAGATGGACAAGTCCCACAATCCTCAGTGTGCAGTGGCAAAACAGACTGTTAATACCTCTTCTTTAATGTCATTTTCTATCAGTTACTGATGTTGAACCATTTGATAGTGCCAAAGACTGACGAGGAGAACTTTGCTCTCTGGATCTTCGAAGGATGGGCAGCTAGGTGGTGCTGTGGGCAGAGTGCCTTCAGGCAGTTGACATCTTACTGAAATGATCCAACAGAAACCCAGACACTACAAAGATAAATACTACATAGCTACAAAGTGATATTGGGAAGGTGAAAGCACTTAGAGCTTTGGGGCCTAGGAAAGGTCTTCCATAGGAGATAACCCTGGAGCTGTATTTGGAGGAAGCAAGGGATTCTAAAAGGCAGAAGTAAAGAAGAAGGAGTACATTCCAGGCCTGGGAGGCAGTCTGTGCAAAGGCCTGGAGATGGTAGATGAATGGGACATGACAAAGTGGGTCAATGTGACTGGACTTCCAGCTATCAGGTCCTTCTAGATTTAAGATTCTATGATTCTATGTATGAATGTCATTCCCAAAAAAGCACATTCTCTTGACATCATAATCTGTTAATTGTGTTCAAAAAGAAATGTTGCCAGAAGTCACACTAAGAACACATGCATACTCTAAAGAAGGGAAATGACTCATCTTGGGCAAACAAAAGATTTGTTAACCCTTTGAAAATGTCACTGCTGACTTTTTTTTTTTTTTACATTTTTCCATCTAGGTGCCGAACTTTCTGAAATACAAATACCCTTTTGAAAAACTCTGATATACAAGATCTTCCACCCCAATCCCACCCCCCATCCCCAGGACTTGGGTTAATCTTACTCATTAAAGAGCCTCTCTTGGCTTTGGAATTCCTTGATACACTGGTATACTTTCTAGGGAGTTAGGGAAGAGCATTATAAAAAGAATTCTGGATGTAAAGTCAGAGGACCTGTGTTAGAAGCTTGGTTTTGCCACTTACTAAGTATGTGATCCTTAGCTAATTTACCTCTCAGGGTCTTGTTTTCCTCATCTGTAAAATGGGGACATTGGACAAGAAGGCTTTTAAGGTATTTTCCAGCTCTAAAGCAATGGTCTTTACTGACAACAATTAAGAAGAAGAAAGTATTTTTTCTAAGTAATATACTCAATCATTTGAAATGTTATTCTTTCCTGTTTTCTAAACATTTCTAGATATGGATCTACCTATGGGACTTTTGACACTTCTCTTAGCTTCCCTAGTTCCAAACTTCATCACCTGTATAATGATATATTTGATTAAATGATCTCTCAGGTCTCATCTAGCTTGAAAATTCTCTGATTCTGGTGAATAAATAAGGGATGGCGTTAGTGCTGAAAGAAGAATAGTCTGCAGCCCTCTTTTTGCTTGAATAAATACTTGTTGAATCTCCAATTCCCAATGGCTGTGAGCTGGGACCCCTCTTTGACCCTGGCTATGGGGCAAACATGTCCATTCATACTGCTTTAACGATCAGGGAGTTACCACTTTTTTTTTTTTTTAAGCAATCGGGGTTAAGTAACTTGCTCAAGGTTACACGGCCAGGTGTTTCTGGGTGGGTGCTAAGTGTCTGAGCCCGGGATTAGATCTCCAGGTCTTCTCAACACTGGAGCCGGTGCTCTTACTTGCTGTGCTACCTGGTCGCCCTGGAGTTACCACTTTCAATATTTCCAGCAAACTGGAAGACCACTCTGCCTTACCATCTGTCCAGACACTATGCCCTAGGGACCACTTGGACTCACTGTCTGCCCTGCTCTCCCCTCCAGACCCTCAGGCATTCCAGTGTGCCCTGTGATTACACCCCAAGGACCCTCCACCTTCTGGCTTACTCTTTCCCTCTGTGCTGTCTCATCCAATCAGAATGTGAACTCCTTGAGAGCAGGGAGTGCCTCAGTTTCCAATTTGTTGCCTGTGTGTAGCACATGGCTTAGCATATAGTAAGTATTTAATAAATGCGTTTTCATTCATTCATTCTAGACACTGGGTAAAATCATAGGATTTAGAGGTCATTTAGTCTAACAATTGCTGTTTCACAGATGAAGAAATCGAGGACCAGAAGAAATAGTTTCTTCAGGATTCCACAACATGGCTGGCATCTGAACCCAGGTCCTCTGACTCCAGAATCAATCCTCGTTGCCCTCTGCCACACTGCTTCTCTAAATAAACCCATCATTTACATTTTTAAAAATTATTGCTGTGATACATGTAATATGTATTCATGATGAATACCAATAAGCCAAACATTGGTGGGGAAGGGGAGGATCAGTATTGGACAAACTTCAACCCAAACCTCCCCATCTTGAACCCTTTCTGTCTGTAGCAGAAAGAACACTGGTTTTGGGTCAGAGCTTCAGGTCTGATGTTGTTCAGTCATTTTTCAGGCATATCCAACTCTTCCGGACCCCATTTAGGGTTTTCTTGGCAGTGATACTGGAATGGTGTGCCATTTCCTTCTCCGGTTCATTTTACCACATGAGGGAACTGAAGCAAACAGGGTTGTGCTAATCTTCAGTCCTATCAGTACCATGATTGAATGTCTTTCCCTGTGGTCCTGCCAAGTATGGAACTTATTTGGATTATTTGGGGGACTGGGGGAGCTTGCTATTTTTGTTAATTTAGTGGGTGTTAGACGATGAAGCTGTATTGATTTGCATTTCTTTGATTAGTAGAGAATTTAAACATCTTTTCATGTGATTAGTAAAAATGTGCATTTCTGCCTTCAAAAATTATCTGTTTATGTTCTTTAACCATTTTTCCACTGGGAACTGTGTCACTTTTAAGGAAACATCAGTTCCTTACAAATTCTAGTTGCTAAGTTTTTTATCAGTTGTATTTATTGTAATCTTCCCCAAATCTGTTTCTTTTTCTTTTTATTTTCTTTGCACCATAAAAATTCTCTAATCTTTATAAACATAAATTTGTCTCCACTCTGTTCCTGGGATTGGTATTAATTAGGCATAGGTCAAGGGACCAATACTCTATAAATTTTTAGGTATAATTCATTTTCGGTAAAAGCCAGCCTCCCTCTTGAGGAAATCCCTTTATGGGAAGAGCTTTTCTTATCTCCTTTTTTTCTTTTTGCTTTTTGGAGAGGGGAGGGCAGGACAATTGGGGTTAAGTGACTTTCCCAAGGTCATATAGCTAGTAAGTGTTAAGTGTCTGAGGCTGGATTTGAACTCAGGT
This sequence comes from Petaurus breviceps papuanus, assembly GCF_028583685.1. NCBI lineage: Eukaryota > Metazoa > Chordata > Mammalia > Diprotodontia > Petauridae > Petaurus > Petaurus breviceps. The sequence goes on along the minus strand of NW_027187419.1, from coordinate 61,387,750 downwards.
CCTCCTGACTCCAGGGCCAGTGCTCTATTCACTGCACCACCTAGCTGCCTCAAGGATGTGCTTTTCTTCATTCTGGTATTAAAGATTAAATGTAATTACTCTTCTCTCCATGCCACCTCCCTACTCCAGTTCCTGCCACCCAAAAGTCACATTGTTCTGGTATTCCTACAATCTAGTATAATGCTTTGCACATGGTAGATCCTTAGTAAATGTTTCTTGAATTGGACTATAAGGATCATCTAGTCAGACAATCAATGATTAAGAGCCAGGGGGAACTCTAGTGGTCTAGCCCAACTCCCTCATTTTCTAGATGGGGACACTGAGGCCCAGAAAAGTTAAGTGATTGTTGGAGGGTATACAGCTAGTCAGCGGCTGGCATGGGCCTACAGCTAGGACTCCTTTTTTAATACTAATCTTAATCCTGGATATTATAAACCTATTATCTTTCACCCATTTCAAATGTCATTCTTCTCCCAAGATATCATGCTATATGTGACAGTAGAAAGAAAGCTGGATTTAGTGTTGAAGAATCTGTGTTCAATCATGACTCCTGTCATTAGAGCTGGTGTGACCTTAGACAAGTTCTCTCATTTGTAAAATCAGGAATTTATACTCTTAGATGATCTCTAAGATTTAGACTCTGAAATGATCTCTTGAAGCCCTAAATCTGATCCTTTGTGTAGTTTCTTCTGAAGACTTGAGAAATCTGTACAGAAATGTGCACATGTATATCCAGGGGAGCAATAAAATGAAATCTTAGGTCAGTATTTGCCTTCATAAAACATTATTGAACCATTTTTTAAAAAACCGACTTATGACTTAATCACGGTAGGGAGATAGTGGGGAGGAAGTTCAGCACCTTTACAGTTTAGAGTCTCAGAGAGTTACCTGAAGCAGTGAAAGTTAAGAGACTTGAGCAAGGTCACACAGTCAGAATGTTGTCAGATGGGGCTTGACCCTAGGTTTTCTGAATTCTGATCTTGGCTCCCTCTTAAATACAGCTTGCTACTGCTAAATAGAGTACAGCAGATTAGACAGTCAAGTATGCACAGGGCCTCTTGGCCACCCCACTCAGGAACCTGGCAATATTTTTGTTACTGAATCCTTTTCCTTGTCCTACTTTTCCTAGTCTATTTTCCATTGATTCTGCATGAGAGTTTTCCTGGGGAATGTTCTTTGCCTCAGGGAAACATTTACTCCTTATGCTTTCCTTTGCTGGCATGGGAAAGGCGTGCCTTTGAGAAACATCTGTCCCTAGGACTGCTGGCCTCATCTGTTTAGGCACTCCCATCCCTCTCAGACTCATTATAAAGGAATGTGTAGAGGAATGGAAAGACCATCCAAACTTCTACCCCCAAATCTCTCTACCTCAGGCAATTTCTACAAACTTGCCAATAAAATGTTGATTTCTTCTTTTCAAATCTGGAATGTGGGATTTATCCTCTGCATCTTGGCATGGCCCTTCCAAAAAAAAATGAGGTTTGGGGGTGCTATGAAGGGGAAGGGAACATAGGGCTTTGTTCATATTGAAGTCTGTGGTTTCTGGACCCAGTTACAGTATTGAGCGGAAGCCTATCCTTGGGGCTTCAGGCTTGGATACCCAAACCACAATTCCCCCTTGCCTTGATGCTGACCAAATGAGACCGGCAGCACCTAGGGTCTTCCCCATTGTAAACACTTTTATTTTGGGCTCAGTTTATGACCTCCTTTTCCAAAGGATTACAACTTGTTTAAACCAGCTCTAAATAAAAGAGGGTCCTGATTACAGGCCTGCTGCTGGGTTTATGGCAGTCTTCCTTTGTCTAATATTCCCCCTGCTCTCTTCCTTCCTTCCCACCCCCCACCACCAGGTATCCTGGGCTTTTTAACAGAGGCTTTTCCAGCTAAATGCCCAGCAAGAAGGGTGAGGCGGGAAGCTGCAGCCTGGATGACATCTGGCTCCCTTTAGCCACATGTTGTCCAGCCCCTGGGACAGGGAACATGAAAAGACTCAAGAGAAAGGTCAGGGAAAAATTGTCCAGGTAGGGGTGGGGTGGGGTATGGGGCCCCAGGCTTCTACCTGTGTCTGTGGGTGGGGGAGGAAGACTGTGGCAGCCCATGCTCTCATCCATGCCCTCATCCTCTGCTTCAGGGGGATCACCTGCTCAGTTTCCTCATCAGGCTGCATTAGAGATGCCTTGAAGCACAAGCCACCTGCTCTGATGGGACAGAAGGAAACTTTTCTACTCCATCATGTACCCTCTGAATAAACCATGATAGCAACAACTTTCCTCTCCATCTCTAGCAGCCTTTACTGAAGGCTTCTACAAGGTCCAGGGGAAGGTTCTCTAGGATTTCACAGCTCCCATTTGAGTTGTAAATTACAGACCTCCTTAGTATAAGAAGCACAGAAACACGGGGCCAACAGCATGGAGATAATCCCCATGAAACTAGGCATTCCTAAAAGTGTGTGTGTGTGTGTGTGTGTGTGTGTGTGTGTGTGTGTGTGATGGAACACTCTGGAAGCTTAATGAAGTACTTTCTCAGAAAGATTTTTTTTAATCTATCAATCAACTTTTATTAATGCTATGTGCTAGCATTTCACTGTGCTTTGTAAAAGTATAAAATTAAAATTAAAACATAAAAGACATAAGATTACCAAGAAAACAAAAATATTTTAAAAACCAAGTTTATAGACCCCAGGTTTAGGACCTCTACATTAAACCTTCCCTCTTTGCACCAGCCAGAAATGAACTCTTCATGCTTTGAATTCTCATAACACTTTTTAAGTCTGTTGGGCAAAGCCCACCTGGTACTATAGTTATGGGTGTATATATTTTATTTCTACTAGATTTTAAAAGGTTCCATGAGAATAATGGTCAGATGTTATTCAATTATTTGTGTATCCCTTGTACCCTCTCTCTGTCTTGTACATGGAAGGCATTCCTTGGTTAAAGAGAATGAATTATTATCCCATGCATTGCACAGCGAGGCCCATTGATCAGGTCAGGTAATGTGTGACAAAGAGAGCAGAGGCAGCAGAACCCTAATTACAGCAAAGGGTTGTTGAAAACAAGCATCACCGTGACATCCCTCCAGTCTGGGTCTGTACCTGAGAGGCAGATACTGCTCTGCTTCTGGACATCTGCCCTCTTATTAAGAGGAGGAAGGAGAGAGTGAGGGAATGACCACAGATGGGGGAATGAGGGCTGCCCTTGAACACCTGAGAAACCGTCTGGAAATCCCGTATTACTCACAAATCTCTGAGGGGGATAAGGTGCATTTCCTTCAGATGACACTGATAGTACTTCTAAAGCTCTACTTATTTTCTCTTCTTGAATGAGCTGAGATATCCTTCCTATTCTTCTTCCATTTTACTCCCCACTACATACTCTGAGATCAAACAATACTGGTTTTCTCGAACATGGCACACCCATCTACCACCTCCATGTCTTTTTACTGGTTGTGTCCCATGCTTGGAATGCTCCCCTTCCTCAGTGTCACTTCCCAGCTTCCCTGGCTTACTTCAAGTTTCATTATGCCAGAGGGCTTTCCCAGGCTTTCCCTCAGTGGTTTCCCTCCGTGTACCCTGTATGTATGTATCCTGCATGCTGGAGGTGGTTTGACTGTCCTCTCCCCATTAAAATGTGAGCTCCTTGAGAACCGTGAGCATCTTTTGCCTTTCTTTATCCCTATGTGTCTAATAAAAAATTTAATTAAAAAAAATTAGCTGAGATAGGCATGTTTCTTGCTCAGACAGGCTTCTCAAAGAAGGCAATCATGATCTGAGAATGTAAAAAGAAAGTGAGTGGTTCATGCAAAGTCTATGAAACTGAGTTTAATTTCTCTTTACTTTGTTCCAGCTGATGGGTTCCACCTTCTTTCAGGTCTTTGTTCAAAAGAAGAATGGGTGATGTACTTTTGGGGTGGAGGAAAATGTGAGGAACTGACATAGATTCCTCTTTCTCAACTGGCCGGGCTAGTCCATTCATTCTCAATATATTCCATTTATCCTTTCATTCACCAACCATTTATTAAGTGCTTATTATGTGCAAATATTCTTCGGGTGATGCAGGAGTACTTTGAGTCCCGATGGAATATCATCATCTTTGAAGAAATGAAGTTTGAGTCCCCCGAAAGGTGATGGGGAGAACCATGGTGGTATGAGTGGATTCAGTGCATTATAATGAAGAATTATACAAAAGGAGCAATGGAAATTATTTTACCAGTGAGATATGTGTAGGCACTGAATTTTGGTGGAAAATGTTCTGAGTTTGGAGTCAGGCGACCTCAGTATAAATCCCAGATCTTCTGCTTACTAATTGTGAGACCTTTAACAAGGTTATTTAACTGAAACCTCAATTTCCTTATCTATAAAAAAGAAAGGGTTGGACTAGATGGTCTATAAGGTCCCACCTAGCTCTAAATGGATGTTCCTATACTCCGATGCTTGACCTGAAAAGAAAGTGGGTCAGCCATGTGATGAGGAATGGACACCCTTATGTATTTCATCAAGAGATTTAGGGCAAACCCCTACCCTTCCCCCCCTCCATACTAGACATGCCCTCTGTGGAGCATGTATGGGAAGACATGGGCAAGAATTACACAGAATGAGATGGCATCTCTCTATACTATCTCCATGACTGGAGAGAGTGCCCACATCAATGAGACCATCTGTTGGTCCGTTTCAGTCATGTCCAACTCTTCATGACCCCATTTGGGTTTGTCTTGGCAAAGACACTGAAGTGGGTTGCTACTTCCTTCTCCAGCTCATTTTACAGATGAGAAATCTGAGGCAAATAGGGCTAAGTGACTTGCCCAGGGTCACACAGCTAGTAAGTGTCTGAGGCCAGATCTGAACTCCAGAAGATGAGTCTTCCTGACTCCAGGCCTGGCGCTCTATCCACTGTAACACCTAGTTGCCAATAAGACCATAGTTTCATGGAACTATCTCAGTTTGGGCAAAACATTATGTTGAGGGGAGGCTAGGAGGTGCAGTGAAACCCTGGAGTCAGGAGGACCTGAGTTCAAATCCAGCCTCACACACTTAACACAAAACTAGCCATGTGACCTTGAGCAATTCACTTAACCCCAATTGCCCTACCTTCCCCCCTCCAAAAAGGAAAATCTAAAACAAAAACAAAGCAAAACATTATGTTGGATGTTAGGAGAGAAACATTGTACCTACCATCATGGAGCTCATATACCAAAGGGGGAGAGGAGGATACAATCTGTACACAAACAAATATGTAATCCCATACACAAAATATGCAATACTAACTACATAATTGGTCCTAATAAGAAAGATGCAAAGAACTTTCCTGAAGTTCTGAGGAGAGGAAGATCTTTTCTGATTGCAGGAATCAAGGTCCCCTTTAAGAAGAAGCCTTCTCACCATGGAACGAATGAAAAGAAATTACCCTTGTGAAGTCGTCAAATCTTGACTCTAGCTCACCAGAATCACACGGCTTCCCCTTGTACAGCCACCACCCTACTTCAGGTCCTTAGCTCTTCCCAGGACTATTGCAACTGGTCTTCCTACATCCAGGCTCTCTCTTATTCCAATTATCCTCCATACAGCTGCCAAATTAGATTCATAAATCACAGACTGGTCCTGTCACCATCCTACTTAAGATGATTCAATATCTCTCTATCACCTCTATGCTATCTTCGTATCTCCAGGGTTTATTTAGCACGGTGTCTGGGACATGATAGGTATTTAATACATGTTTGCTGATTGTTTGAAAGTACCTACAATGTCTTTGAGGGGCAGCTAGGTAGCAAAGGAGATCAAGTGCTGGACCTGGAGTTAGGATTCAGGAAGACCTGAGTTCAAATTTGACCTCAGACACTTACTAGCCATGTGACCTGAGAAAGTCACTTCACCTCTGTTTGCCTCAGTTTCTTCATCTGTGAAATGGGGATAATAATAGCACCTACTTCCAGGGTTGTTGTGGGGATCAAATGAAATAGTACCTGGCACATAGTAGGCCCATTGAAATGTTTGTAATTAGTTTATTACAACATAGAGGGCAGCATGCTAGGGGATGGGGGTACAAAGACAGACATGGTACAGATCTTGCTAAGAAGAATCTTGAAATCTAATGGGAGAAAGACAAATATGTAAATAACTATGACATAAAAGAAACTGCAGAAAGTGAAAAGGAAAGGTTGATGTAGTATTATGAATAATTCCAGGAGAAAGAGATTGCTCTCCATTTGGAACAAAGGGGATCAGTGAAGGCTTGCTGGAGGGGCTAACATTGATGTGGGTGGGAAATGTGCAATGTTCACTCCAGATATGGGGATCTGAAGGAGTTAAGACATGAGAGAGCAAGATGGAGAGGGGACAGAAAGTCATCCAACTCTCCACAGACCTCCGGAGTTATCACAGTGAGCAGGGCTTAGGAACCTTCCAGAATAAGAGGATATGGAACCCCTGGGTTTGGTTTGGAGAAATATACTCTAAGAGGCATTCAGAGGAGCACTGATGAAATAAATCTGGGTAAAATCACATTCAGCCTCCTTTGGTTGATCCCCCCCCCAAATGAAGAAATGCAGAGATATTGAAATAATCTTATTGTCTACAAAAACACAAACACCCAACATTACTGAGAACTGCAAGTGTTTAAATTTTTTTATACTCAGATATATACATATATGCACATATATATACACACAAGCACATGTATATATACATGTGTATATTTACATGTATACACACACATATAGATCAAGATATATTACCCACTGGCATAGCACTCTGATCTATGAAAGAGAATCTTTCCAGGGTGTCTCCTTTAAGAAATCCTTTTACCATTTCAGGCCCCATTCTTTGCAGCTGGTCAGTTTCTTCATTGTGGTACGATTTGGGAAAGCCTGGTCCAACAAGTCTAAAACAGATGTGTGTCCTTATTCTTACCTGAGCCAGAAGCCAGACAAAGGGTCCCATTCTCTTGGTATTAATGGGAGGTAGGTGGACCTAAAAGGAGACTTTTGTTTGAAGGTTGGTTTTGGGAACATCCCACATTATCTTCCCGATTTGCTGTAGTTCTAATGTTGCAAAACACTTAGCCCAATACTTCAAGTTACCTACCGTATAGAAACCTTGTGAGGAGAAATAATTAAGAACAATAGCTCACATTTATGCAGAGTAATACTAGGCCTCTCAACTCCTACGAAACCAAACTTGGCCAAAGACCTGAGCTTCAACCATCCTCAACTTCTTCTCCTTCTTCATCTCCCCCAACCCCTACTAGGAAAGAAAATGAAATCAGTATCCTAGTTTAGGCCTGGGGCAGATCTAGTATTCTTTACTAGGAAGGGGATGATAATCTACTCTCCCATGACTAGAAAACTCTGTCTTTTTCTTCTCCAAACCTCTGTGATTAGGTATGGAAGCTTGCCAAGGTGAAAATTCCCTCTCCCTACTACCCTTCCTAGCTTGCTCACCCTAAGCTGCCTTAACCCTACCTCTTGTCTGTTTCTATCTCACTTTACTTTGGTTCTACTGTGCCCTTTGGACTTAAACCCCATTCTCTAGTTAACGAAAACTCCCTGAATTGAGATTTTTCATGTGTAAAATGGGTCAGGGTTTGGGGGTGGGATAGGGAAAGTGAGAGGGCAGAGTTGGACAAGATGGCATCTGAGCTCTGAGGTTCCTTTGGTTCTAGGTCTATGATTCTGCTGTCTTCCTCTGACACACTGTAGCAGCAAGCACCCCAAGCGTCCTCAGGGTTTGCCGCCACCACAGGTTCTTGGATCTGCTTTGTTAAAGGAAAGCAACTCAAAATGGGTTAACAAGCTTACTTTAATCAGTCAGACATATATCGTTTACCTTGTTCAGGGGAAAAAGGTCAGCACCCCAAACTTCAAAATATACAGACAGAATTATCAAGACATTAACAGATCAAGTAGACAGCTTTCCAAACTGTCCAACCATTACATCCATACCCAGTCAACATCTGGGTTTCCACATCTGGGTTTTTCAAAGCCGGGGGACTCTCAACAACGGCTTCCCAGAATCCAGATCAAATCACAGAACACTTCTCAAAGTGAGTCCCAAAACAAAGCTACACATCAGGGCTTATATAGCCTTCTCCTGGCTCAGAGAATGTAACAACCTTATTGACTCACTGGCCAATCAAGAAGTATCTACTGAAAAACAAGCCTCCCACCCCAGGCTTCAGGTGCACTTTAGCCTAGGGGCAGGGAGGATCTTTAAAATTTACATTCTCATTACACACACTTACCATCTTCTTGTACTCAGGGAAACCTGCTCCCCAGAAGATACTGCATCTAGTCACTCTTTCCAGTCCTGGATGCACCTTCTTCTGTGTCCTCTGATACACTGGGCCAGGGGAAGTGGTAACTGTATTTCTTGCTCCTCACTGTTTCTTCTAGATGCTTCCTTGATGACCATCATTTAATACCATTGCTTCTTCTGAGCACCATATGTTTTTTTATTGTCCTATCTAGATCCTGGCAGCTGTTATCAACTGACCCCAGTTCCCAGGCCACTCTTCCTCTTTTCTCAAGGAATTAAGCACCTGACTCAAACTGTTCATCTACCCTTGCCCTCACACTTGGGAATTTCAACATAGTGTTGATGATCTTCCCTCAGATACCCTGGCTTCCCAGTTTACTAACTTCCTCAACTCCAATGACCTGCACTGTCATACATCAAATACACACACAGGAAGGATCATACTCTTGATCTCATCATCGTCTATAGCTTTTTGGCCTCCTTGATCTAAGACTCTGAAATTCCTCTTTTAGACTATTACTTCTTATCCTCTTATTTCTCCCACTTCCTCACACTTAAATGTAGGGCTTAAAGCTTGGGAGTCTTCTTGTTGGCCATAGCCAGGCCTGAAATCAAGAAGACCTTAGTTCATATCAAGAATACATGGCATAGAAAGGTCTCAGATACCTTATCACTCATTGCTCAGTTCTGGGTCACAGGTCCAGTGTGGACTGAGGAGGGGGCCTGTGCCTAGAGCAGAGAGTCTAGAGGTCTGGTTCTGCATGCTAAGCAAGAAGCAAATATAGAAACAAGAAGCAGATATATGTCTCTGACCTTGAGAACAGGATCAGCTTTCAAATCCAGCCCCAATCTGAAGCCTACAGTAGAATAAGCAGGGCATGAAGCCCAAACCACATAGAAGTCTGCAGTTCTTTCACTCTGAACCTCCAAAGCTTTCCAACTGACTGATGGTGGCCAAGTTCAGCCGAGGTCTGCTGGTGCTCAGACCAGGGGCAAGCACACAGTTGTATGGCTCAGCTGCAAATCCAAGTCAGAAATTTACACAGCTCACTCCATGAAGATGGTATTATGATATATATATATATATATATATATATATATATATATATGTGTGTGTGTGTGTGTGTGTGTGTGTGTGTGTGTGTATATATATATATATCAGACTTTGTTGGAGCACTGAAAGCTTGTAGGTCCCCATCCTGAGCTATCTTTGAGATTCTGGAATAATGTGATACTTGATGTCCTGAGAACGAAGCAGCAGGAACCAAGAAGATGCAGAATAAGACCAAACACAGTACAGCTGGTTTCTATCAGAAGTGTGGAGAGCCTTCAAGAGGTATGAAACATTACCAAAGGAATAGAGTCCTTGATAATTAGAGTGGAACAAATTGAAGTTAATGACCCCATGAGACAACAAGAAATATTAAAACAAAATTTAAAAACAGAAAGTATAGAAGAAAGTGTATCACATTAGAAACAACTTATCTAGAAAACAGATTAAAGATAAGTAATTTAAGAATCCTCGGACTATCTGATATTTATAATTTTTTAAAAGAGTCTAGACATCTAATTTTCAAGAAATAATAATATATTTTTAAACCTCAGATCTCTTAAAATCAGAGGGCAAAATCAAGAAAGAATACACGTCACCACCTGAGAAATTACGCATAAAAATTTCCCAAATCCATAACTTCAGGTCAAAGAAAATACATTGCAAGTAGCCAGAAGAAAAGAATTCAAGTCTTGAAGAAACATCCCAGATCACATGAGATTTAGCAGCCATCAAGAAAAGGAGTGGAGAGCTTGAAATACAATATTTCAGGAGGCAAATGAACTTTACTTACAACCAAGAATAAATTAGTGAGCAAAGCTGAATATAACCCTAAAAGGGGGAAAATAAACCTTAAATAAAATAGAGGACTTTTAAACATTAACAAAAAGGGCAGAGATGAGTTGAAACTTTGAAATATAAACACAAGAGTCAAGTGAAACACAGAAAGAGAAGCATGATCAAGGAATAATAAGGTTCTAAACAAGAAGATATCTGTGTCCCCTTAGAACTATTAAAAAAAATTTTTTTTTTGCTTTTTGGAGGGGGAAGGGCAGGGCAATTGGGGTTAAGTGACTTGCCCAAGGTCTTACTGAAGAGGGTCATCATAAAATGATGATGTATAGGGTTAGAGGTGCTTGAGACCACAAAATACTAGCACACTGGGTCCTACTGAATGAATTCCACTTATGTCTTCTTTCAGCCAAAGAAAAGTAAAGTTTATTAAAAGTTTGTCTGTATTGGACACAGAGTATGTCTGTGCTAGAAAATTCTATGGTGCTTTCACACCACATGGAGACAAGATGAGGTCTTATATACAGAAGGTTCTGGGAGGAATCTAGGGGTGGTCTAAAGGAGGAGTTTGGGGAGGGTCTTCAGGAAGAGTTAATGAGTTGATTTGGGTATAGATATTTTGATAGGCTCAAGAGTAGGAAGTAGATGGACAATGGAGGGCCAAGCTAGTACCGTGTTTCCCCGATAATAAGACACTGTCTTATTAATTTTTTTGGAAAGAAAAACACCAGAGGGCTTATTTTCAGGGGAGGGTTTATGTTGTCCTGCCTCAGCTCTCCTCTGAGGCACTGCTCTCAATGGCGCCAGCAAGCAAATCACTGGGGAAGAACAGGATGACGCGCTCACTGCTGCAGCTCTGATTGGATGCAGCTCGGGAGCATGGCATGTGTTTCACG
>NW_027187419.1:61334871-61376666 GCF_028583685.1 Petaurus breviceps papuanus | reverse complement strand
GGGAGACGGTGCATACAGAGGGTACCGTAATGTAGCATGTAGCGCAGGGGATCACCTTCACTACAGTAGCAATCTCAATAGGGCTTATTTTCGGGGGAGGGCTTATTTTAGAGGAATCTTACACAGTAAGAGGAGGGCTTATTTTCGGGATAGGTCTTATTATTGGGGAAACATGGTAACAGAGGTTTGGGCAGAGCCACAGTGAAAGGCTTATGGCCTCATGAAAATGCCTCATCAAATGGGACAATTCAATCAGAGCTCAAGGGGGTTCCCAGAGCCTGTACCTCATCACTATGGGGTTATAGATAAAGTATCATAAGACAGGGGGTCAGAAGATTGTTGTTTTTTTGAATATTTTGAATATTTAAAAAAAGAAAGGAAAAGGAGGGGAAATGAATACACTGAGGACAGAGAACAAGAGAAAGGGTAGGAGAAATGCTCATATAATTTGGGTACACAAGTAGATGATTATATAAAGAGGAAAAAGGGAGGGGTAGAAGCAACTTAAACTTCAGTAGGTGCCTAATTGATTCCGTACTTAAGTGTCTAAATACTAGTTTCTAAGATCTGAGTGCTTAAGTGCCTAACTAAATTCTCAAATATCTAAGTATTTAAGTGCCTAACTAAATGCTTAAAGACCTAAGTGCTTATGGGGCTAATTAAATACCTAAGTGATTACTTATCTAAGTACTCAATTATTTAGTTAATTAACTGATTACTTAGGGTAACTTTGAACCAGACTGAACTGGATTTTGACTGGTTTGAGCCAGATAGAACTGGTTAGAACCAGTTTGAAAATGACCTGAAGTTGTCTGAACCATGTTAAATCTGACCAAACTATTTTAAACCAGTCTTCACTGTGTTGGACTAGTTTAAGCTGGATTGAATGGAATTGAACTTGTTGAAATTGGATTGAACATACTTAAGTATATGTTAGATAAGTCAGGTATTTAGATTATTACATATTTTGTTATTTAGGAACTTAGGTACTCAGGCACTTAAGAACTTAGGTAATTACTTATATATACTCAGGTACTTCTTCTGAAGGTACTTAGATATTTAAGTATTTAGGTAAATAGATATATAGGCACTTAGGTAATTAAGTACTTTGATGGCAAACACTTAAGTATCCACACTGTGCTTGATGCCATGTGAATTCCTACCTTCAAAGAGCTTACCATTTAGTTGAGGAGACATGTGAAACAATTATAATTGCTCTATTACATTCTCTTTTGAAGTAAGTATATCTTCATTAAAGTTTTTGTAGATCTGGAGAAATGGTGGCCTAGGTCTTATACTGGAAATTCTATTGCTGTTGAATATCCATTCTTTCCTGTATTGAAAGCTGTAATTCTCTCTCACACTCTCATTTTTACTAAAACATTGGACAATAGAATCTAGATCCACAAAGATCTCCACATCAGGTTCAACCTAGTAAGATATAATTTAACTGATTTATTCAACCAGTAGTTATTAAGCATCTATGACATTCTGGATGATGTCAAGATATTATGATGAAAAATTTAAAAGTCCCTGACCTCAAGAAATGTAAATCTACTTACAAAGAAATAATGCAATCACAAAATATGTGCAAGGTAAACATAAAATGGAAACCATTATACTTGGGCTCAAAAAAATTAACTTCATGGTTATAAAATGGGGTATAATTAAGTAGCAGTTTATCTTTTTTTTTTTTAAATAAAGAGCTTACAGTTTTAAAGGACTGCTAGTACAATATAAATTAACAGTAGGATTGAGTTCAGTTTTGGGTTTTACATAAGGAAATCTATTGATAATCTGGAAAACATCCAGAGGAGATTGAGTGGGATGTTCTCAAGACTATGCTGGGTGGATCTAGAGAAGTCTTGTCCGGGAGGAGGTGACAGGATAGCTATTTTAAAATATTGAAAGCCTGACTTGTGGAAGAGGAATTTGACTTGTTCTGACTTGCTCTTAGAGGGCAGAAAATGGGTTGTCATTGTAAAGAAGCCAATTTAGGTTTACTATAAAGAAAAGCTTTCAAACAATTAGAGCTGTTGCCAGATGCAATGGCCAGCCTCAGGAGGCATTTCTCACTGGAGATCTTCGAGCCAAGGCTGGGTGACAGACCATTCATTGAGAATATTGGAGATGAGATTCTTGTTCAGCTGTGGGTTGGGCAAGATGGCCTTTGAAATCCTGTCCAACTTCCTTGTAATGACAAAGCTGAAAGAGAGTTTGGGGAAGAAATGTCATTTAGAGAAGAGAAATTTCATTGTTGCTCTGAAATGAATTCATGGGGCAGGTATACCTCAAAGTATTAGACAACTTTCCTTAGAGAAACTTGCATCTTTTCAGCAAGAATGCATTCTGATTCTTAGTATAGGACACTTTGTTAAAGGGTTTAAGAAGAGTAAAGAAGTAGAGACAATGTTCATTTTTTTTCCATTCCCACTGAAAGCCTAAAGTTGATAATTTCAACCATTCTGACTTTCTCTGTCTCCATCTCCATTTCCCTTTTTCCAAAAGGGGAAGAAAATCAGATCAGCATTCTTGTTGAGGCCTGGGGCAGATTCCTTAGTAGGAAGGGTATAATAGTCTACTGTCCTATAGCTAGAAAACTCTGTCCTTCTCCTTTCCAAATCCCTGGGAAGAGATAAATGCACATCCTTTTGTACTAGGAGAGAAGTTTCTTTAAATAGACAGATAAGGGATCTAGGGGAAGGGGTGCAAGGGAGAATCTGTATTTACAAATTAAAATAACAAAAACTCGGAAGAAGTTAGGAACAAAGACTGAATCTGTGATTTCACTGGTATAGAGATCTTCCGGGTAAGAAAGTTGGTAGGTATCTTCTCTGCAATTTATAGTCTTAGAGGGATATATACAGCACTAATAGATTAAGGGGCTCGTCTTGATAGTATGTGTTGGAAGCAGGATTTAAACCTAGGTCTTCCTGCTTGGAAGTTTGCCCTTGTTTGAATGCCAAACATATGCTTGCCTAAAAGACTATTTTATGGAGAACTCACAGATGGGCAAACACTCACATTGTGGTCAGAAGAAGCAATGCAAGGGCACTCTCAAGATTTCTCTTAAGAACTTTGGAATTGATTGTGTGACATGGGAGACACTGGCACAGGACTGCTCAACATGGCGTGCCCACATCAGAGAAGGTGCTGTGCTCTCTGAGCAAAGCAGAATGAAAGTAGCTCAAAAGAGAGCTGGCTGAGCTAGTTCATTTTTCAGAATGGACACTCTGGAGCATGTAGAGGCCCTGGGAAAATGAGTTTCAAATACCTAAAGTGCTGAAGCTTTGAGGAGGTATGTTGTAGCCACACAGCGACCTCTACTGATCAAGGAGGGAATTTTTAAAAACCAACAAAACACAACCTTGGACAGGGATCAAGGTGAAACTTAAATTCCTGCTTTGTTTTTATTGCACACTGCAAACACAGTGATGTCTCAACAGTGCTGACTAAGTTTAGAAATACCTGTCAAATATGAACCAATGAAATAGAATGATCAACTTATGACAGTTTTTATTCCCTGGCTGGGGGAAGGAACAGAAAGTCACATTGAGTCATTGAAAAGAATACCCCTTCCAACTCTCTTTGGACCAAATGGTCCTGCTGAGTCAGGAACGGCAGGTAGAAACTAACCTTCCCCTCACCTCTGCCAGGAAATGACACTTCTAGGCACCAGTGTGTCTGCGTCCAGGCAGGGCTGGGAAGCTGGGGAAGGGAGGGAGAAATAGGGAAAGGAGGGAAAAGGTGACAAGTCCCATTTATTACTGGCAGATTACTTCATTTGACAGCCCTTTCCAGAACAGAATCACTATTTGGAAATTTTTCAAAGTCTCCTGTCTTGAGTGGCTCCCCCTGCCAGCTCAGGAGCCCCAAAGGCTGCTCAGGACTCTCCCCTCTTGAGGTGTGGGGGCTCATTATGGCATTTAATGGCAAGGGAAAAAATGATGCTGCTTGGTTGGGTGGGCCCCCAGCTAATGAGGAGGCTAGAAGATCAATGCAGTTCCTCGATTATAATCTGAAATTCTTCAGTGAAGGAAGAACTAACAATCCCTCTTGGCTTCAGGTTGTTTTATTTTGCAAATGATTAAAGCAGTCCCTTTTGTGTTGACTGCCCTGTTTCAAGCCAGGATCATCAGAGTAACTGTAAATGAATGAGTAAAGAAGCTAATGAATTTAGTATTTAATACTAGACAGATGCTTTCTTCCAAGAATTGATGTGATTTAACAAACAAACAGAATCTTCACTTTGCCTGGGAGAGTCCTGAGGCAGAAAGGATGAAGTTAATTCTTTGTCAGCCATGTTTCTATCTTGCATACAATGGGTCCTAAGTTTGTACTAATCAACTCAGAGAAGAATAAAGCCCCAACTACAAATTTCCAGCTTTTAGCTCTGTTTAGCTAGGGTAGAAGCTGTTCTGTCCACCTCCATCCAAACTCCCTACAGGGCCTAGTTCTGCCACCAAAACAGCTGCTTATTTGTACTTCAATTTCAGTCCTTTATGGAACCTGAGACTAGAAAAATAAATGTGTATCCTCATATTTCCAAAAACTCAGAGAACTCAAGTTCTTGATCTGTTTCTAAGAAAGCAGGGGAAGGTAGAGTGAGTCTGTGAGAGGCTATTAGGGGAAACACACACACACACACACACACACACAAACATACACACCCTGCACCAAGGTGATTGCTAAGGAAAGAACAGGAGGGTCTTGCAGGGTGTCTGCCGCTCCTGCTATCAGGCTGGGAAGAACCCCTGAGTGGCTTGTCCAAGGAGGTCTGTTTGCTGACAACAGCCAGTGCAAACAGGGACACTGGTGAGGCCATCAGGGAAGCAGCTGTTCAGTGTCTAAGAAAGCTTGAGTTGGGTTTGCAAAGCAAATGGACTCTAATTTGGGCAAATACTGTTATGAGCCACTGGGCCTGGGAAAGATAAAACATTGATTGGGGTGTTGACATGAATGTTTCCATGGGCAGGAAATAAGGAAATGGGGGAACTGGGAGCTCTTAGAGTCGAGTCTAGGAATGTGAGTGGAGATTCATTATGAAGAGTTACTCCCTATGTGGCCCCCAGTCCTTTCATCCATCATTGTTATGGTATTCTTCACACCAAAGATAGGAAAGCTGGTTGCTTGGTATCTTCCTCTCTTTTAGATCCTAGACAAACAGGGAAACTAAAGAGCATAAGGGTGTTGGTACGAAGGCTGAAGGGCCTCCAGAATGAACAGTCTGATCACTGTCAGGCAGAGTGGAATTTAAAAGTTCTTAACTGTAGCATGACTTTAAAGATGTGACTCAGTGGACAGAGAGAGCACAGGAAGTGGAGTCAGGAAGACCTGAGTTCAGAGCTGACCTCATATATTTACTAGTTTTGTGACCCTGGGAAAGTCTTTTGACCTCCCTCTGCTTCCCTTTTCTGGGGATGATAATTGTGCCTACTTCCCTGGGTTGCTGTGAAGAACAACTGAAATCACACGAGTAAAACATTTTTCAAACCTTCAAATGCTATACAAGTGCTAGTTGTTGTTATTGTTATTATTAGGTGACCATTGATCCAGAGTCTGAATGAAAGGAAACTGAGCCTAAAATAAATCACGGTGGATACAGGGAAGAACTGTAAAACGTGAAAGTGGGCCTGGGACACCCCCCCCCCAATCCTATTGGTCACTGCCATTAACTGTATCTTCCAAGACCAGCCTCTGAAGCCATCATTCTTCAGAAGCAACCTCTGGTGTTGATGTGGCCTGGCAACCACTTCTTGGGGTGCTGCAGCCCCCTATTTCCTTAGCAGCCACAGCAACTGAAGACCTGGAAAAGAAAGCTCACCCTACTAAAGTCTTTGGCACTACCGAATGGTTCAGCATCAGACACTAGTATGATTTGTCAGTGGAAGTGACATAAGGAAGATATATTACTATCTGTATTGCCACTGTACTTTAAGGACCATGAAACCTTTCCACCCAACTTAGAGCGGAACCTTCCTATGGTTGTCTTTTTCATCAGAATGTGAGATTATGTCTGCTTTTATTTGTGTCCCCAGTGCCTAGCACAGTGCTTTGCACACAGCAAGCTCTTAATAAATGCTTTTCCTTCCTTCTTTCCTTCCTCTCTTCTTTTTCTTCTCCTTTCCTTCCTTTTATTATTCCTTCTTTCCTTCCTTCCTTTTATTTTCCTTCTCTCCTTTCTTCCTTCCTTTTTCCTCCTTTCTTTTCCTTCCTTGCTTCCCTCCTTTCTTCCTCCCTCCCTTCCTCCCTCCCTCCCTTCCTTCCTTCCTTCCTTCCTTCCTCCCTCCCTCTCTCCTTCCTTCCTTCCTTCCTTCTCTTCTTCCTTCCTTTTTTCCTTCCAGTAAGAAAATATGTCTTCCTTTTTCTTTCCATGTTCTTTATTATCTCTGAGAGTATTCTTTATTACACCAAAGAAATTCTCAGTTGCCACTTGTAGCCTTATTCCCCCACCTCCTTCCATGGACAGTGAGTAGTAGAGGGATTTCATGGCATGAGAGCTTTGCCAAGAAAGGTACTGGCAGTGACTGCTCCGGTGGATGAATGGCCAAAGCATTAATGCTTCCTGCCACCTAGGCTGGCCTCCATTGCTGTGTATTCAGAGTAATGCCCAGGTGCTGCAGCCCCTCCCTGAGCTTCTTACTCCTCCCATCCATGTTGGCCTTGTACTGTGTAAACCTGTAGTCCAAGTTACAACAGCCTCCTCCTCCCTCTTCCCACCCAGAATGGAGAGAATCAGGCTATTGTTTGAAGTCAAAGCCATTCTTCCTGTTAGAACAGAGCCCAGGGTGTGCATATAGTGGCAAATTATGTAGGGTGTGAGGTATGAAACGGAGGAATCCTGTGAAAGGATTTTTAAAAGCCAGTTTGTATCAAACAAGATTATCTCGATGACAAGATAATCCTGACTCTGGGTCTGCCGGTGGTGCTGCTGGTTGCCACTAAGCAACATGGCCATGTCAGGTTTTAGAACCTCAGCAGCTTCTATCTCATCTCCACCAGGAAGCCCCTTCTTGTCTCCCCAATCCTGAACACCTGCTTGCTTAACTTTGCACTGTTACTTGTCGACTGTGTTAATGACAGATTGCCATGGGTGTGTTTGTGTTGGTAGTAACCTCGTGGAAAGTAGAGACTCCCCTGTATTTCCTTTGTCAGTCTTCTTTGTGCCAGATAGGGCTCCTCGAACACAGAGGGATACAGGTATTTCAAGTACTTGATCTGCCTGTAATACATGTGTATTACAAAAGACAGTTTGGATCTTACTGTTTATCCTGCCATAGGGAGCTGCTAGTCCTCCACTTCACTGACTTCATGGTAATGCAAGCTCAGGTTATATCCTCAAAGCACATTCATTCTGTAGCTGTGCCGAATGATTGCTTTAATAGCATTTGGCAAAGTATTATAAGGGAAATGCTGTAATGAAGACCAGGCTCACAGGGCAGAGAGGACTCAGTGTTACTCTTTTTAGAAGCAAAGTATTTTTAGACCACACAGATTTTGCAATGTAGACAACTGAAGCTTTGCAGTTAAGAATTTTGTTTTTAACCCTAACTTCATATGGCTTGGAAATGAGCCATTGATTGATTTATTTTTTCAAAGTTGGTTTTTCTTTATTTTTAAAAATATAATTAACTAATTTATTTTATTTTTCAACATTATTTCCACAAGATTTTGAGTTCCCAATTTTCTCCCCATCTCTCCCCTCCCCTCACCCCAGATGTCGGGCATTCTGATTATCCCTTTCCTTAGTCTGCTCTTCCTTCTATCACATCATCCCCTCTTATCTCCTTCCCCCTTACTTTCTTGTAGGGCAAGATGGCTTTCTCTACCCCATTACCTGTATATCTTATTTCCCAGTTGCAGGGAAAAACAATTTTTAACATTTATTTTTAAAACTTTGGGTTCCAAATTCTCTCCCTTCTTCCCTCCCCACCCACCCACATTGAGAAGGCAAGTAAAGAAATGAATCATTTAGTTAGCTAGTTTTTCCCTATGTTTCCCATTCTGCTGAGTGACAATGGCATTGTGGCAGGAGTGTGAGACATGAAGGCAGGAATATCTGGGTTTCATCCTCAGCCCCAACATCTACTAGCTGTGTGACCCTGGGGGAGTTACAACCTCTGTTTGCTTCGGGTCCTTCATATGTAAAATGGGGACAAGAAGCCAGTGACAAGAGAAATGAAGTGATGTGTCTGAGTTTATACAGCTAATCATTCATAGAATTAGAACTAAAGCTCCTGGTTCAATTCAATCAGTTAACATGCATTTATTAAGCCTCTACTGTATGCTAAGCATTAGATTCTACCTCATTGCTGCCTTGCTCCACAGGATGAGTGGAAGTTTCTTGGTTTATTACTTTAGTCTAACAAGCTGACATGGAAGAGGTCTCTGTTAAAAGTACCACGAATCTTTTCCCTCACATTGGGCCACCAGCCACACCTGGCATTGTTTGCCATTTTTTTGGTAAGGCACTATGTATATGACTTTTTAAAGTTAATTATAAAAGTTACACGTGCCCCAAAAGCAATCATTCGAGTAGATGGTTTTGCTTCACTACTCTCTGGGAATATACTTTGTCAGGAAGTAGTTTGGGTGTGTGTGTCAGGAACCTCCTTGGGCCTCAGTCACATCATCTATAAAAAATAAAATGAAGGAGTAAGATTAAACATTTTCTGAGATCTCTGGTTTTATTTTTTACTTTTTGCTCTTTGGAGGGCAATTGGGGTTAAGTGACTTGCCCAAGGTCAAATGGCTAGTTTTTGTGTTAAGTGTCTGAGGCCGGATTTGAACTCAGGTCCTCCTGACTCTAGGGCCAAAGTTCTATTCACTGCACCATCTAGTCACCCCTGAGATCTCTGGTTTTAAATCTATGATCCTATGGGCCTGAGTCTGTTATGCCAAAACAAGACCTAAAATAAAATTTGGAAAAAAAAATTGTAGTTTAAAAAAAGTTATCCACAGTCCCTATCATGTCCATCTTTGTGTCAGACAAGACAAGACACCTAGGACATCCAGCAGAAAGGGGACAAAGAATAATCAGGTTGTAATGAATGTCCCACTAGTGCAAAAGTTGGAACCTACATAAATACCAAGTGAGTTGAGGTTGATGCTGGTGATTCAGATATGGTTTAAGAAGCAGAAAAATGGGTGCTGATCATTTCTTCCATAGCATGGTATTGTTTCTTTCACCAAAGAATGATCTCATGGCCTTTTCAGTAGATGGGGCTCCATATCCAGGTGTACAGGCTATTAGAGACAGTTGTGTTGGGGTGGGGGAGGGGGCAATGGAGAGATGACTAGAAGCCTGCCTTAGCCACTCAACTAGTAGTATATGACCTTTTAAGCAAGTCACAATCTCTGAGTTTCAGTTGTTTCTCCATGTGCCGAATGAAGCTAATATACTTACTTGTCCTGCATCACTCAGAAGAGGATCAATGCATGTTAAGTACTTTGAAAATCTTAATACAAGCATAGCTTTTAAATTATTAAAACTTTAAGCTACACTCAAACTTTTGGGACACCCTATGTGTGTGTATATCTATCTATATATCTACATATTTTTCTATACATGTAAATATATGTCAGCTATTATTTTTATGATGGGAAGGATATTCCTATGAAAGATTCCCCATTATTCTGGCCTCTCCTTCCACTAAAGGATAGAATTCTCTCTCTCTCTCTCTCTCTCTCTCTCTCTCTCTCTCTCTCTCTCTCTCTCTCTCTCTCTCTCTCTCTCTCTCTCTCTCTCTCTCTCTCTCTCTATCTCTCTCTCTCTCTCTCTCACCCCCCCACCCCCACCCTGTAGAGGATGGAGGAGGAAGGACACGCATTGGTGGTATGGAGGTGTTTGTTAAGGATGCCCTAATGAAGAATTTGAAAACTCTCCAACCAGGGGCTATCTCTGTGTCTGATCACCCCCTTCCTGTCTGTAAGAATGTGGTTCTGTTTACATGGTTTTAGGATGGATGCTGCTGCTTTTGAGGTTTATGGTGGCACCTTCTCATCTTGCTGAGAAGTGATCAATCATGAAGGGCTACCTGGTAGTATCTGGGGCCCAACCAGATGTTCTTTCTCATTGCTGCCATACCCTGGGATCCAGCTGCTTATGTTATTGGCCCCAGGAAATCTCAAGGGAAGATATTTCACTAGAAGGAAGCAGTGTTTTACTAGAGCAAGGAAGGTCTTATGAAATGGGAGCTCAGAGACGGTAAATCAAATGGGTGCAATTGCCTAATTTTTTTTTTAAAGGAGGTATAGGAAAAGAAGGTGGTGAGATCTATACGTGGAGCTTGTCACCCTGATTGTATGGTATATGTGCTCCCTTTTTTCACCCTAGTTGTTGCTGAAACTGTTTATTGAAAGGCTGAGCAAATATGATTAGCCAGCCCCAGAACCATTAATAATCCACCTAGACAGTACTGACTCAGTTTCCATTGATTTTTGAATGAAAAAAAAAAAAGTCAAGTTTCATGTAAGAGAGATGAAAGCCTGGGGAGGGCTTGACACTGTCATGTGAAGCCTTTGGCTCTGCTGGAGCAAATCCACTAGATCTGAAAGAGATCAAACATTGTCCCACAACCATTTGCTTGCCCTCCTGAAAAAGGCTGTGGCTTTAATGTAATGCTTAGTAGAGAGGTTATGTCTCATGAACAAATGCTTCCATTAACTGGTCTCTTTGTTCCAGGAGAAATTCAATTGAATTTCATCCCTCCACCTATCTCAGTGAGTATCTATTGAAGGTCTTGGAATACAATGGAAAGAATACCAGCTCTGAAGGCAAAGGTCTTGGATTCAAATCCTGTCTCTCTCATTTTTTATTTGTATTGCTTTCCCTGGGTCTTGGTTTCCTCATTTGTAAAATGAAGGTGTTGAACTAGGGTCATGGGTCTGGAAGAGATCCCAGGGCTCATGGGGTCTACCCGCATTTTGCAGATAAAGAAATTGAGGAGCAGAGAGGTTAAATGACTTGCTGTGGTTCCTACAACTAGTAGAGGTCTGAAGTGGGATTTGAACACAGGTCCTCCTGACTCCAAGTCCATTGCCCTAACCGCTGCACCTACTACAAATCCTCTAAGGCCCCACCAGCTGTAAATCTATATTCCTATGCGCCAAGCACTGTTCCAGGGGCTGGAATTAGAGACAAAAATCAAACAGATCCTCCCTTCAAAGACCTTACATTCCACTAGCAGGAGATGATATGTTTTCAGATAAGTAAATACAAAGTAATTTCGAGAGATAGAATAATAACTAAGGGAATCAGAGTGGTAAAGAAACCAGAGTCAAAGAGGACGTTGTCATTGTCTGTACGCTGATGGCAATTCAGAAACAAAAGGCACTACTGGGAATGGTTTGTTGTGTTTTGTTTTTTTTTTTTTTAAGAATTGAATTCCTTTCCCCACTGCACCCACCCTCTGAGGGTACATTTCCTAGCTTGTACTTCCAACATCCATGAAGATCTGCTTTGCTGAGAGATCCTGCCTCATTTCTGCATCAGGGATTGGCCATCAGTCAGGAAGACCTAGGTAGGAATCCTGCCTTACACAGGTACTAGCTATGTGACCCTGGGCAAATCACTTACCCTCTCTGGGGATCACTTTTCTCATCTGTAAAATGAAGGGATTGGACTCTATGACCTCAAAGATACTTCTTAGATCTAAATCTTTGAGTCCAATGGTTATCTCAAGCATATTTCTTGAATTTGACTGCCTGGATCAGCACTGTCTTAGACTTGAGCTCAAATCTGACCTCAGACTTCCTAGTTGTGCTACCCTAGCCAAGTGACTCAACCTCTGTCTACCTCAGTTTCCTAATCTGTAAAATGGCAATTATAATAGCACCTACCTCTCAATGGTGCTAAGAGGATTAAATGAGATAATAAGTATTGCAAAGTATTTACAAATCTTAAAGCTCTATCTATGTAAATGCCAGTTGCTACTACTGCTACCACTACTACCACTGCTATTACTACTACCAACACTATTATTACTACCACCACCACCACTGCCACTGCCACCACCACCACCACCACCACCACCACTACTACTACTAGTAAAATCTCATTATGATAAATTACATTATTGATTTGGCTACTACAAAGTATCTGCATCCAAGGAAATGTTTTCTGTTGCTTGTTCACTTAGGATTCAATGAAATTGCCAATTGTAGAATAAACATTAGTATCATTGTTTATACAGTGCTTTATATGCATTTTCCCATTTATTTCTCCTGACAATCTTATGAGTTAGATAGTACAAGAATTATTATCCTTATTTAACAGATGAGGAAACTGAGGCTTAGAGTCATTAGGTTGCTTAGCCATAGAGATGGTAAGTGACAGCCCCGGGTTTTCTGATTCCATAGTCCCCACCCACTCTTTCAAACACAGCATGCTGCCTAATTAGGCTGTCCTCTGAAGGATGGGGAGAGGTAACTTGATGTCAGAGGCTCTCCAAAATGCTTTCATCCTGTCATCACATACCAATTGCCCTTAGAATCCTTTCACCCATCCTTACTTCAAATATACATATCCTATCACCACTGGAAAAATAATCCATTTTTAAGCTCTTCATCTGCTCACCAGAAACAATACACAAAAAAGATTATGGGTTATGTTTCTCAACCCACGTATCTGTATCTAGATCAAACCCTGATTGTCGTCAGTGGGCTTGCGGAGTACCACTCCCTCTAGATGTACCATTGACAAGTGTAAAGTAAAGTAAAAAAGTTTAAAAATAGTTGGCTATAAAATATTAGCAATAGCAATTATATAACACTTTAAGGTTTGTATAATGCCTTATACTGCTATTTAATTTGATTCAGAAGAAATGGATGAGGGGCAGCTGGGTGGCACGGTAAATAGAACACCAGACCTGGAATCAAATTTGGCCTCAGACACTTGACACTTAACTAGCTGTATGACCTTGGGCAAATCACTTAACCCCAATTTCCTTACCTGCTCCAAAAAAAAAAAATCCCAGAAGAAATGGATGAGACTGGTATGTATGTTCTATTTCCCTCTTTTCCCTACTGAGTTCAAGGAACTTCTTTTCACTTATTCTTTCACTATACAGAAGTTAGTTGTTATCCTTACTGAGTCAGCTAAGCATCAGATTTCTGGTAAAGCATATTTGTTCAATCCCATCAGTTGAATTGAGCTTTTTTGTTGCAAGTATTATCCCCATTTTACAGATGATGTAATTGTTTTAGGTTAAACAACTTGCCAAAGAACATATTATCTCATCAAAACCTCATCTTCCAAAATAGATTGAGAAGATTGCACCAGCTTAACTTTTTACTGAAGAGTTCCCAATTTACCAAGCTTCTACTATAAATTCATTATAACAAAATCCAACCTCTTTCAGCTAAAGTATCTTCCATAACAATTGCTTAGTGCCAGGAACCGAATTTAAAAATCCATGTCTTCAGGATAGCCAGGTACCAGCCCCAGTGTCAGGATGACCTGGGGATCAAATCCGGGCTCAGACACTTAGCACCCACCCAGAAACACCTGGCTGTGTAACCTTGAGCAAGTTACTTAACCCCAATTGCTTAGGGGCAGCCAGGTGGCTCATCGAGTAAGAGCACCAGCCCCTGGGATTGAATCTGGGCTCAGATACTTGGCACCACACCCAGAAATAACTGGCCATGTAACCTTGAGCAAGTTACTTAATCCCAATTGCTTAAAAAAAAAATCCATGTCTTCAAGGTAACATATGTTAAGGACCTATGATTTGTTGGTATGTGAACTTCTTCCACCCATGAAGAGATAATTTACACATAGAGAGTTGCTTAAGGCTCAAAGGAGCTAAGGGCCCTGCCTATGACTACTCAGCTCATAAGCAAATGTCCAGAGTGGGATTAGAGCCCAGGTCTTTCTGTCTAGCTTTCTATCAATATCAATTAAAAAGTCTTTGAGTTAACACATTGAGCTGAAAAAAAAAAGAATAAATTTAAACTTTTATAAGGTTTTTAAAGTGAAACTTTAATCAGTTTCATTTGTTGAATTTATTTTTCAATTCAGCAGAAGTTATTTTTAAAATTAACTTTTAATATTAGTTTTCAAAGTCCTGACAACCATTTTTCTATACCTGGCAGGTTCTACCCACCAATATCCATTTGCAAATTTCTGATTTTTCCATATGGATTTTAACATATTAATCATAACAGATTCCACTGCCAATGAAACAATTCCAGTTACCTGTGGAGGTTGTTAAAATGATATTTTATCTCCATATGCATCTTGTGATTCCATCTGTGCCTTCATGTTGCCATATCCCCATGTTCCAAATGTTTCCTTATCATAGAATAAAGAATATGCATAGAACACTTTCTCACCAGTGATTTCATCAAACTTAGATTTAGGTTTGACATTCGAAGGTAGCGAAGGCAGAGCCCTAGGACAAGAAGAAAAAATAAATCCTTTTTATCTTTCTGATGGCTTGGACTCTAATGCAAGAAATTACTTCAGCCAGAAGCATTATTTACCTACTAGAATTTCATAGATGCTGAATTCACAAGTGCTGCTTCAAAGTTCACCCCAAAGGAATCCCAAAGCAACATTATTATAGTTTGTTATTATCATTAATATTATTAATATTAATCAATAATATAATTAATTATCATTAATATCACTAATTTACTTGTCAGGCTCTGATCTTTGACATGAACTGAGTTCAATCTAAGGGACACTAATAATAACCTTCATGAATTGTATCCCCAGCAAGGTTCTCCCTCTAGGAATGTGAGTATGACATTTTCACAGTTTGTGATTCTCAAACAGCCTTCAAGCCCACCTACAAGCTCTGAGGCAAACAAAGTTATCAAGATTATAACAGGTTTAGTTAAGGAAATCATGAATGAAGAATTTGAACACTTGCCCTTAACGGTGCAAATAAGAGGCCCTCCTGATGAGCTATTTCTCTTCTTGGAGACTTGGTTGTCAGTGGACCCCCAGCATCGTTGGTGTGGAATCACAGATGTGGAAGCTAATGATTCATTGCCATATGGTACTAGTTTCTACCCTTTGGTAGCTCTCAGTGGCTATAGGGCAGCATTGGTTCCCTTGCTTTGGTCCATCACTGGGCTCCCTCTCTTGATGTGGATCTCTCTCTGCTGCTGGATGCCTGACCTTTTCCCACATGGTGTCCCAAGCTTATCTTCTGCCTGGTCACTCCATTCTCATGCTGTACCTATGCCCTTTTGGATTCTTTTCTCTCCCATGCAGAGGGGGAATTAGAGGTAAAAAGAGGGTGAGGAAGGCAGGTGAAGCTTGTCTCAGTGCCTATTGGTACATGCCCATTATATGAAATAAATGAAAGGATTAGGATGGATTCAATATTCTGCGTGAGAAGTCTTAGTCCTGGAATAATTCACAGAAAAGATATTTTTTCATTCTATAATATTAATATTAACTTACTTTCTTGTGGTGTTTTAGAGTTTGCAAGGCATTTTCTTCACAACAGTCTGATGAGGTGGGCAGTGAAAATGTTACTCTCCTCATTTACCGATGAGGAAATTGAGGCTTGGACTTACCCACGATCACATAGTTGGTGAGTGGAAGTTGTAGGATTTTCTGGCTCCAAGTTCTATGTCCTTTATTCTCAACTGCTCTGACCCTCGTTCTGATGGACAGCTCCTGAGACTGACCTGAAGTCTGCTTCCCTGTAATTTCTCCCCATTGACCACTCTTTGAGGCACTGGAATGCGTTGCCTCTCCCATTTAATTTCAATTTCATGTGACAGCCTCTCAATTTGTGGACAATCATTCCACCCGTCATCCCTTGACTAAATCATACTGTTTGCTTAGTCCTTCACACGTTCTGTTTCCGGGCTAGCGCCTTCACTCCGTTATTATTCCCGATTCTTCCTGTACAGAACTTGATAGTTGCTCCATTAGACGGAGCTCCTTGAGAGCAAGGGCTGATTTTTACCTTTCTTTGTATCCTTGTAGCTTAGCACAGCGGCTGGCACATAGTAGGAGCTTAATAAATGTTGGTTGATCAACTAACTGATTGACAGAGAGTGAAGAAGGTTAGCTTGACTGTTGGGGAGATAGTTTAACAGTAACAGATGACAGAAAGAGGACAGAACATTCAACTCCTTTATTACCATCTTCTCCAGAGAAGAGATTAGTCTCCAGGCTAGAAAGACTACAACTTAATTATTTACTTTGAGACACACAATGTTGTTATTGTGACTGCTTTTGCCATTGCTGAAAATTGTACCTCCTCCTTGTTTCATAAGGTGCCATAGTCGAAACTCATTACCTGACCACCAACCTTTGGATCTTAGGATTGGATGTATTAGAGCTAGAAGGGAGAATACAGATCATATAAGATTTTATTTTACATGTGTGTTCATTTGTGTGTGTATGTATGTATATGTTATACATACACATATATATATGCATATACAATTGGGGGTACAATGGATAGAGTGATGGCCCTAGAGTCAGGTGGACCCAAGTTCAAATTCAGCTTTACATGCTAACTAGCCATGCGACCCTGGGCAAGTCATTTAACCTTGTTTGCCTCAATTTCTTGATCTGTAAAATGAGCTGGGAAAGGAAATGACAAGCCACCTGGTATCTTTGCCAAGAAAACCCTAAATGGGATCACAGAGAGTCAGACATGACTGAAATGACTCAACAACAATAAAATATACATATACATTAGGTTATTGTTGTTCACTTGTTCAGTCATGTCTGCCTCTGTGATTTCTTGGATCATAGCCCTCCAGGCCTTTCTATGCTATTATTTTATAGATGAACAAATAAAGGACTTACATAAAGTCATTTAGGTAATAAATAAATTGCCAAGCTGGGATTTGAAAACAAATTTTGTGACCATAAATCTAATGCTTTTTCTATTATAATGCATCATGAGGAGTAGAACAAACATATACAAGATGTTTAATAAATACTCATTAATTTCTCGATTGAACTGAATCATTGTTCAATTTGATATTTTCCATCATAGGTAGCCTGTTCAGGTTTTGACTTTTCCAATCTGCCTTGTCCCCTGGGGCAGGATTCTCATACATATTGATTGAATTAAATCCATCAAACACTATTTGATATTAAGCATCAGCTCCATGCAAGGCGTTGTGCTTGACCTCATGAAAAATGTCATAGTTTCTGTTCTCAATGAGATTAACTTAATAAAGGGATGAGATATATAGACACAGATGAATATAACAAAAAAATGGAATGTGGAAAGGGCAAAGGAAAGACTTGGGCAAAGTTCTATAGGAGAATTGGAGGATGGAGAGATTGTTTTCAGCTGAGGGAGATCAAGGAAGGCTTTGTGGAAAAGATGGCACCCAAGCTAGGCTTTGAAAAAAGACAAGAATTTCCAGCAGTGGGCGGTAGATCACTTTGGGAACTAGGAACAGCCCCACAAAATGCAGGAAGGCAGGACTGGGAATGAAAAGTTAGGGACAGCAGGAAGTCCAGGATGACTAGATCGCAGAGTACATGAAAGGAAGTGATATGAAATAAGTTTGGAAATATGCAGGAACCAGATTGTGGAGGATGTTAAACACCAGGCTTAGAAGTTAGCATACCATCCAATAAGCAACATGGAGTCATTGACACTTTCTGAACGGAGGAATAATATGTCTAAACCCATGCAATAAGAATATGTGTATATACGTATGTATGTATGTTTGTATGTGTATATACATATGTCTACATGTATACACATACATATGTATTTATGTGTATATGTATATGTCCCCTCCTGGATCCTTGCCTTGTGGTAGAGGGGCTTGTGTAATTCAATGAAGCTATGAGCTATGCCATACAGGGTCACCCAAGGCAGATAGGTCATAATGGAGTGTTATGACAAAACGTGATCCACTGGAGAAGGAAATGGTAAACCCAGATGACTCCCAAGCAGAAAGTG
Source organism: Petaurus breviceps papuanus (assembly GCF_028583685.1). NCBI lineage: Eukaryota > Metazoa > Chordata > Mammalia > Diprotodontia > Petauridae > Petaurus > Petaurus breviceps. The sequence continues at coordinate 61,358,763 of NW_027187419.1, read as the reverse complement.
AGGCTGGTGACTTTGCACAGCCCTCCTTCACTTAAATCCTATTCATTTGCATGTCATGACATCACCCCCCTGATGTCATGGTCTTCTTTGAGAATGACGGACAAACAACAACCACAACAAGATGGCATCCTTATCAAATTTGCAGGTGCCACAAAGCTGAGAGATATAGCAGACATACTGGAGGACAGAATCAGGATTCCAAAAATACTTTGTTAGGTTAGGCTAGGGAGCTGGATTTTATTAAGGCGAAATCCAATGTCGAAGAAATGTAAAATCTTACACTTAATTTTTAAAAAATTGACTGCGCAAATACAAGACGGAAGTGGCAGAATTAGGCAGGCATGTATCTGCAAAAAGATCTCAGGGCTTTAATGGATTTTAAACTCAGTACAAATCAGCAGTGTGATATGATCTTCACTGAGAGGCTCAGAGCTTTCAGGAACAAAGAGTGGGACCCAATCTACTATTTGACGGCCAGACCACATCTAAAGCATTGTCCTCAGTTCTAGCACCATAGTTTTAAAAAGATATTGCTAGAACCAAGAGAACACTGTATACAGTAACAGCAATATTGTTCCAAGAACAACTGTGAATGATCAAGTTATTCTGAATATTTTAAATACTCAAAACTACTACAAAGGACCTGTGAAGGAAGCTGCTATCCACCTCCAGAGAAAGAACTGATAAATAAAAGTGTGCATAGTATGGTTTTACACTTATTTATATATTTGTGCAAATGGTAGTCTGTAGTGCAGGATGGGAAGAGGACAATTTGGATGTTAAAATGTAACACAAATTAAATCTAATTAAAAAAAAAGATATTGTTAAGCCAGGGAACTTCTGGAAGAAGGACAGCAGAAGAGTGAAGGGCCCTGAGTCCATGCCATGTGAGTGTTGACTGAATGAACTATGGATGTTCACCTTGTAGAAGAGAAAATTGGGGGGAGGAGGGGGTGGGACTTGTTGGTTGTCCTCAAGTATTTGAATGATTGTCACGTAGAAGAAGGAATAGACTTAGCCTGCTTGACCTCAGAGGGCAAAACTAGGACCAGTGGGTGAAAGTTATGAAAAAGACAAATTTAGGCTTCGAGTCTGGAAAATCTTCCTGAACATTGGAGCTATCCAAAGCGGGCTGCCTCAGGGAGTAGAAGATTCTCCTTCACTGGAGGTATTCAAACAAACGCTGAATGACCACTTGCAGGATATTTTGAGGTGGGGATTGGGGCATGGTCCATGAGTTACAAAGATGCCCTCTGAGCACCCTATCAATTCGAAAATTCTGTGATTTAGGAGTTATTTGCATAAAGGTAATCATTAAAGCCATGAGATCACCAAGGCAGAGGGTGTTGACAGAGAGGGAATGAGAACAGGGTAGAGAGCAGAGCTCAAGGGGATGTCTAACACTTAGAAGGCAGGAAGAAGGTGGGAGGTAGTAGAGGAAGGTGGAGGAAAGAGAACCCAGACAGGTAGAAAAAAGGAAGGAAGGAAGGAAGAAAGGAAGGAAGGAAGGAAGCAAGGAAGGAAGGAAGGAAGCAAGGAAGGAAGGAAGGAAGGAAGGAAGGAAGGGAGGGAGGTAAGGAAGGAAGGAAGGGATTTAGCACCTATTATGGGCCAGACACAGTGCTAAGCACTTTACAAATATCTCATTTGATTCTCCCAAGTGTGGGAGGCAGGTGCTGTTATGGTCTTCATTTTCCAGCTGAGGAAACAGAGGCAGACAGCAGCTAAGTGACTTGTTAAGTTACATACCTCGTATGTGTCTATGGCTGGTTTTGAACTCAGATCTTCCTGACTCCAAGCTCAACCCTTTACCCATTTAGCTGCCTTTTTCTTCTAAGAGACAGTAAGAGAACATCTAGACATTTCATGTTTATGTCTCCTCTGTCATATAAATTACAGCCCAGGGAAAAAAGCAACTTGCAGTTATGTTCAAGCTTAGAGCTAATCTTGGTCATTTTTGAGGATACATGGAGTCCAAAGGAAGTAACAGAAGACTGGGGACATGAATTTTAAGAAAAGGGAGAGGGTGAATTTTGGAAACTATAGACCAGGGGATGAACTCAAAAGTCATTGTTCACATTCAAGTAGCTAATATCATTTAGAGTTGAGAGGAATCTCTAGAGATCATGTAGTCCAGTGGTTTTCAAACTTTTTGATCTTAGAATTCCTTTATACTCTCAAATATTATTGAGGACCCTTCTCCCAAATATTTTTGTTTATGTGAGTTATATCTATCGATATTTATCATATTAGAAATTAAAATACCAGTATTGTTAGGTAGGTGGTACAATGGATAGAGTGTTGGGCCTGGAGTCAGGAAGATTCATTTTTGTGAGTTCAAATCTGGTCTCAGACACTTGGAAGCTCTGTGACCCTAGATAAGTCACTTAGCTCTGCTTCAGTTTCTTCATCTGTAAAATGAGCTAGGGAAGGAAATAGCACACTACTCTAGTATCTGCCAAGAAAACCCCAAATGGAGTAATGAAGAGTCAGACATGACTGAAATGACTGAACAACAAAAAATTGCCATGCTAACAGTTTTGACCTCACAGTATCCCCTGAAAGAGTCTTGGGGTCCTTAAGCCACACTTTGAGAACTGCTGATAGTCTAATCCCCTCATTTTAAAAAAGGGGAAACTGAGGTTCAAAGAAATGAAATGATTTGCACAAGGTCACACAGATAGTAAGCAGGGCATTTGGGATTTGGACGCAGGTCTTTTGATTCTTGAAATGTTCTCTTCCTGGCACATCACATATCATTTGATGTTCCCAATACATGAAATTTTTCCTGCCCCTCTGTGCCTTTGAATGGTCTGTTCTCTAAATCTGAAACACCTCCCTCCTCTAGCTCCCTGTAAACCTAAGTTCCCACCTCTAGAAATTATATTTATTTTGTGTTTATTTATAAGTGTGTACACGTAACCCATTAATAAATGCTTGTTATTTGAATGAGCACATCATCGATGTGGTCATCTAGCCATTTGTCTTCTCTCTCTTTCTTCCTGGTCCTGTCCTTAACAGTCCTGGGGAAATTTACCTTTCTGAGGTCAGCCCACTTAAAGACTGGCTGCTGAGGACAGTGGTTCCTCCAAGAGAGGCTGCTTGCTTTGGACACTGAGGCAGTTCTGTGACTGACCTGAGGGGGAGGACTATACCGGAGCCATCTCTAACCAGTTCCAGATTGTTAAATTGGGGCACAGGGTGTGGGAAGGAGGGATTGTAAACACTACAAACCAGGGCTTGACTGATTCTTGTATTGATCATCTAGACTTAAGAACATGATGGAGAAAATGCAGATTAAACGTAAAAATGTGTCAGTATTTTTTTCCCCTCAGAGAGAAGATTATTAAACATTTACCGACACACCCCTGGCCAGAGGTCATGGCAACATTATTCTAATACTCACCCACCCCCCTTAAAGGGAAGCAAGGGTTTGAATTCTCCATGGAATCATGAAACATTAGAAGTTGGTGGGCTTTTAGAGTTTATTTGGGTTCTGCTGGAATATTTCCAGTGACATCCCTATGGTGGATCCAATTGGACAGAATCAAAAGCTACATTTTTGGCAATTCTGTCCTACTGAGGTTGGTTCCAATAAAGAGAATAGCTAGCCCTAAATTTAAAGTGATTGCTCTGTGGTAAACTGAAAGAGAGCCATTCCCTGGCAGTAGGAAGTAATTCTTCAAGGTATAGTAAAATTTTGATTCAACCTAAAAGATATTTACTTGCCCTGGATAAATGCTGTACAGAACAGCAAATCCACAGCAATCAGGTAAGGGTGACTCAAAGTAAACTACTCACTATATATTGCTTTTACTACCCTGTGACCTTTGGCAAGCTATTTAACATCTCTGGGCCTCAGTTTCCTCATCTGTAAAATGAAAGGGTTGGACTAAATGACTTCTAAGTTTACCTAAGAAAATCGTTTTCATTTCTCTTGATCTATGATCCACTTTGGAGCCAAAAAAAGTAAATGCGACAAGCAGTCCAGGACCCCTCCCGAAGTGTAGAGGGCACTCCAAGCCAATGTCTGAGGTAGTCTACTTGGGCATATTCAAACCACAAACTCTAGCACCTAAAGGTTCACTTCTGTGGTGTGGAGGAAAGAGGGCTATATATGGAGTCTAAGAACCTGACTTAGAATCTCAGTTTTTCTGCCAACTACTTCTGGGCAAGTCCCAAAAGCTCTCAGAGATTTCAGAAGGCAGGGGACATCAATTTTAAGAAAGGGGATGGAGTGGATTTTGGAAACTATAGACCAATGGATGAACTCAGAAGTGGTTGTTTGTGTTCAAGTAGCTAAGATCATTTAGAGTGGAGAGGAACCCCTAGAAAGTATGGAGTCCAGGAGTTTTCAAGCAGAAATCAGGAAGACCTGGGTTCAGATTTGCTCATTCACCAACTTAATCTCTCTGACCTCAGTTTCCTCATCTATTAAACAAGGCAACCCCACCCCTCTTAATTAGATGCCTTTCCATCGCTAATTATTTCCTATATATTATGTCTATAACTTGCTTTGTATGTATTCGTTTGCGTGGCACATCTCCCATTAGAGTATAAGCTCCTTGAGGACAGGAATTGGTTTTTTTGGCCTCTTTTTATATCCCTCATGCTTAGCTCAGTTCCTGTTGCATAGCAGGTGCTTACTAAATGTTTAATTATTGATTGATTGACTGGACTCAAGATCCCATCCAGTTATAAATCCCTTCCAATTTGGGATTCAAGATCCTTGCCTATAACTGATAAGAATAGCAAGAATGGTAGAAAGTGGCACTCTTTATTCATAAAGAATAGGAAGGGATCAACAGCTCTACACAAGAGTGAGTTAGAGCTAGGAAACCCAGAGGTATTTAAACACTTTGTGTTGAACCCCTTGAAGACGGCACCACATTGACTCATACCTACCCTGGAACCAAAGGGGAAAAAACAAACGGAACTGCACTTCATGTCTTGTGCTATGGCGACATCTGCTGGTTGTTGCTGGTCACACTTTCATGCCCAGGAGTTCTTGTCCTAGGAAAGTAAAATGACCTTATTCAACTTTCTTGGGCCATTTCTGATAAAGGTAGACAGGGAAGCTTTTATACTTCCTTCATTTTGTGACTTTGAAGTTGCAAACTCTTACATGTGGCATCCATACACACATGCACATATGGATATATATAATATATATCTTTATGTCTATATATCTTTATATGTATATCTATATGACCAAAAAGTCTTAAGTTCGATGAAAGAAAGAATTTTGTGAAAAACTGTACTGTGTTGCAGATAGATTGTTGAAATGTGAATCTTATCTCAGAAGATTTTTTAAAGTGTATGAAGTTCAATGGTGATTTAAGTATAGTCCTGCTGAGGGCCAGAGGCATAATTTCTAAATGACTCTTCCAGCTCCATTCTTACACAGGGTATTTTTTTTTAAAAGCCTATCTTTCTAATAGATTTTTACAGTAACTATCTTAAGGAAGAAATACAAGTCTTTGTGATTCCTTTCCCTCCCATAGTCCTTTAGACCAACAAAGTCTGGAGGTGGACATGGAGGGGGTTGCTCCTGTTAACAATCATTTATGGCTCAAGTTAAACTAATACAAATGCCCTCGTGTAAAGAACAGACTTTCCTACTGGCCTTATCACTGCTTCTCTGGAAGCCCTAGCCTATAAACAACAGATTGTCTTCCTTACCAGGAAGTTCACAACTGGGCCAAAGCAATTAAACAGATAACATTAATTTTGAATTCACCTGCTGATCTACTTTATATGTCTCTCTCTAGGTAACTAAATTCTAAGGAAGGCTTTTTTGTTTGTCTTTGCCTGTGTGTGCTGCAATAATGTTCCTGGTATGGGGCTTTCTCATAAGAGAGGAAGAGAAACGTGACCATAATATGCCTGAACTCTGGGACAATTCTCACACTGATGTCATTGACTTAGAGTTCCCAAATAGCCATCCCCTCCTCTTTGAGGCACCACCCCGTGAATTTCTTTAGGAAGATATTGTTCGTCATTTCTCCTAGTCATAATATTTTTCTATAAAGAAAGTCAGTTGAAAATTAGATTTCATTTTGAAAACAGGGTAAAAATCTTGTCAGTAGGAGAAAAGTAATTTCCTGGCAGTATGATGTAAGAGGCTGAACTGGGAACTATCATTTCTGTCAAGGCTCAGGTCATGTACCAGCTCCTAAGGGAAGGAGTTTTCTTCATCCCCCAAATCATGCTTTCTTGCTCCTCAAATAATCTTGTACTTACTTTTCTGTGTACATATATCACCCCAGTAGAATATAATTAGTCAATCAATAATCATTAAGTGAATATTATATGCCACAGTCACTATAGATACAAAGACAAAAACAAGAGTCCCTGCCCTCTGGCAGCTTACTTACTCCCTTACCCCTTGTTTGCCTCATTTTCCTCAAATGTAAAATGGATAATAACAGCATCTAACTCCCAGAGTTGTTGTGAGGATCGAGTGCATAACAAACAGAAAATGCTTAGCACATAGTAAGTCCTATGTAAATGTTACCTATTATTATTCTACTGAGGGAGGTATCTGATCCAGACCCTGGATTAGGGTATGGATGCTGTGGAGTGGGGAGAGGCACAGGAAACTGGGGGTGGGATCAGAGAACACCTCGTATAGAAGGACCTAGGGAAATTAGGTACGCTAAGAGGCAGTGTGAGGATGGAGTGCATTCCAGGCACTGGGGATAGGCTGTGCAAAGGCGCAAAGATAGGATATGAAATATGTATGAAGAACAACAAAAAGGTCATTTAGGCAGGACTGAAGCATATGTGAAGGGGGGTAATATTTAATAAGGTTAGAGGATGTTGGGGGAAGGAACATGAAGAGTGGAGGGTGATTCCAAGGTTATGCAAGCCTGGGAGACTAGAAAGATCAGGGCTATTGACTGAAATAAGGAAGCTCCGAAGAGAGGTAGGTTTGGTTGAAAGATAGTAAGTTCCATTCAAGGCAGTTTAAGTTTGAGGTGCCTACAGGACATCCAATTCAAAATGTCCATTAGTTGATATTCCAATATAGGATTGAAGCTCAGCTAGGTATCCATTATTGATGTGCAAGTAATTTGCATAGAGAATGATGGTTACAAACATGGGAACCAAATGAAAGGGTGCAGAGGGAGGAAAGAAGAGGGTCCAGGATGGAGCCTTGGTACACACCCACAGTTAGTGGATGAAGAGCCAGCAAAGGGGACTGAGAAGGATCGGTCCGAAGGTAAGAGAAGCACCGAGAGAGTCATGTCATGAAAACCCAGAGGAGAGAGTATTCAGGAAAAGACTTTGGTCAATAGCATCATATACTGCAGAGATGTTGGAGGATCAAGATCGAGAAAAAGGTCTTCAGGTTTGGCAATTAAAAGATCACTGGAAACCTTGGAGAGACCGGTTTCCGTGCTCAAAAACTAAACTACAAAGGACTGAGAAGTAAGAGAGAGTATAAATAACAAGAGCAGACAGCTTTTTCAGTTTGGCTGAGAAAGGAGGAAAGGCATAGGAAAACATGTAAACTCCCTGACGGGCAGGAACTGTGTTTTCATTTTGCCTTTGCACACAGTAGGCGTCCATTGAATGGTTGTTGGATTGGGGTGGAGTGATGGAGACACAAAGCCTTCAGTCTAGTCCGGAACTTAACTCTGTCACTAACCTATATGTAACCTTACTCAGTTTGTTTTCCCCATCTTTAAAAATGAGGACAATGGACCATGTAGAGATTCTCCAAGATCTACTTCGAATCACATAGTTTGTAGAGGTTCTACAAGCTATGTGATTCGAAGTAGATCTAGGCAGAGCGCTTTAACACATACGTGCTATGTATAAATCAAGCCACCAGGTGGTGCAATGGTCCCAAAAAAGTGAAGACCTCCCGCCACTGACGTTTGAGCCTGAGAAGGCTTAATGAGCATTCTGAAGCATCCGGAACTTTAATGAGCATTTTGAATCATTCAGTAAGTAGGATAGAATAGTTAATATTTCACTGAGAAGTGATTCTTCAAAACTGCTATCAACTAATTTGCTTGTTGGAAACAGGATTGAGAAGTGAAAGGAACTTTAGAGAGTATTTCATCTATTTCATTGTATTATAAGAATTATAAGGGACTTCAAAGCACCTAACTGGTGCATAAGGAGGCACACATACCCTGGAATAGGAAAGGCACTCTCTCCAGAGGCAGGCAGCCCACTCCGTTGATGGACAGCTCTAATTGTTAGGAAGACTTTCTGTACATTAAATGGAAAACTGCCCCTTTGCAGCTTCTGCTCACAGAACCTAATTAATTTGTGATACATCTCCTGCTTCCCTCTGAGCTGACTTTTCACTTTCTTTAAGTTCTGAGCAAATTACTCTTCTTCCCTGACTTTGCAAAATATTAATTCAAATTTAAATATAAATTGGATTCAATTCAACAATCATCTTGGGGCCCTTCATTAATGCTGGCATGCAGCACTAGCCTGTTGAGGGTGCTAAAAAGTTGTAAAATATATCTAGCAATAGGAAAAATAATTTAGAACAGTGCTTAGCATCCTGATTGCCCCCCCCCCCAAGGAGTACTATAGTTAGGTGCTATTGCTATAGGGAGGAAGCAAATAGAGTGTGTGATGAGGGAAAGCATAAGAGTTCCTTCAGGAGTGGCAGAAAGTAAAATAAGAAGTGTTCCTAAATGTAGGTCATATTCTGCAATGAATAAACTTTGAAGGAGCTGTGCTGTCCAAAAGCTTTTGCACAGAATCTTACTTCCAGTTCAAAAATAAGTGGTTAATAAGTGACTAAAGTAAGTGCTAGTTTATGACCCTGGACAAGTCACTTAACCCCATTTACCTCAGTTCCTCACCTGTAAAATGAGCTGGAGGAGGAAATATCAAACCACTCCAGTATCTTTGCCAAGAAAACCCCAAATGAGGTCACGAAGTATCTGAGTATCATTTTCTCATGAAAATGAGTCTTCTGGATTTTAAGCCCAGTTCTCTACATACTGTGACACTGATGAGAAACCTCTCCAAAGTTAATCTACTCCCCAGATGACATTGCTGGGCCCACATTGGATTTCTTGCTTGGGAGGCCATAGCACCAACGCAATATTTACAGCACCCACAATCACAATAAAGACTATGACTACAAATATCACATGATGGTCTATTGCAAAATATACTAGATTCTCCAGGTAGAGGACAGAATTGAAGTATTTATTTAGATACCAGAAAACTGAATCCCAAAGCCAGGAAGCCAATTCCATCATAGTACCAAAGATATTCAGAAGCCATAATAAAATTGAGAGCCACAGCATCCTTCAGCCTTCCCACAAACCAATAAAAGATAAATATTTCCTCATATACCTCTTTATCTCCTTACTTGAGTTCCTCTCTCTCCCAGTGTCTCTAGCTCTGACTAGCTTCCTGTGGGCACTACTTCCCTTCAGCAAACTCCTCCCACCACAGGCTCCATGTGACCACATGCAGCTTGTTAGGGGGCAGAGTTTATCTTCACAGCAGGGAAGGTTCCTGTGGGCTCTGCTCCACTCTTTAGCAAATTCCCTCCATCACAGGCTCCATGTGATTACACTCAGACTATTAGGGGGCAGAGATTATATTCATAGCAGGGGAGGTCTTCAAACTCTCCCCTAGGTCTATTAAGGGGCAGGGAAGATCTTCAAATTCCCATTCTCATTACAGAGGTCCCATCAGAGCTTTTGCTCTGTCTGAACATAACCATCAGGTACCCAATGTTATCACCATACCTGGATGAGATATTAGAGAAGGATTTGCATATTCTTCCTAATATTATAGTTATCTGTGTATTCTTCCCCTTTCCCACTGCTAGATTGTAAACTCCTTAGGACCATGGCTCTCTCTTTTTTTATCTCTATATCTGTAATCCACACAGACTAATTGCAATACTTCAGACAATCTGTGGTTTTATCCATTTGCATACTCCTTTCATTGAGGCAACCTTACATATCTTAGCAGACAACTTTGAGTAGCCACAGCCAGAAGAAATAATATGGTGGCCATCCTTATGGGGAGGAGCCTCTCTGAATTTTAGCTTGGCCAGTGCACAGATAAATCCATTACTGGTCCTGTATTCTAAGCCTTTCCATCTTGCTGCAACCTGTCACAGCTTTAACTCCACAAAAACAGCTTGGAAGACCCATGGTTACATCCCTGCACAATGAGACATGAGAGTAGACCTTTGAGTATAGTATGTGCTTAATAAATTCTTGTTGAATTGAAGCGACAAGTATGTATGGAGTACTGTGCTTAGACTGGAAGTGAGATGGGAGGGTGGCCCCAAAATGAATAGGATGGGATTCTTTTTCTACAGTAACTGAAACTCACTGGGAAGATGGCAGGCACACAGATAACTGTAATACAAGGCAAAATGTGAGAAGTGCTATAGGAGAGGCTAAAAAAAGCAATGAGCTCAAAGAAGAGAGAGATCACATGATCACATTTATTGGCAGGTATGGACAGGAAGGCTTCTTTGAAGTGGTGCCATTTGAGCTTGTACCTGAAGGATATGTAGAATTTTGACATGGGGAAGATATTCTAGGTGTAGGAAATAGCATTCCTGAAGGAACAAAGGCAGGCAAAGGAAATGTATTTAGGAAGTATAGTATGATACCTTGTTACCTGGAATTTGACCTTTGGGTCATAATATATAAATATAGTATAATAGTATAATTTGTCTCATGTGCTGCTATTGGATGATAACATCACCATAATAACTATCCAACAAGGGAGTTTAGTATCTGATTTGTTCACCATCTTTTTGATTCATCAGCCCGGAAGTCAAGTCAATTTCTCTCAGGGGCATGCATAGGATAGCCTATCCAGATCCTGCAATATCCCCTCTGGCCACCAGAGGGACATCAGACTGCAAACACTTAGAAGGCTCTTCACAACTTCAAGTATTCAAACTGAAGAATTTCAACTTGTTATCATCTGGGCTCAGAATCTAGTTAGTGGACAATATGGCCTCAAAATATTAAAAGATGAAATCCACAACTCTGGAGTCTCCAACCCCTAAAAGGACTCTATTCAAAACCCCTGACAGCTACGGTCACAACCTGTCACATTTGTAGGACACATACATTCAATATACAAAGCTTATTATTCCCTTGTTAAAATACAAGAGAAAATACTAGGCACACCTACATGCAAGGAAATTGAGGGGATTAGGACAGCAGGTGGTCAAATGTGGGCATTGAGTGAACCACACTCTGTCTTGTGACTCAATTCTGGAGCTAGCTTAGTTTCTATTCAATTATGGTCTAGTCCAATTTCTGTTTTCTGAGAAAACTTTATTCAGTTGTGGGAATTGGGAGAAAACCTTATTGCATTGTCTAAACATAGTCCTGCATGACTGGGAAACTGGACTACCTCTACCTGTTGCTTAGAGACCCTTACCCAAGGACCAAGTTTATGCTGACCAGAAACTCAATCAGATCCAAAGATTGATGGATGCCAGGAGTTTTCTCACAGTTGTATATTTCAAGCAACCACATATCTTATCTGAAAACTGGCCCCATAATGATTAATTGGTTATTGTTTCCATGTTCCTTTGATTGTTTACAGATACTTAGAGGGGAGCACTTTTTCTAAATTCAAAGAATTGTATCTGTTCATTCTCCCTCTTTCAATTTGAAAAGTCTCTAGTCTTTTCCAACAATTAGAAATCAGATTACTCAATGTTGTATCATTTCCTTTTAATTAAGTGTCCTTATTTTATTAATTTTCTTGGTGTATAAAAATCTGTCTCCCCTTATATTCAGGGTGTAGCCCTAAGCTGAGGAAGGACCCTGGTCCCAATTTGTTAGACAATTGGCATGCATTGCCTAACAAATCAGTATACTAGAAGATCAAACTTTTGTTTTCCTCGACCATTTCTTTCCTGCCACACATGCCTTCTTGGAGGCATCTACTTCTGATTATTTTGACTCTTCAGCTCTCCCAGTTCTTCAAGTATGTCTAGGAAATTTCCAATGTGTGTCTCAGACCTCAGCACTTAAGTAGTGTCTATAATAAAAGGGAAACAGGAGGAGAATGATGAGGAAAAAGCAGTCTTTGTTGACTCAATTCCTAACCAATACAGTCTGTTAGGGATGTTGCAGAGGATTCCTGCTTTGTGTGGGAAATTTGATAAGACAACCTTTAAAGTACTTTTTATTTTTTAAAATGCTTTAACATTTTTATTTAAAATTTTGAGCTCCAAATTCTATCCCTCCTTCCCTCTCTTGTTCCCTTCCCCTCTTACTGAGACAGTAAACTTTTGTTCTTCCAGGTGAATTTTGTTATTATTTTTTTCTAGTTCTATAAAATAATTTTTGATAGTTTGATTGGTATGCCATTGACTAAATAGATTAATTTAGGTAGAATTTTCATTTTTATTATATTGACTCAGCCTACCCATGAGCAATTAATATTTTTCCAATTGTTTAGATTTGACTTTTTTGTGTGTGAAAAGTGTTTTATAGTTGTGTCATATAGTTCCTGGGTTTGTCTTGGCAGGCAGACTCCAAAGTATTTTATATTGTCTATAGTTATTTTAAGTGGAAGTTCTCTTTCTATCTCTTGCTGATGGACTTTGGTGGTAATATATAGAAATGCTGATGATTTTATGTGGGCTTACTTTGTATCCTGCAATTTTGCTAAAGTTGTTTATAATTTAAATAGTTTTTTTTGTTGATTCTCTAGGATTTTCTAAGTATACTATCACATTGTTTGCAAAGTGATATTTTTCTCCTCATTGCCAGTTGTAATGCCTTCAAGTTCTTTTTCTTCTCTTATTACTATAGCTAACATTTCTAATACAATAGTAAATAATAGAGGTAATAATGGGTATCCTTGCTTCACTACTGATTGTTTTGGGAAGACTTTTTGCTTATTCCTGTTACAGATAGAGCTTGCTGATAGTTTTAAATAAATATTACTAATCATTTGACTATGATGGTCCTGGGAATTCTCATTTTGGAATCTGTTTCAGGTGGTGATTGGTGGATTCTTTCCATCTATATTTTGCCCTCTGGTTCTAATATATCAGGACAGTTTTCTCTGATAATTTCTTCAAAGATGTCCAGGCTTTTTGTTTTTTGATCATGGCTTTCAGGTAATCCTATTTATCTCTCCTAGATCTATTTTCTAGGTCAGTTATTTTTCCAATGAGGATTTTCACATTTTCTTCGATTTTTTTTTTACTTTTTAAATTTTGTTTATTATATCTTGATGTCTCTGAGAGCCATTAGTTTCTTCTTGTTCAATTCTAATTTTTAAGGAATTCTTTTCTTCAGTGAACTTTTGTACTTCCTTTTCCATTTGGCCAATTCTATATTTTAGGGAAGTATTTTCCCTTGGTAAAATTTTGTATATCTTTTCCCATGCTATTGACCCTTTTTTCATGATTCTCTTGTATTACTTTAATTTATTTTCCCAATTTTTTATTCTATTTCTCAAACTTGCTTTTTAAAATCCATTTTAAGCTCTTCCAGGAATTATTTTTGGGCCTGAGACCAAATTATATTTTTCTTTGAGGCTTCATACATAGCCATTTTGACACTATTGTCCTCTTCTAAGTTTGTCTTTTTTTATATATATACATATATTTGAATATTTGATTTTAAAACTTTCAATTCTAGATTCATTTCCTTCCCCTCCTGCCACCCACCCCCACTGGGGAGACAAGCAGTTCAGTATAGGTTGTACATGTGCGGCTAATGCAAAACAATAACATAGTAGATGTATTGTAGAAGACTGACTATATTTCCCTCTCTCCTATCCCACATCCCACTTGTTCTATTCTCTACTTTGATCCTGTCCCTTTTCAAAAGTGGGTGCTTCCAACTTCCCTCCCCCCAGCCTGCCCTCCCTTCCATCAACCCCCTCACATCCCCTTCCCCCCCTATTCTCCTGGAGGGTGAGATCCCCTATTTAGTGTGTATTTCCCTCCCTTCTCAAGCCAGATTCAATAGGAATAAGGTTGACCCATTCCCTTTTGCCTTCCTATTCTTCCCTTTCATTGTAACCATTTTCCCTTGCCTCTTCTGTATGAGATAGTTGCCCCACTCTGTCTCTCCCCATCTCCTCTCATTATATTCCTCTCACCTCTTAATTTCACCTTTTAAGTATCATCCCTTCCTGTTAAATTGGTCCCATGCCCTCTATCTACATATACCTGTAAACATATATACACACATTCACATATGTATTCATATGCCCACATACCCTCATATAAAGATATATATATATACTTCTAAACCCTTCAACTACTGAGAAAAGTTTCATAAGTTACAATTATTGTTTTTCCATGTAGGAATGTTAATAGTTCAACTTTGGCCAGGTGGCTCAGCAAGCAAGAGCACTGGCCCCAGTGCCGGGACAACCCGAATCAAATCCGGGCCCAGACACCCAGTACCACACCCAGAAACAACAACTGGCCACGCAACCCCGAGCAAGCCACTCAACCCCGATTGCTCCAAAAAAAAAAAATAGTTCAACTTTGATAAGTTCCTTATGATTTCTTTTCCCTGTTTACCTTCTCATGCTTCTCTTGCTTCTTGTATCTGAATGTCAAATTTTCTATTCAACTCTGGTTTTTTCAGCAAGAATGCTTGAAAGTCCTGTATTCCACTGAATGACCATATTTTCCCCTGAAACATGATACTCAGTTTTGCTGGGTAGGTGACTCTTGGTTTTAATCCCAGCTCCCTTGACCTCCGGAATATCACATTCCAGGCCCTTCGATCCCTCAGTGTAGAAGCTGCCAGATCCTGGGTTATCCTGATTGTGTTTCCACAATATTCAAATTGTTTCTTCCTGGCTGCTTGTAATATTCTCTCCTTAATCAGGGAATTCTGGAACCTAGCTATAATATTCCTAGGAGTTTTCTTTTGGGGATCTTTTTCAGGAGGTGATTGGTGGATTCTTTCAACCTCTATTTTGCCCTCTCGTTCTAAAACATCAGGGCAGTTTTCTTTGAGAACTTCCTGGAGGATGCTTTCCAGGCTCTTACTTTGGTCATGGCTCTCAGGCAGTCCAATAATTTTTAAATTATCTCTCCTGGATTTATTTTCCAGGTCAGTGGTTTTTCCCACGAGATATTTCACATTGCCTTCTATTCTTTCATTTGTTTGGATCTGTTTAACAGCATCTTGATTTCTCATAAAGTCATTAGCTTCCATTTGCTCCAATCTAATTCTGAAGCAATGATTCTCCTCAGTGAGCTTTTGAGATTCTTTTTCCATCTGGCAAATTTGACTTTTTAAGGCATTCTTCTCCTCATTGCCTTTTCGAGCCTCCTTTGCCATTTGAGTCAGTCTGTTTTTTAAGGTATTATTTTCTTCAGTCAGGCTGTTGACTCTCATTTCATAATTTTCTTGCATTGTTCTCATTTCTCTTCCCAATTTTTCCTCCACTTCTCTTATCTGCTTCTTAAGGTCCTCTATGGCCTGTAACCAGCTTGTATTTTCCTTTGAAGCTTTTGGTGCAGGAGTTCTGACTTCACTGATTTCCTCCTGTTGCATGCCTTGCTCCTTCTTATCCCCAAAATAGGAGTGTAATGTTGGAATCTTCTGTCTGCTTTGTTTCTTTTGCCTGCTCATTTTGCCACTCAATGATTTGACTTTTGGGCTTTTTGCCACAGTAGGACTGTGCCACCAGACAGGGGAGTTTTCGGGCCAAATGCTGGGGTTTTCTCAGCTGCCGGAGGTATTAGATGGGTGTCCTCTCTGAGGTCTCCACACGCTCTGGCAAGCTGGACACACACCCCAGGACCTCCACCCTAGACTGCAATCCAGATCCAAGCAGATTAAAGCAAGAGCGATTACCCCTCAGACTGGTGCTTGGTCCCCCTACACTCTGCAGGCCAAGAGCTGAAGCCGCCATGTGGCGCTGGCAGGCTGTGCCAGCATCTCAGCGGTTTCTCACCCTGGGGGGTAAAAGCCACGCACTCCCACTTACTGGGTCCCAAAGTCCAGAATGCACTGGCCTCTCACCTTGTCCTTCGCATCTATGTATTGATAAGCCTGGAAACGGCCACAGCTGCTGCTGATCTGGAGTCCCTCTGGCTGGTGGCTGGTCAGGCCCGCCCTGGGGCTAAAGCCTCGGCGCAGTGCTGGGCTCGGCTCCCAGAGCATTGCGCTGGCCTATTCCTGACAGCCTGCCGGACTGTTCTCAGCGGGAGGTTAGCTTCTCTGTGTCATTTTGTGGGTTCTGCAGCTCCAAAGTTTGTTTAGAGTCCCCTTTTTACATGGATTGGGGAGGGTGGAAGCCGGAGCCGCGGGAGGGTCATGCTTCTACTCTGCCATCTTGGCTCCCTCTAAGTTTGTCTTTACCCCCCCTATCACTATAGTGACTTTCTACAATCAAGCCCTTTTTGTTTGTTTGTTTGTTTTTTGCTCATTTTTCTGCCTTCTTTATGACTGTGTTTTTATGTGAGAGTTGGACTCTGGTACTGCATTATCCCAAGCTTTTTCTGCTGGATCTCTGGGTCTTATTACTGGCTTTTACTGGGCTTTAGGGCTTAGCGGCTTGCTTTCTCTGGAGCTTAGGCTTCCCTTCTGGCTTGTACTGGGGGTGTGTGACTTTCCTGTTGGTCACCTCTGAGTGTGAGGTGTAGCTGTTGGCTTGCTCCAGGGCTGGGGCCCTGCTGCTGAGTTGCTATGGAAATAGAGTCTCTCTGCTGGTAGGCCCTAGGCAGAGTCTTGCTGTTGGCCAACCCCAGGACAGGGCTCCCTTATTGGTCCTCAATGGGGTTAAGGCCTCACTGGTGGTTTGTGCCAGACATGACGTCACTGGGGTACAGCCTTGCCTAGGGGGCTGCTGGTTTACAGGAGGGAGGGGTCTCACTGGTGGATTGCCCCAGGCTTGAAGCCTTGCTGCAGGTCCCCTGCTGTGAGACTGGCTGCTGCTGCTGCTGCTCTTAGACCTCACTCCCCTCCCACCCCAGTGAGACAGACCTTTCCTGCCAGGCTGGTAAGTGGATTGATTCCCTGCTCCTTCGTCAATTCTGAGGTGGTTTTCTAGTTGTTTGGAGGGATATTTGGGAAGACTTCAGAGGGTTCCTTCCTCACCCCACCTTCCAATTCTAAATGTAACCCATATATCAAGGACTCTCACATGGATGTGAAGGACTTCAGTGCACTTGACTGGGGGCGGGGCGGGGGATTTCTCACTTCTCTGGTTCATTGTCTTCCATCAAAAAATCTGGGAAACTCAATATCACACCATCTACTATATTATCACCAACTTCTCTTGAAAGTACACAGTTCACCAAGCTCAAAAAAGTCTAGAGATTGAAAAAAATAAACAGAACTCAAAGTTCAGGAGAAACAGCGAGACCTGACAGTGAGCAGCCAGAAACCCGTAAGGCCACAGTCACAGTCACGAGCTAGCCAAGGGTCTAAGAAGGTCTTGATTCTTCAGCTCCTGAGTCAGCAGCTCCTCCTGTAGACTTGGGCATCTCTCATCAAGAGGCACCGGCCTTGCTGCCTGACCTGCTTCTTTCTGTGGTTCTCTGCAATTTCTCCTCCCTGATCGAGCATTTCCCATGGCTCTGGACGTTTGGTGGTGTGCACGCTCTCATTTCTCCCCCATTGTCTCCCAAGTCAATTCAGATCTCCCTGAGGACAACTGAGTGGGGCTATTTCAACTACCCAGGGCCGCTTGCTGCCACATCTGGGATAAAGGAGATTCAGCAGAAGTTGCTGCACGCTCCTTTGGCATATCACAAAGTAGGAGAGAGGAGGAAAGGGGGGACTAGTCTGTGATTCTATGATTGGTGATTGACTATATGTTGGAGGATGAAGGGCAGAGAAGAGTGAATCTTTGGAGTTCAGAGCATTGTGCATTCTAGGCATTCAATTAAAAATTAGTGAAGAGGATAAAGTCATTTTTAAAAGTTACCATTTTGTATATCTGGCTTGAATGGGAAGGAAATGTCATATGTGAATATACATATATGTGTATATACATACATTCACATATGTGTATTGTATGTGTGTATATACACATATACATATGAAATACACACACATTTATGCTATATATTCCTTTAAATGTACATATAAATATATGTATACATAAAACATGTGTGTTTGCATAGAATCAAATATACACATGTGTTCTTTATATATACCTACATATATTTTCTTTTTTATGGACTTAACAAGCATTAATTTTCCAGCAAGAGTAAGAGGTAAAGAGGAGAGGAAGTTCTTAGTCTTACCATCCAGAACTGTAACAGGGGGAGAACTGTATCTCCTGAGAGAGGAGACTTTGAAGTGAGCCAATAAAAGAGAGATATCCTTGCCAAGTGCTTCTTTTTTTTTTCTTCAGGAGGGAAGGCAAGGCAGTTGAGGTTAAGTGACAAGGCAGTTGAGGTTAAGTGACTTGTCCAAGGTCACACAACTAGTAAGTGTGTCAAGTATCTGAAACCAGATTTGAACTCAAGTCCTCCTGATTCCAGGATCAGTACTCTATTCATTTTATTTTTATTTGTTTTTAAAAATTTGTTTTAATTTGTTTGTTTGTTTTGACTTTTCCTGAGATCTATGATGATACCAGTCTACTGGGAGTCATGCTGAACTATAGGAGAACAATGCCCAGTGTCAGCCTCTGGGAAGAAGAGAGAATTGCAAGAGGAGCCATCCTTGGCAGCATTTGTTGGGGGTCCCACTTGGCAACATCTACATGGAGAGGAACCTGTCTATTCAAAATTGTAAATGACTGAGACCTATGTGGAAGAGGGTTATTGTAGCAGGGTGTCTGTTTTCTAAGGGTCTTGATGTGGGTTCTGATTTTTTTTTCAACTTTAAATAAAACTTTCCTTCTTTAATTTTGTGAACTATACATGTACATGTAAGGGGAATTTCTGTTGGTCAGCACATGCAGATTTTCTAGGTGGGCACTATAAGCCAAGGGGAAAATCCCCCAAAGTGAATCCAAGTCCTTGATTTTGTAAGAGTTCTTGATAAAGAGTTATTATATAAATGGCATTTTTATCCTTATTTCAGTGCTCCAAGGATGCTTGATTTCATCATTGTGTTTTCGCTCTTCATCGATGTCTATCACAATTGCCCCTTGCCTTAGTAGGCAGTCATCATGATTTTCTGTGCCTGCAAAAATTCATCCCTAACGGGCTCACCTACCAATAAGGAGCCAGACATTCTGAACTTCAGCTAGGCTGGCACTAAACAATGGCACCTACTTGCTGCCAGGCCAGACTTTTTGGCTCGTATACATTGGCCTTGGATCACTTCTAAGGCATGAGGATACGTAAGAGAAGATTTTGATGGAACTGGAGTAAAAGATGTCATCCAGGAAGATGTATGAGCAAGAAAAAAGAGATGGGTTGGCCACTTGGTGAGAGCGAAAGATGAAAGACGGTTCCTTTGCTCCACTGGCATCTCCTTGAGGACAGAGGAAAGTAAGGAAGGGTGACATGGGTGGACCTCTTGAACTATATTCAATAGAGGCATGGACAATAGTCCCACAGAATGGGCAGACATGTATTGGGTTACAATCTCTATCACTGAAGGGACTTCCAAATAAATGAGCCCTCCATTGGAGTATTTGAGATACTTTAGAATATTTGAAAATTGTGCATATATATATATATATATATATATATATATTTGCTTTTTGGAGGGGGGAGGGCAGGGCAATTGGGGTTAAGTGACTTGCCCAAGGTCACACGACTAGTTTTTTTGTGTTTGTGTTAAATGTCTGAGGTCGGATTTGAACTCACGTCCTCCTGACTCCAGGGCTGGTGCTCTATTCACTGAGCCACCTAGCCACCCCTGTATGTATATTTTTGCCCTGTTTAACCTGTATGCACTTGTTTTAGTGCTTTGGAATTCTGGAAGTGCTACATTAACATTCTAGTTAACAAGTTCCAGTATCATTTTCTTTGGAGGCAGAAAGATAGAGAAGAAAGACAGAACAACCCTGGAGTTTCAAGAAAGAAAACCCCGGAGTGTGATTAGTGTCTGCTTGGCCAAAATCCTGTGCTTGTCACTTTCCCAGCAATGCTTTCCCTGCTCCCCAATCTTTTCTTTCTGGAGCAGACTTTGCTTCTGCCCCATCATTTGCGTTCCATCTATAGGTAGATGGTCCTTCATCAGTGAGTGCTCTCACTCATAAAGGAAATCACCCACATCACCTTATTTTGAATACAGATTGTGTGTAGAGAAGATCCTGAAGAAACAAAATCTCAACTGTATCAGAACATAAATGTAGAGCTGAATGAGGGTTTTTAAAACAGATATAAAATGGCTTCTCCATAGTAATAACAACAAACACAGTAATAATTGATATTAATACAGCATTTGGAGATTTCCAAAGACCTTTGTCCATAATAATCTCTCTTGAGCCTCATGATAACTCTATGAGGTAGGTATTCCTTCCATGTACCACATGTACCATGTACCACATAAGGTACCACACCTCATACATTTCAGTGTCCTGAGAGAAAACTCCTTTTTCTTCTTTATAGACGCAGTATAGTGGAAAGAACATTGGATTTGGAGTCAGACAGACCTGGGTTCAAATCCTAGCTCTGTAACCTTGAGCAATTCATTTAACCTCTCTTGGTCTCAGTTTTCTCATCTGTGAAGTGAGAGGGTTGAACTAAGTGATGTTTAAGGTTCCTTTTAGGTATAAATCTGTGATGCTTATTTTACAAATGAGAGTCAGAGAGGTTAAATTATTTATTCTAAATCATATATTAGGATTCACTTGCACTGAATATAAAAAACAAAACAAACTACCATGCCAAAGTCAGCTGACCTTGCACCTTTCCAGCAGCACCAGAAGATGCATTGTGGTAGCTGTTCTCCATGCTTGGTAGTCACAAAGTTAACGGTGTACTCCAAATACCCTGTATCCCCTTAACAAAGCTCGCATCCACGAATTTTTTTGCAAATCCTAGTGGAATCTATTTATAATATTATTTTATAAGTCTGAAGCAGCAGGTTATTGGTCTGAGTGGTATGTGGGGAGCTGAGGAACCCAGCCTTGCCTCAGGCTTATGAATACCAACCCACATCCCTGTACTGTAATAACTAGAAAAATCTCCCAGTCTCAATTGCTTATCCCCCACAAAATTGCATTTTTTAAAAGATATGTTATGGTTTCCTTTAAAGTAGTTGATGTTTAGCAATCCAATTATTCTCAAATGGTTCCATTTGGTATAATCTCTTAAATTAGATGTTGCCTTCTCTCCTCCCTACTGCCTTCCTAAGTATCTTTCTGATGGCTTCTATGTGCACACCTGTAGCCTTCAGCTTATTACTTACATTATTCATTCCATTCTAGTCTCCAATTAATGCGCAAGAGTCTACTACTCATACGTTTCCCTAGTTCAGTAGGGAGATGAACCAACTGGACTCTGTATGAATCACCTTATCCCAGAATTCTCCCCTCTGTTCTGGACTTCACTCAGTAAGGAAAATGCCAAAGCCATTGGAGCAGCAAATGATTTGTCATCTCAGACCTCACTGGCAGCGGAACATCTTCATTCCCTCTTTATTATATACACTTTCCTGGCAGGAATTGATTGGGAGTATTGCAGTTTCTCCAAATTTCCCCACCTGAGCTATGGGGTCATAACTGGCCATTTTTGCAAATCAACTTTTCCACACAAATTCAGTTAGGGTTGTTGGGAGAGACCCCAGGACACAGTAAGGTGGCAACATTGGGAAAAAGAGAATAAAGGAGGGTCTGGTCAAAGAAGAGCTTGCCAGGAATGCAGAGACAGCTGTACAGAGACAAAGTGTGCCATCTGGTTTCTTCCATTAAGTGTGTGTGTGTGTGTGTGTGTGTGTGTGTATGTACATTACATTGATCATTTTCATGGTTCTTTGGAAAAATCTCTGGATATGCCTTTGGACAACTGAAGTTCAAGTACCAGTTTTGTCAATTACCAGCTCCATGACCTTGGACAAATCATTTCAACTCTGTGGAAGACTCTATTTTAATAAATTATTCTTGCTAGCTGGGAGCTAGGCTCAGTGATTTCTTCTGTTGAAGGGTAGGAATTACTAATAATACCTTATACCCTTCAGTGCTCTGAGACAAAACTTCTCTCACTCTGCCCTAGTTATACTGCTGCTTGGTTCTCTCTTCTTTCTGGGTCCATCTTGGCATTAGATGTTCTATCATCATGGTATAACAAGCAACCCAGGCAGTTTTTGACTTACAGACTCGACTGTCTAAAGTTCTACTCACATCCTCAGTAGCTGGGAGCCTGCCCTTACCACCGTCTTGTGGGCCTCTGTGAAAACATTTGGAGTTTCTGGAGGATCTTTGTAGAAACAGGAAAGAAACTGTGAAAAATAGTAGTAGTTTAGGGGAGCTAGGGGGCCAGAAGCAGCTAGGTGGCACAGTGGATAGAGTGCTGGATCAAGTCAGCAAGATCTGAGTCCAGATTTGGCCTCAGATACTTCATAGTTGTGTGACCCTGGGCAAGTCATTTTAACCTCATTTTCCTCATCTGTAAAATGAGTTAGAAGAAGGACACGGCAAACCACTTCAGTGGTTTAATTGGCCAAGAAAACCCCAAAAGGGGCTGCAAAGAGTCAGGCATGATTGAACAACAGCAAAGGAAGCTGACCTATTAGGATCAGCTGGGTGAAGTGGGCCTACTTACTTACTCCTACCCTCAACGCTGCCCTACCTCTATCTGCTTAATTTTTATTTTACATTTGACTTTGTTGCACTTCCTGAAATAATACCAATGAGGAATTCATTATCTTTTCAAAACTGCAAATTCCTTTGGGGGGGTTACGGGGCTATATTCACATAATAGTGTGGATTAGTTTAATCATATTGCTTCGTTAGAATGAGTTTAATCATTTTGTTCATTCAGTTGAGATTATCTTCAATAAGGAAATAGGAGTTTGGGTTGCAAGAAGGGGAAGTCAGTAATTTTGGCTCAGGTAGGTTTACTAAGAGAAGGAAGGGGAGGACAGATGTAGGTAAGATGACATCACAATGTATTTAAGGGTAGGCACCTGTGGATCAAAGGGCAGAGGCCTCAAAAAGTTCATATTTTTATTTAGTTGTTTCATTAGTGTCCAAGTGTTTGGAACTCAATCTGAGGTTTTCTTAGCAAAGATACTGGAGTGGTTTGCCATTTCCTTCTCCAGCTCATTTTACAGATGGGGAAACTGAGGTAAGCAGGGTTAAGTGACTTCCCTAGGGTCACACAGCTAGTAAGTGTCTGAGTCAGATTTGACAGGAAGATGAGAATTCTTTTTTTTTTTTTTAAAGAAATCGGGGTTAAGTAACTTGCTCAAGGTTACATGGCCAGGTGTTTCGGGGTGAGTAATAAGTGAGTCCAGATTCGATCCACATGTCATCCCGACACTGGAGCCAGTGCTCTTACTCACTGTGCTACCTGGCTGCCCCGAAGATGAGAATTCTTGACTCTAGACCCAGCACTCTATCCACTGTCCCACCTAGTTGCCCTAAGAAAGTTAAGGAGGGGTCCTGAAAAAATTTGGAAGGATATCAATGCTAAACTACATTTTTTGTTGCTTTTGCCCAGCCCTGCACCTAGAAACTGGAAACTGTAACTGTATTTCTTCTTCTCTTTCAATTTCTTCTCCTTCTTGCTCCATGTGATACCTTCCCCTCAAATTTAGATTAAGCTTAATAGTATTGTGATTCAGCTCTATTATGCGATCACTATGGATGCAATCTATGGCCTGAAACCCCAGTTCTGGGTTTAAGTGGGATGGGCTCGGTGTTGGAAGTTTTCCCTAAACGCATCAGCACTCAATTCATTTTGTCCCCATCCTAGATCTAACCTGGGAACATTAGAATAAACATCAATACCACTCTTCTTCCTGGGGAAGATGGAGTGCAGTGAAGAGGGAAGAAGAGTGGTATTGATGT
>NW_027187419.1:61281345-61334471 GCF_028583685.1 Petaurus breviceps papuanus | reverse complement strand
ACATCAATACCACTCTTCTTCCCTCTTCACTGCACTCCATCTTCCCCAGGAAGAAGAGTGGTATTGATGTTTATTCTAATGTTCCCAGGTTAGATCTAGGATGGGGACAAAATGAATTGAGTGTGAAACAAAACTAATAGCAGAAGATGAGTAAATATTAGAGGAACTAGTCTGGGAACGGAAGTTGTGAAATGTTGGAGCTTTCTTTTAGAACTTTCTCTCAATTATATTATATTCAAATAGCATTTAAAAAATTCCTCTTATGTGCAAGGCTAGGTACTAGGTTTTGTGGTTACAAAGATGAACAATGATGTTGTCCCAATCCTCAAGGTACTTAAATTATATTAAAATAATATTGATATACTCATGTAAGGAAATTCATGAATGGAAGAGATGATGGATGAAGTATGGGACAGAAGGTCTGGATGAGAGTCAATGGAGGGAGATGAAACAATTTTGTGATATGCAATAGACTATCCACCCAAAAGGACAAAATCAATTATTTCAGGAAATAGTTTATAAATATTTCATGATGGCATAGTAGAGTAATGATCAAGGACTTCAACTATCCTTCAGATATCTGGAGCTCTCTGGGCTAAAAACAGAGCACAAAATTCTTGACTTGCCTTAATTATGATTTAATTCTTCAAAAGGTGGATAAAACAACAAGGGTGTAAGCACCAACTCAGTAATCTCCTTGGTGAACAAGCCCTGGGAAAGGAAGGAAAGAAGCATTTATTAAGTACCTACTATGTGCCAACTTGGCAATTATTATCTCATTTGATCCTCACAATAATCCTGAGAGGTAAGCACCATTATTAACTCCATTATACACTTGAGGAAACTGAGGAAAACAAAGTTAAATCATTTACCCAGGGTCACAAAGGTAGTCAGTGTCTAAAACAGGATTTGAACTCAGGGCTTTCTGACTCCAGTGTGCTCCATCCACTAGTTGCCTAGGTAAGCTCAACTTCCCTGGGTCATCCAATCAAAGTAAGGCCTTATAATAATGGCAGAAAGCCACTTTTTCACACCTGTGGGGAGTTTGACTATCAACTAACCACTGATTCCCCAAGCATTCTCAGCAATGCCCCTCTCCTCTCCAAACCCCTATGAATTGGAGTCAGTCTCCAAATCTTGACCTGTACACCAGGTCCAGGCCCACTGCTCCTTCTCCCTAAATGTCCAGTCCTGTTTGATCTATATGAGAATCCTATAAAAACCCACTAGGCCTTATTGCTGCTGGTGCCTTCCTCTACCAGGCACCCCCTGGGACCTAAAGATCCTCCCTGGCTGTACCTCATTTTGTGAGTACTTCCTCTCAATAAAGTTTGCTGACTTTACTTTCTCTGGCTCCTGTCTTGTGCTGTGTTCTGCCTTTTCATGCTCCACCCTCTCCTTAGACTGTATCTTGGAATCCAGAACCTTACTCAAACTATCTTAAGACAAAGGGTAACAATAACAAGATGGGACTGATTGCAGAAACAGAAATGTTGGGAAATGTGGGGGGAAGTAACCACCCCATCTTAAAGATTATGGTAAATAAGGGAAAGCTGAGTATATTCTGAATTTTACTCTAGATTTTGGGAAAGTTGTTTTCAAAGAATAGAGGAAGGATAGATAGAATCCTATAACCTAAAACAGGGAGAGTTGATTCAGGAGAAAACGGAAATTCTCAACAAAGAAATTCTAATGACCTATAGCCAAATACTTCCATTGAGGAAGAAAAATGGGAGTTTCCTAAAGAGACTGATTTGAAAGCATATAAATCCCTCTTTTCTACAAGGAGACCATATTTTTTTTCCTAGAAGTTCCTTAAAAATTCTCTCCAATGTATTTACTACATCTGATAAGACTCCTATTTAAGTAGCTCAGTCTTTTCAGAATTTCACTTAAAATCACAATTTAGGCATCAAAAGACTATAATGGACAAATGTTTCCATTTTCATGAAAGGGGAAATTACAAGGGATACAGCCAAATGTTGCAGCATGTAAAGCACTAGGCCTGCAATAGGGAAGACCTGAGTTCAAGTCCAAACATTTAACTAGCTATATTAAAAAAAAAACTTTGCTTGACTCAATTTCCCCATTGGTAAAATTGGGATCATAATAGAATTTACCTCACAGAGTTGTTGTGGCAATCAAATGAGATGATATTTGTAAAATACTTTGCAAAACTTAGAGCATTACATAAAGGTTAGGTATTATCATTATTATCTCATTCAGGGGTTCTTAACCTGGAGCCCATAGACCCGCCTAGACCTCTCCACCCACAAAGTATGCAGATACATTTCAGAGGTTCTGTGGAATTGGATGGGGAAAATTTATATCCTTACTTTTATTGATCTTTGTAATCCTATGGATTTTGTTTTTATGCATTTAAAAGCATTATCTTGAGAAGGGGTCCATCAGCTTCACCAGACTGTCAAAAGGGTCTGTGACAAACACAAAAACATTAAGGACCACTGATCTACTTCAACCTCCTTGTTTTATTCAGGAAACTGAGGTCTAGAGTGGCAACCTGATTTGCCAAAAAGTTATGTGACAAAATGGGAGCAGAATCCAGACCTAATCCAGAACAGCTACATCATGGTGGTAGTTATCATGGGCAATAGTTGGGTTTTTTTTCCACTTTCTATTTCAGAATAATCAGAGATGATGTGGAGTCTTATAAATGTAAGGGTATATTTTCAACAGTCCAAATTCTGAAAAAGATCAAAGGTAACTTGGACTCAGTATCAACCGGCTTCCAAATGGGAGGGTACCCAAGGTCATGTAGTTGGTTCCAGGTTTTTTGTCCTCCATATCAATTGGTATCAGAATGCAAAGGAGGGCTCCCTTGAAAGTGAAAAAATGTACAGTGTGTAGACTTACAGACTCCATGAAGACAGGGGGATCAAGGCTTACTTGCTTCTCTGGGAGAGACATGGTTTTGCAGAGGAAGCTCCCAGGTTCCCGAAGTGGCAAGAATATCAAGATGATCCACCC
The DNA here is from genome assembly GCF_028583685.1 of Petaurus breviceps papuanus. Lineage (NCBI taxonomy): Eukaryota > Metazoa > Chordata > Mammalia > Diprotodontia > Petauridae > Petaurus > Petaurus breviceps. The sequence continues at coordinate 61,331,483 of NW_027187419.1, read as the reverse complement.
TGGTCTTTTCCCATTGAGAATCAAAGGGCCTTAACTTGCCATTGGACAGTCAGTCCCCATGAGGACATATCCAGTTGGTGCCATTGAAGCCCCTGGAATCTTATGCCTATGGCTTTGTGCCTCATCCTGGAATGGGACCAAGTGGAACAGCTGAGTGGCACAGGGAAGCTAGGTGGTACAGTGAATTGAGTGCCAGGCCTGGAGCCCTCATCTTCCTCAGTTCAAATCTGGCTTCAGACAATTACTAGCTATGTGACCCTGGACAAGTCCCTTAACCCTGTTTACCTCAGTTTCCTCATCTCTAAAATGAGCCAGAGCTTCTCCAACTCAATGACAAACCATTCCAGTATCTTTGCCAAGAAAAATGCAAATAGGGTTGTGAAGAGTCAGACACAACTGAAATGACTAAATATTAACAATAGAACTAGTTAGGGAAGGTTACATCAAAGAATTTTGAGCTGTAGTTTGAAGGAGGCACAAAATTTGGAGAATTGCTAACAAGCAACAAAATAAAAAAATTTGAGTTTTTTCTCTGCTCAAAACATCTATTGTAGTGGATGTATAGGGAGAAAAAGAAAAACACCCCCAGAATAGTCAACAAGAGGTAGAAGGAAGAAAACCAGTCATACACTAGATTATCTGCATACTGGGTTTTGGTCAGGAATTGATTTTAATCTCTATTCCCAAACTGGTCCATTGACTTTCTTGCACAATGCAGCACCTGCCCTGCTGAACAGTGTATTGAGAGTGCCACAGAATCATCCCTGCCAAGTGGGAAGAGTCTAATCCCAGCCTTTGATCTTTAGCCAGATGGCTTTCAACCCACCTCGATTTTTTTATTTTGTTACTGTTAAATCATCGCCCACTATTCCATTGAGTCACTGCCATTCTCTCAGAGGGATGCCTTTATCCACTGACCCTGGTAATTGCTTTTTCTATTAGCTTTATTCTTCAAAAATAATGAGCTTCTACAGAATTGCAATATCAAAGGCTCCACTGGTGACATCCACAGTAAATCTCCTCTGGCTCTGGGTGATACAAACAAGGATGAGCTCACTGCAGACTCCTCTTTGACACTGGCATTTCCACAACAAAGGATGAGATGACTGTACTTTGTTGGTGAGGGAAGGAAGATGGAGGAGAGTGGCTCTACCAAGCCCTGGCAGAGACTGAAGGAGGGCTATAAGTCAACCTCCCTCTCCCCAGCTCCCAGTCTGGAAAATCTAGTCCTTCATCTAGAATCACTTGGAGTGAAACTTGCCTCTGTGACCTCAGCTGCTCTAGCCAATGTCAGGGAGGTTCTCACCAGTTATTCTAGCTGTATTGGGGTCAGAGTGGAGAGCCGGCAAAGTCTGGGCATCTGGGTCTTAATGTCTTTATGGCTATAAGCAAACTATTTAGGAAAGGAAAATCAATGTATACTTAAGACGTGTTTTAGAGTTTTCAGGAACTTCCCCCTATTTCCTCACCATGCAACCTTCTCTGCTGCCATCATGCTCACACTGCCCCAATGGCAAACTTGGATCCTGCCTCATTCAGATATTCATGTCAAACTGGTGTGTCCTCCCCTAGTGAAGGAAATTCTGAACCCAAATTCTGAGGCAGTTGCTAGTGAAGATGCGTCTCTTTTTTTGGTACTTTGTGACCGGTTGTCAATAGATATGTGATGGGCATTATAGGGAGACCCCTTCCTCCTCAGTGGCTCTGGCCAGAATATACCCCATGGAGCACGCCTACAGCTAAGTCTCTTCCAGGAGCACATATCTTGTCCTTAGAGTTAAGCCTGTTTTGGTAACTCATGTGCCCTGACACTTTGATGTAAGACATGGACAACTTGAAGTTACTGGTGGGTTTTCTTTTGACATATTCCCTCCCCGTCTCTTTCCCTTTGCAGGGGAAGGGTAGACTGAATCTAAACTGTCTCAGAGAAGCCTGGTCATGAAACCAGGAAGAATTGTCTGCTTAGTTAATTAGTTAGTCTTTAAAAGAGTGCATTTACCCTCTGGTTTTCTCTCTCTGTCTCTCTCTCTCATTTCCTATAATGGAAGAAAAAGAAATATCCTCCCTCCCCCCAAATGAAGATTGTGCACACGTGGTAGCTACAGTATGTTCTACCTGAGTGAATCTGAAGCAAGCTCTTAGACCCCTGGCTCCTGCCTTTGCTTTGTGTTTCTTTTTCTGAACAGGCTCATGGCAGGCCTGCCTCGGAGTCACCCTTCCCCTCTTCACACCCCACTACCATAGTTTAGGGGAATGTGATGGCTATCTTCAGATGTTGAAGATCTATCATGTATAGTCATAGTAGCAGCAGTAATACCTAGCATTTTATCATCACAACAACCCTAAGAGGTAGGTGCTACTGTTATCATCCACATTTCACAGATAAACTGAGGCAGAGATTAAGTGACTTGCCCAAGGTCACACAGCTAGTAAATGTCTGGAACCATGTTTGAACTCAAGTCTTTCTGACTCCAGGTCCAGTGCTCTATATACTGTGCCACCTAGATTAAATTTATTTTGTCTGTCTCTAAAGGGAAAGACAAAGAACCAGTGGCTAAAAGTAATGCATTCTGGCACAATATAGTTGTAATGGATGTGTCTGGCTTCAAGTCTATTCCATTTTAGTTTATATTAGATGTTGGAACAAAATAAGCCACGTGTAGTTCATTCATCAGGGCTATATTTAACCTAAGCATAGAAAACACATCCAATATGGGATACTTCAGTACTTAGCTTGGTTAGACTGGGCCCTCCTCACCTCCATATGGAAATTTGGTTGGTCAGTAGTTGGTCAGTGTATATTAACCCTAGGAGCCTTCAATATCCACCAAGTCTAAAAGGCCTGGACTCCATATGGTTGACTTTGTTATGTCCTTAGTTGACCAAGAAGAAAATCAGTAAGGCCAGTGGCTGCTGGGAAGCTTTGTCAAGGTAGTCATGGATTGATCCTCAGCCCATGGGCCAGTGAAGTGTTGGGGACACCTTTGACTCTGTTCAGGGGGAAAAATAGCCCCAGATCATATGACAAGGAGTTGAGAGAAACCCAGGTAGAAACCTAGATCCTATAACATCAAGCGATCAAATAGTGATCTTGAGAAGGACATTTCCAGCCTTTTGAATTCAAGAGATGAGGAGCTCGGGTGATGTTGGTTGACCTGTAATCAACAACCAGCACAAAGAGCATGGGCACAACCTCTGCCAAAGTCATGATCTTGAGAGCTTCAAAGACAAGGGCAAGGTGAAATGCCTATTCAACACTGCCACTAAGTGATTCATGTTCTAGGGTTTTGAGAATCAAACTTCTTGGAGCTTTGTAGTTACAAGTTACTGCTTCACGTTTTAAGTCTAGTCAAAGTTTGCTTGCAAATCTTTTGTTTTGAGCATTTCTTTTGTCTATAGGAAATATATAGCTAGGTAGTGCAGTGAATAGAACACGGGGCCCAGTCACAAGACCTGAGTTCAAATATGGCCTCAGACACTTCCTAGCTATGTGACCCTGGGTAAGGCACTTACCCCTTTTTTGCCTCCGTTTCCTTATCTATAAAATGATAATAATAGCACCTGCCTCCCAGGGTTGTTTTAAGGATCAAATGAGACAATAATTATAAAATATTTAGCACATAGTAAGCACTAAATACAAATGTTAGCTCTTTTTTAATCTACATTATACTTTAAGCCTCTTTCCATTCCCTTTTGGAGTGATCTAAGACATGAACTTTAAGTAATTTCCCTCAGGGATCCAGAAAGGGTGTCCAAAGGGTGAGAAAAAGTGCCCAAATTTTGTTTTAGAGGATGGGCTCCCTCATGACTAGCCTCATGTGGGTCTAGAACCAGGCGACCCTTGGGAGGGAGAGGGCCAGTGCCCTAGTCCCACTGGGCCCAACAATGGTACTGTGTTATTACACTCCTCAGAGTAATAAAATTTCAGGCTGAAGGCCAAAACTTTCAAGTTCTGGCCCATAAGATTGAAGAGCTAGCAGGGATTTTAGAGGTCATCTAATCCAGGGGTTCCAAACCTTCCTTCAGCAGTATGTTTTTAATTAATTGAAGTAAATGCTATATCTCACTTAGAGGTCAGTGAAAATAAAGATAAATTTAGTTCCTGTCCAAATTCATGAAATTTCTGAAGTCTATCCAAGGACCCCTTGTTAAGGACTTCTGATATAGCCCAACCCCTTTGATTTATAGATTAAAAGCTCTCAGAGGTAAAGAGACCTGGGTCTCTGCCACCTCCTAAAACTGATTTGAAGGGATACTGTCAGAGTAAATGGTTTTTTTTATCTTTGTAGCTCCCCTAACACCTAGCACGATGCTTTTCACAAAGCAGACAATAGATATTTGTTTAATGTAATTGGTTTTTATAGGGTTTTAACATTTCCACTTAGGGAGGAAAGCATTGTGGCTGTCAGAGGCCCTCACACTCTAATGAACAGCATGTACACCAGTACTTCTCAATTTATTTTCACAATGACAAATGCTTATGTCTAAATTTTGCACCATATTCTGAGAAAGAGGGGAGGATGTCCACTAGTCAATAATACAAATTAGCCTAAGGAGCAAGTGTTCAAGTGCTGCTACTTCTTGGGGTTCCCCACATACAACATAATCTCCCATCTCTGTGCCTTTGCACAGGCTGTCCCTCAGTGTCCCTGGAACACTTTCCTTGTTGACTTCTACATCTTAGAACCCCAAGCTGCCTTCAAAGCTCAGCTCAAGAATCACCCTCTAGTCATTTCTGATCCCCACACTAGCTTGCTAGCTTCTCCTACCCCCATTACTATTTTGTGTGTGTGTACAGAAAGATACACACACACACACACGTATTTCTTACCTTGTTCTTTGTTGTTGAGTCGTTTTTCAGTCATGTCTGACTCTTCATGATTCATGTGGCATTTTCTTGGCAAAGATACTAGAGTAGTTTTCCATTTCCTTCTTTAGCTCATTTTACAGGTGAGAAAACTGAAGCAGAGTAAAGTGACTTGCCCAAGGTTATCTGGCTAGTAAGAATCTGAGGCTGGATTTGAACTCAGGTCTTCCTCACTCCAGGCCCAGCTCTATATCCATTGTGCCACCTAACTGCCCTATTTCTTATCTACATATATAGATAAATTCATATGTGTGTATGTATGTATACATATTATATATGCATACACATGCATATATATATATATATATACACAGACATATACATATACATATTATCTCCTGAGGTAGAATGTAAGTTTCTTGAGGGCAAAGATGATTACATTTTTGACATTGTATTCTTTCATGCTTTAGCACAGTACCTTATACATAGTAGGAACTTGGTCAATGTTAGTTGATTGACTGGTAAAGAACTGGTGGCCATGAGGAATATTTAAGTGTTTATTTACTTTTGAAAATGGAGGGAGAGTGTCTGTGGGACTGAAGTCAGGGGACAGGAGTGTCAGCGTCATATAGGCAAATACTCTTACTGGAAGGCAGGTCTCTAGTAGGTTTCCAAGTTAAGAAAATGATAATATAGACATACTTTGGCAAAGGGCGCCTGGGAGAGGAAAAGAGGAAATGCTAAGTTAACCCCCATCCCCACAGGTGCACTCTCCACTTTGCAGGCAAGAATCAGTCAGTCAACACAAATTTATTTAGCGCTTAGCGCCAGGCATTGTGCTAAGCATTGGGGATGCAAAGAAAGACAAAAACATAGGAGCTTACAGATTAGTGGGAGAAACGACATGCAAATATTAGGCCCAAATAAGATGCACAGAGTATAAATGAGAGGGAATTGCTGAGGGGAGGCAGCAGTGGTGGAGGAAGGGTGGGGAAGGTCTCCTGCAGAAGACTCGATCTGAGCTGAATGTTGAAGGAGGACAGAGAAACCAGAAGGCAGAGATGAAGGGAGAGTATCTCCGGTACAAGGGACAGCCGGTGGAAAGGCACAGGATGACAAGATAGAGAGCCATGTGTAAGGAACAAGATGTTTGTCTTTACATTTTAGGAAGCAAATTCCCTAGTCCTAATCTAGTGATAGCCCTGTCACTATTTATCTCTCTGTGTGACTTAGAAAAGTCACAGCATGTCTGGGCCTCAGTTTCTTTTCTGTAAACGTGAAGGATTTGGGCTGAATGATGTCTACTCTCCAAACAACTGCTGACTGCTTTCCCCTAAATGCGTCCTGATTTCTTTGCTGTAACTCAGACATTTGAAAAGAGGAAAGGAACCATAATCTACCTGAATTAGCCACCCAGGGCCTTAAATAAGGGGTGCTGTTAAATTTTGTTTCTCCATTTCCAGCCTTTTGTTTGCTTGTAGCCTTAGTGGGAGTTATTGCACTTCGATTTTATGGTGGAAGAATTAGATTTCTAATATTTTTAATGGGAAATGAGCTCCTTAAGCATCATGCTCAGTGGCTATACACAATAAACAAGGGAAACAAGTGCTAGAAAATCATTAAATCTGATACTTCATTGCAGGAGGATAAGCCTAGAGGGAAGGGGTGCCCAGTGACTAAGCAGGAGAAATCACTAGTTCATCTGGGAGTCTCAGGCCCTTCTTGTCTCACTGGTAGAGGAAGTAATAACTTGCAGCATCCTTAGGCATTTAAAAATCATTTTAAGGCAGCTGGTTAGTAGTTCATCATAGCAAGGAGGACTTTGGAAATCCAAACTTTTTGCTCCTTCTTGAATAGAATTAAGTTCTGGGGTCACTTTGAAAACAGAAAATGGAACAGGAGGGGCAAATCACTCTGAAAAAATAACAGACCTTTCTGAAGCCATCCACCAGATCACAGGCTTGAGAGAAAATTAAATCTCTCCAAGGGAGAGAAGGAATTTATAGGATCATCAATTTAGACTAGCTAAAAGGAGACTCAGAAGTCAGAGCTAAGCCAGAGGCATCTAGCTTAATGTCCTCACTTTACAGATGAAGAAACTGAGGCCCAGAGAGGTCAAATTACTTGCCCAGAGTCGTATTAGTAGCAGAACTAGGATTTGAACACTGGGTTTTCTGATTTTATTGCATCACACTGAATTATTTCCTCTAGAGAATTCTATGGTATAGACCAGAAGTGTCATACACTGGCCGCAATGGGCAACAAAACTCTCAATATCACCTGTACCAGATTAAAATATGCTTGGAAAATGTTTGACCAAATAAATAAAAATAGAACATAAGTAATTTTAATTATGATTTTTTAAAGTCAATATATGGCTGACGGGGATCTCTTTATACTTGAGTTTAATACCTCTGGCGTAAAGTAACAGTTCAGCTATAGGCAAAATTTGTGGAATAATAAACTCTCAATCTCTTTTATTTCCTTCTTGGTGCCTCTCTTTTCTCCTTCTGGGACAAAAACACTTTCCTCAGTAACAATCTACTCTTAGGAAAGGATCTCACACCAGTCATTTATACCTTTTTTTCTTCTAAGCTCACATAGAAGGTCTACTTCCGTGTCCCATCCTGGTATGTTGGTGACCTTGAGTTCTGCCAGGGAAGTGCAGACTCTGGCAGGTTCTCCAAGCTGGAAAGGCTTCATGTGCATTCCTAGGAACAGACTATGCTATCAAAGGAGCAGCTGAGTCCAGAGTAATTCAATGTTAGCCACTAAGTAATGAATTCTTTGGTCATGGTGACCCATGATAAAGATAAATACACAAAATGTCCCGCAGTCATGGGCAGCTCCTTCTGCTTCCATGATGACAGTGGCAGAGGGGTGGAAAAGGGGGCTAGAACCAGTCTTTTTGCATCATCTACAGCATATGCACCATTAATTTAGCTATTAGTAACCTAAATATAAGATCTTTGTTCAATAATCAACAAGCTGATATACTCCCCAAACAACCCAGTCACATTCATATAGACATTATGGATGGAAATTAACCCAGAAGGCATAAAGGAGTTGCAGCCAAATGGAGGGATGATTTCACAGGTTTTCCTTGGAGAAGAGAATAAAAGAGTTGGCAGCATTGGTTTAATTGTTTACCTGAAGGCAACAGGAAATCTATTTCATGGAATACTTGGTCAACTTGCTTTGTAGTAATTATGATGTATATAAGCAAACAGACTGCCATGGAAATGAATTTAGCTTCTCTGGCAATCATTCACCCATCATCATTTATTTAGCACCCACTATGCACCAGGCTTTGTACTCATTTATTGCAGAAGATGAAGATGTAGAGTTTTTAAAGAACTGGCCAAAATCTCACAAAACAAGTCCATATATATATATATATATATATATACATATACCAGTGATTTTAATGTGAAAGTGGGGAGACAGGAGGATGCTAAAAATCATTAAAACATTTGGTTTAATTGTACACCGTAACAGCAACATCATGTGATAATCAACTATGATTGACTTAGCTCTGAGTTCTCAGCAATACAATGTTCTAAGATAACTTCAAAAGACTCATGATGGAAAATGCTGTCCATTTCCAGAGAAAGAACTATGAATGCAGATAGAAGTGCATTATTCTCCACTTTTTTGGGGGGGAGGGTTGTTTGTCATAATTTTTCCCTTCTGTTTCTTCTTTCACAACATGACTCATGTGGAAATATGTTTAACATTATTGCACACATATAATCTATAGCAGATTGCTTGACACATTAGGGAGGAAGAAAGTGTGAGAGGGAAGGAGAAAAATTTGGAATGCAAAATCTTTAAAAAATGAATGCTGAAAATTTTTTTAAAAATATGGTTTAGATTAAGAAACTAAAAAACCAAGAGGTGGAGTCAAGATGGTAGAGTACAAGCAGCAACTCAGCAGAACTTTCTCAACATTTCCCCCTCCCCCACCCTAAACAATATCAAAATGATGACTCCAATTCTGGAGTGGCAGAACCAACAAAAAAGTTGAGGTGAGGCATTTTTCCAGACCAAGACAACTTAGGAAGTTGGCAGGAGAGGTCTGTGACACTGGGGTGGAAAGACCACCCCGAGCACAGCACCCTTGGCAACACCAGCAGCAGGTGTTGGAAGTAGCTACAACAATGGCAGCAGCAGCTTTGGGAACTCTCAACCCAGAACTGGGCTGACCAAGGTCAGAAAACTGGGCAGAAAGAGATTACTTTACTGGCACTGGATGCAGGTCCCTGTTGCATTTCTTATACAAAGTTCTAGGTCCCAGTTTGAGGAGCACTAGCACTTGAGGTTGCAGGAGAGCAAAGGGGTTTTGATAAAGTTCCAGGGCCAAGATGAGTTCTAACACTTGTGGCTATAGGGGAGTAAGATCCCATCCTGGGTAAAGATCACAGCACAGGGCAGGAAAGCTGTGACAACATCTCTCTTTGGACCATACCACTTTGAAAACACCCCCAAACTTACAAACTTTCAGAACTAGCTCTGAAATCAGAAGCAAAAACAACAACAATAAAACAAAAAACAAAGCATGGGACAATGCCCCCTCTATTTGGTGAAGCTAGCCCAAATTTAACATAAGTTAAAAGTCAAGAAATAGGTTATAAAAATAAGCCTGACCACAAAATTCTTTTATGGTGACAGGGAAGATCAAAGCACAAACTCAGAAGAAGATACTGATGTCAAAACAGCTACAGGAAAAGCCTCAAATAAAAGTGTTAATTGGACACAAGTTCAACAAGAATTCCCAGAAACGCTCAAAAAGGAGTTTAACAATCAAATAAAAAGGTGGAAGAAAAATTGGGAAAACAATTAAGAACGATGCAATAAAAGTATGAAAAGAGGTCAACAACTTGGTAAAAGAGGCAAAAAAAATTCACCGAAGAACTCCTTAAGAAGTTGAATTGGCCAAATGGAAAAAGAGGTACAAAAATTCACTGAAGGAAAGAAGCCAAATGGAAAAGAAAGTAAAAAAATCTCACTGAAGAAAATAATTCCTTAAAAATTAGAATTTATCAAGTGGAAGCTCATGACTCCATGAGACATGAAAAAGAATAAAACAAAATCAAAAGAAAGAGAAAAAAACCTCTGTTTGTATTCTCTGAAGTTCAGGGTGCTGAACTAGGTAAATGACATATGTTTGATTAAAGCAAGATTGTTAACCCATTTTGAGTTGCTTTCCTTAAGAAAAGCAGATCTAGGAATGTGTGCTAGCAGCCATCCTGGGTATGCTAGGATGCTTGCTGCTACAAACACTCATGCCTACTTAAAAAAAAAACAAAACACTAGAAAGCACAGGAAACAATGAATCTTTCCTTAAAATTATAAGTAGTATCTATCTAAAACCACCAGCAAGCTTTATCTGTAATGTGGGCAATCTAGAAGCCACCTTGCCAATAAGATTAGGGGTGAAGCAAAAGTGTTCATTATCACCACTATTATTCAATATTGTGCTGAAAATGTTAGCTATAGCAATAAGAAAAGAACAAATTGAATGAATTGGAATGCAATGAGGAAACAAAACTATCACTCTTTGCAGACAATATGATGGTATGCTTAGAGAAGCCTGGAGAAGCAACTAAAAAGCTAGTTGAAATAATTAACAACTTTAGCAAAGTTGTAGGATATAAAATAAACCCACATAAATCAGCATTTCTACATTTTACCAATGAACTCTAGCAGCAAGAAAGAGGAATTCCATTTAAAATAACTATAGACAATATAAAATACTTGGAAGTCTATCTGCCAAGAAAAAATATGGGAATGATATGACTACAATTACAAAAACAAATCTAAACAGTTGGAGGAATATTCATTGATCATGGGCAGGCCAAGCCAGCATAATAAAAATGACAATTATACCTATATTAAGTTGCTTATTCAGTGTCATACCAATCAAATTACAAAAAAATTATTTTATAGAGCTAGAAAAAATGGAAATTAAATTCATCTCAAAGAACAAAAGGTCAAAAATATCAAGGGAATCAATGAAAAAAAAATGTGAAGGAAGGTGGCTTAGCAGTACCAGATCTTAAACTGCATTACAAAGTAGTAATCATCAAAACAATTTGGTATTGGCTCAGAAATAGGGTGGTGGTTCAGTGGAATAGGTTAGATACACAATGCATAGTAGTGAATGACAGTAATCTAATGATTGATAAATTCAAAGATCCAAGCTTTGGGGACAGAAACTCAATATTTGACAAAAACTGCTGGTAAAACTGGAAAACAGTTTGGCAGAAACTAGGTATAGACCAACATGTACATACAGTATTCCAAGATAACTTCAAAATAGGTACGTTATTTAGACATACAGGGTGATATCATAAGCAAAATAGGGGAGCATGGAAAATTTAACAGTCAGATCTGTGGATAAGGGAAGAATTTACGACCAAAAAAGAGACAGAACAATAATCTGTAAAGCATATGATTTTTATTACATTAAATTAAAAAGATTTTGCACAAACAAACCAATGCAACCAAAATAAGAATAAAAGCAGGAAAATGAGAAGGGGGATTTTATAGCAAAGTTCTCAAATAAAGGCTTCTTTTTTAGATATATAGAGAACTGTATCTGATTTATAAGAATGTAAGTCATTCCCATTTGATAAATGGTCAAAGAATATAAAAAAGCAGTTTTCAAACAAAGAAATCAAAACTATCTATAGTCATATGAAAAAATGCTCTAAATCACTATTGATTGGAGAAATGCAAATTTAAACAACTCTGAGATACCACCTACTGGATAATATGACAGAAAAGGAAAATGACAAGTGTTGCCAGAGATATGGAAAAGTTGGGACTCTAATACCTTGGTGGTGTTGGGAAATGATCTAACAATTCTAGAGAGAAATTTGGAACTATGCCCAAAAGGCTACAAAAATGTGCATACCTGTTGATCCAGCAATATTACTACTATGTCTATATCCCAAAGAGATCAAGTAAAAGGGAAAAAGACCTATATGCACAAAAATATTTATAGCAGTTTTTTTATGATAGCAAAAAAAAAATGGGAAATTGAGATGTCCATCAATTGGGGAATGACTGCACAAGTAGTGGTATGTGATTGTGATGGAATACTATTGTGTTACAAGAAATGACAAGCAGGTGGTGGTTTTAGAAAAGGGTGGTTTAGAAAATTCTGGGAAGACTTAGGTGAGCTGATGCAAAGTAAAGTGAGCAGAACCAAGAGAACAGTGTACACAGTAACAGTAATATCATATAATGGCCAACTGTGAATGACAGCTATTCTCAGTAGTACAATGATACAAGACAATTCCAAAGGACTTATGATAAAAAAAAAAAAGGTATCCACCTCCAGAGAGAGAACTGATGGAGTCTGAATGCAGATCGAAGCACAATTTTTTCACTATATTTTTCTTGCTTTTTTTTTTTTTACAACATGGCTAAGAGGGATATGTTTTGCATGACTTCACATGTGTAATCAATATCACATTATTTTCGTTCTCAATGGTAGAAGGGAAGGAGAGAATTAAAAACTCAAAATTGAAATAAATTAAAAAGAAATAATAAATTTGGGAAAAAAGAAATTAAAAAAAAAACAAAGGCATTGAGAATTTTCAGAAGCCCCATTCCTACATATATCCTGATTATTTTCTTCAAGAGGAAAAATGAAAGGTACCAAATTTGGCAAGAACTCAACTTTCAAAAACATAAAATGACTGAATGAAATATAAAATTACAAAAATATATTTTAAAATGACTGAAAAAAACTAAATTACTGATATGGTAGCTATTTAAATTTTTTTTTTTGTGGTCAGGTCATCTGGCTAGAGAAAAATTCAAAACCACATCAAATGATGAGTAGGCATTGCACACAATTACATTCACTCCAATCTGACTTATTTAAATAAGCCATTGACTCCAAAAACTGAGGAAAAGGCACAAATAAGTACTCTAATTGTTAACATTTCTTAGAGATTTTCTACAATAAAAAGACCAGAAAAACTCAGAAGCTTTTTCAAACAGTGAATACTTTATCCCCTTACCAATCAAGAATCATGGTAGTCAAGGGCAGAGCTGGTTTAGAATACAAGTTTTTTGCAAGACATTAAAGAGGAGGGTGACAGAAGATTATTTAATTAAACTATCAAAAAACAAAGATGGAAAATCTGAAGAAAGTTTGGTATGAGACTCATTTAAGTCAAATCAGTCCAAAAATATTCATGCATGATACTAGGAGGAAGATAGCAAATATATGTGAAATGCACTAGATTTACGAATATTTCCATATTTTTTTTATCCATGATGATGGCAAAACCATAGTTTATGAACTCTAACACATTAGAATCTGCACTAGATGTAGTTCCTATACTCAATACAGTATACTAGGAATTGAAAATAGGAAATGAACATGTATGACACATGTCCCAAGGAATATTCCCTCCCATAAGGGACTCTGGCTCTAGGGCCAAATGGAGCCTGTATTCATTGTAAGTGTAGCTTAATCCCAAAGAGGATATATATATCAGATACAGTTCTCTTACTCTCTGACTTGTTGCTCCATCCCCAAGTAGAGCTCTAAGGAAATCTCTGAAACAAAGCTTAGTTGCGGCTGATGTCTAGAGTTGCCCCCAAAATGAATTAACAGGATCCCTTCTTGAAAAAGGACTTAATGTTAAAACACAGGTAACAGGTGTAGAAAAGCTAATTATTCCCACCATCACAGTAAATATTTAAAACACTAGTTAACTCACAAGCAAGCAAGCATGAACTGAAAAATGCAGAAAAATATAAAAGGAGAACCTCATATACTTATAATTTCCAGAAAAGTAATTCTGTGGGATTGTTGAACGGATACTTCATGTTCAATTTGGATTCAGTAAGCAACTCACAACATACAGATCACCTAGTCAACCCAGGTAACGGCTTGTGATTTCTTTGGTCACTCTATTACAAAATTCTCATGAAGTCAACACCCAAATCCTGAAGTCTCAAGCCCTCAAACTCATGAGATTTCTACCAAGATTGGAAACTTTAAATTCTCTATATTCGCATCATCACCCTATGCTCAGGGAAGAAAACAGAAAGAAAAAGGTATTTAAGAATTCAAAGTAGCATGGGTCCACATGTTCCTACTTCCATGTACTTGTATTTACCATTACCATTGAGGAGGTTGGGGAGAGAAATCCCCTACTCACCTTGATGGAAGTTCATCAAAGAGAAAGTAATGAGTACATCCCCAAAGAGTCAAGGCCTAAAAAAAAAAAATAGGTAGAGTCATTTCTCTCTCTCTTAATAAACTTGGTGGTCTATAAAGACTTTTCCTGACTGAGTCATCAATCGTCTTTTTTTTTTTCTCAAGAAAGGTAAATCTTTTTTTTTTATCAAAAGCTTTATTAAATTCTAGGTTACATCATTCATTTCTGCAATATTTTGAGTAATAAATTTTCTTTCCATTTTTCCCCCTACCCGCCACCCCAAAATAGCAATCCCAGTAGATATCCAATCCTCCAATCTGCTCTCTCCCATATCTTCTCCCATACCCCTTCGACTTTCCAGTAGGGCATGGTGGATCTCTATGCTCCAGGGCCTGTGTATTTTATTTCCCCGTTACATGTAAAATAATATTAATAATAGTATATATATATATATATATATATATATATATTTTAAATATTTGATTTTAAAGCTTTGCATTCCAGATTCATTCTCTTTCTCCCTTGTCACCCACCCTTACTAGGAAGATAAGCAATTCAATATAGGTAGTACATGTATAGCTATGCAAAACATTTCCATAGTGGATATATTGTAAAAGACTGACTATATTTCCCTCCTTCCTATCCCACCTACCGCTTGTTCTATTCTCCACTTTGATCCTGTCCCTTTTCAAAAGTGGGTGCTTCTAACTTCCCTCCCCTGCAGCCTGCCTTCCTTTCCATCATCACCCCTCTCATCCCCTTCCCCCCCTACTCTCCTGTAGGGTGAGATACCCTATTTAGTGTATATGTCATTCCCTCCCTAAGCCAAATTCAATGAGAATAAGGTTGACCCATTACTTTTTGCCTTCCTGTTCTTCCCCTCCATTGTGACCATTTTCCCTTGCCTCTTCTATATGAGATAGTTTACCCCATTCTGTCTCTCCTCATCTCCTCTTATTATATTTATCTCTTAATTTCAAACTTTAAGTATCATCCCTTCCTATTCAATTGGTCCTGTGCCCTCTATCTAGGTATACCTGTACACATATATACACACACATATGTATTAATATGCCCATATACCCTCCTATATAGACATATATGTATGTGTGCATATACATATATGTATATATTTGTGTGTATGTGTGTGTATACACACACACATTTCTATTCCCTTCAACTATTCTCATACTGAGAAAAGTTTCATAAGTTACAATTATCATTTTTCCACGTAGGGATATAAATAG
This sequence comes from Petaurus breviceps papuanus, assembly GCF_028583685.1. Taxonomy (NCBI): domain Eukaryota; kingdom Metazoa; phylum Chordata; class Mammalia; order Diprotodontia; family Petauridae; genus Petaurus; species Petaurus breviceps. The sequence continues at coordinate 61,316,241 of NW_027187419.1, read as the reverse complement.
TTCAACTTTGATAAATTCCTTATGATCTCTTTTCCCTGTTTACCTTCTCATGCTTCTCTTGCTTCTTGTATCTGAATGTCAGATTTTCTATTCAACTCTGGTTTTTTCATCAAGAATGCTTGAAAGCCCTCTATTCCACTGAATGACCATATTTTCCCCTGAAACATGATACTCAGTCTTGCTGGGTAGGTGATTCTTGGTTTTAATCCCAGCTCCTTTGACCTCTGGAATATCACATTCCAAGCCCTTCAATCCCTCAATGTAGAAGCTGCCATATCCTGTGTTATCCTGATTGTGTTTCCACAATATTAAAATTGTTTCTTCTTGGCTGCTTGTAATATTTTCTCCTTGATCTGGGGACTCCAGAACCTGACTGTAATAGTCCTAGGAGTTTTCTTTTTGGGATCTTTTTCAGGAGGTGATTGGTGGATTCTTTCAACCTCTATTTTGCCCTCTGGTTCTAAAGCATCAGGGCAATTTTTCTTGAGAATTTCTTGAAGGATGATTTCTCAGTTCTTTTTTTTTGATCATGGCTTTCAGGTAGTCCCAAATGCTGGGGTTTTCTCAGCTGCCAAAGGTATTAGTTGTTTGCCCTCTCTGAAGCCTCCACACACTCTGGCAAGCTGGTCGCACACCCCAGGACCTCCACCATAGACAGTGATCCAGATCTAAGCAGGTTAAAGCAAGAGTGATTACCCCTCGGAATGGTTGCTTGGTCCCCCTACACTCTGCAGGCCAGGAGCTGAAGCAGCCATGTGGGGGTGGCTGCATGGCTGTGGCACCTCAGCAGCTTCTTGCCCCTGGGGGGCAAAGGCCAACCACACTCCCAAACCACCGGATCCCAAAGTCCACACTGCACTGACCTCGCACTTTGTCCTTGGCATCTATGTGGTTATAATTCTGGAAACCGCCACAGCTGCTGGTGATCTGAAGTGCCTCTAGCCAGTGGCTGGTCAGGCCTGCCCTAAGACTAGAACAGGGCTGGGGTTGGCTCCCAGAGCGCTGCACTGGCCACTTCCTGCCAGCCTGCTGGGCTGTCCTCAGCAGGAGGTTACCTTCTCTGTGTCATTTGTGGGTTCTGTCCATCAGTCATCTTTGACACAATCCCCAGTCATGGTGACAAATGGGTACAATCAAGAATTGTTGCATCATAACAAAGCACATAAGCCTTCACCACTGATCCAGAGCACATGTCCAGCTATGAGGGAAATGTCCCACTCTGAAAAAAAGTCTTGTAATTTCATCATTTGGACTGAGGCACTCAACTGACCAGGCATTACTGAGAAACTTCCTCTGACCCCCACTACAGATGAAGTTGGGAAGATCAAGTGGACCTAACCAAATGCATATAGCAGAAGTCTGGGCTGAAGGAAACAGAATTTCAAAGGCACATAGAAACTGATTTTCAAGATCTCAAAGAGGAAAGATTCATGAAGAATAAAAAAAGATTGTGGATAAATAGCATTATTGTCCATAACTTCCATCCTCACCACAGGACCAAGAATGAAAATAAAACAACTAGTGATCCATATGCCCACTGTCTCAACTCTACAAAAATTTTATGAGAATGACCTAGGCACAAAAAGAATATTCTTGATGAAAATGAGAAAAGAGAAAATACTTGGGAGTCTACTCACCATATAAATACAATTATAAAACACTCTTCACACAAATACAGATCCAAATAATTGGAAAAGTATTCATTACTCATGGGTAAGCCAAGCCAATATAATAAAACTAACAATACTACCTAAATTAGTTTACTTACTCAGTGCCATATCAATTAAATAACCAAAGAATTACTTCATAGAGATGGAAAAAATGATTAACAAAATTCTTCTGGGGGGCGGCCAGGTAGCACAGCAAGTAAGAGCACCGGCCCCAGTGTTGAGAAGACCTGGAGATCAAATCCCAGGCTCAGACACTCAGCACCACACCCAGAAATAACTGGCCATGTAACCTTGAGCAAGTTACTTAACCCCAATTGCTTTAAAAAAAAAATTCTTCTGGAAGAACAAATCAAGGTCAAAGAATATCAGTGGTTATCAATCAATCAAACAATATCAAAAGGTCAAGAATATCAATGGAAGCAATGAAAAAAACAAAAAGTAAGTAAGGGGCCTAGCAGTATCATATCTCAAATTATACTTCGTAATCATCAAAACAATTTAGGATTGGCTAAGAAATAAAGTAGTTGATCAATGGAACAGATTAGGTATATAATATAAAAAAGCAAATAAGCACAGTAACTTGCCGACTATTGTGGCAACAACTCACTATCTGACAAAAGCTTATGGGAAAACTGGAGAGTAATTTGGCAGAAACTGGGCTTAGATCAACATCTCATACTGAATAGAAATGCTTATGGGAGATAAAACATAAATTGGTGTGCATAAAATTTAAAAATTACTGTACAGAAAAAAATGTAGCTAAAATTAGGAGAAAGGCAGGAAACTGGGGAAATTATCTTTGCAGCAAGTTTCTCTGATAAAGGTATCATTTCTTAAATGTATAGCAAACTGAGTCAAATTTACAAGAATAAGAGCCATTTCCCCAATTGATAAAGGGTCAAGGGGTATGAACAAGCAGTTTTTAGAGTAAGAAATCAAAGATATCAATAGTTACATGAAAAATGCTTTAAATCACTAATAATTAGAGAAATGCACATTAAAACAACACTGAAGTACCACTTAACATCCATCAGACTGGCTGACAGAAAAGGAAATGACAAATACTAGAAGGGATGTGGAAAAATTGGGATATTGATGCACTATTAGCAGACCTATGAACTTGTCCAACCATTCTGGAAAGCAAATTGGAATTATGCCCACAAAATTATTAAACTATGTATACATATCTTTTTACCCAGCACTAGTAGTAGGTTTACACCTAGAAGATCAAAGGAAAAGGACCCAAATATACAAAAATACTTTTAAAGTGATTCTTTTTGTGGTGGCAAAGAATGAAAACTCAGGAAATGCCATCAATTGGGGAATGACTGAATAAGTTCTGTTATATGATTGTGATGGAATACTATTGTGATAATGGTTTCAGAGAATCCTGGAAGGACTTGTGTGAACTGATGCATAGTGAAGTAAAAAGAACCAGGAGAGAGGCCCAGAAGGCACGGCCCAAAGACACAGAGGCAGGCCTGGAAGACGCTGCCTGCAGACACAGAGGCAGGCTCAGAAGAGGCCTGATGAACTTGGGGGGCAGTCCCACCAACCACAAGGGCCACTACCAGGCCTATCACCAAAGGGCTGGGACTGGAAAGAGAGAGGTAAGAACCAAATTCAGGGGCCCCTGTCTGGGACAGCAAATACTTCCAGGACTACCACTCCATAGCCCAGAAATTAAAAAGAAAAAAGCCCCTATCAGGACCCCAGAGAGGCCAGCCAACATTAATAGCTCCTGCAGCTTTGAAAACCCCAGCAATTTGGGACAAAGCTCTCTTCTCTGGAAGCAGAGTTCAACTGTGGCAAAAAGCTCAAAAGTCAAGTAATTGAATGGCAACATGAGCAAGCAAAGGAAGCAAACTAAGCACAGCAATCTGACTTTGGATTCCTTTCTGGGGGATAAAAAGGATCAAGACATGGAACAGGAGGAAGAAAACAAAGTCAGAACTCCTGCACCAAAAGCTTCCAAGAAAAATATGAGCTGATTACAGGTCATAGAGGAGCTTAAGAAGGATTTTGAAAGCCAAATAAGAGAAGTGGAGGAAAAATTGGGAAGAGAAATGAGAAAGATGCAATAAAATCATGAAAAGAGTGTCAACAACCTGACTGAAGAAAATAACACCTTAAAAAATAGATTAACTCAAATGACAAAAGAGGCTCAAAAAGCCAATGAGGAGAAGAATGCCTTAAAAAGCCAAATTTGCCAGATGGAAAAAGAATCTCAAAAGCTCACTGAAGAGAATCATTCCTTCAGAATTAGATTGGAGCAAATGGAAGCTAGTGACTTTATGTGAAATCAAGATACTATTAAACAGATCCAAACAAATGAAAAGATAGAAGGCAATGTGAAATATCTTGTTGGAAAAACCACTGACCTGGAAAATAGATCTATGAGAGATAATTTTAAAATTATTGGAATACCTGAAAGGCATGATCAAAAAAAGAACCTAGAAATAATCCTTCAAGAAATTCTCAAGGAAAATTGGCTGATGTTTTAGAACCAGAGGGCAAAATAGAGGTTGAAAGAATCCACAAATAACCTCTTGAAAAAGATCCCAAAAAGAAAACTCCTAGGAATGTTACAGCCAGGTTCCAGAATTCCCAGATCAAGGAGAATATATTACAAGTAGCCAAGAAGAAACAATTTTAATATTGTGGAAACATAATCAGGATAACACAGGATCTGGCAGCTTCTACATTGAGGGATCAAAGGGCTTGGAATATGATATTCCAGAGGTCAAAGGAGCTGGGATTAAAACCACGAATCACCTTCCCAGCAAAATTGAGTATCATGTTTCAGGGGAAAATATGGTCATTCAGTGAAATAGGGGACTTTCATGCATTCTTAATGAAAAAACCAGAGTTGAATAGAAAATTTAACATTCAGATACAAGAAGCCAGAGAAGCATGAGAAGGTGAACAGGGAAAAGAAATCATAAGGAACTTATCAAAGTTGAACTCTTTACACTCCTACACGGAAAAACAATAATTGTAACTTATGAAACTTTTCTCAGTATGAGAATAGTTGAAGGGAATATAAATGTGTGTGTATATATATGTATATTTGTATGTATATATACATACATACATGCATATGTATAAGAGGGTATATGGGCATATGAATACATACATTAGTGTGTGTATATATGTGTACAGGTATACATAGATAGAGGGCACAGGACCAATTGAATAGGAAGGGATGATACTTAAAAGGTGAAATTGAGAGGTGAGAGAGTAATATAATGAGAGGAGATGGGGAGACAGAATGAGGTAAATTATCCTATATAGAAGAGGCAAGGGGAAACTGTTACAATGAAGTGGAAGAACAGGAAGGCAAAAGGGAATGGGTCAACCTTATTCTCATTGAATTTGGCTTAGGGAGGGAATGACATATACACTAAATATGGTAACTCACCCTACAGGATAGTAGGGGGAAGGGGATGAGAGTGGGAGATGATGGAGGGGAGGGCAGGTTGTGGGGAAGGCAGTTGGAAGCACACACTTTTGAAAAGGGACAGTGTCAAAGTAGAAAATAGAACAAGTGGGGGGGCGGGATAGGACGGAGGGACATAGAGTCAATCTTTCACATATATTCACTATGGAAATGTTTTGTGTAGCTACACATGTGCAACCTATATTGAATTGCTTATCTTCCCAGTAAGGGTGTGTGATGAAGGGATGAGGGAGAAAGGGAAAGAATCTGGAATTCAAAGTTTTAAAATCAAATGTTTAAAAAATATATATATACACACACACATATTTACATGTAACTGGGAAATAAGATATACAGGCACTGGGTATAGAGATCCATCTTGCCCTACTGGAAAGTCAGAGGCGGGATGGGGGAAGATATAGGCGAGAGCAGATTCGGGGAGAGGGTATACAGTGGGATCTCTGTTTTGGGGTAGTGGGTAGGGGAAAGACAGAGAGAAAATTTGTAACTCAAAATCTTGTGGAAATGAATGATGTAAACTAAAAATAAACATAAAATTTAATTAAAAAAAAAAAGAAAAGTACCAAATGAAAGTTATTAAATATATATATTTAAAAAAGAAAGAGGAATTATTCCATGGTGTAGGTGCAGTGTGATGTAAGGGAAAGAATATTGGATTTGAAGTCAGAAGACCTTCATTTGAATTTCAGTGTTTCTACTTATTAAGTTCAGTACCATCATAGCAATTCCTGAAGAGGAGCTGTGGGAAACATCAGGCTGCCAAAAGAGGGGCAAACTGGCTCAGGTCAGAAACAGAGCAGGTAAAAGCTTCCATGGTGGGCTCAAGTCTATGTGGTAAGTTTAAGTCCAAGCTGGGTAAAGTAAGGAGGCCCTATTTCAAAATAAAACAACATAGCAACAAAAAAAAAGACAAAAAAAATATTGATCATTTGTTCATGGCACTGTGAGTTAGAGAAACTCAAATTGGAAGGGATCTTAGATGACATCTGGTCCAATCTGTACCTGAATACAGATCCCTTGCACATTTTCCCTACAATTGCAAGTCGTCATTCAGGTATGAAATCCAGAAAGACAACTGACAATTTGCTAGGATTCCTAGTCTTCAATATTTTTCAATATTAGGTGATCATCACTTCAATATGACAATATGAAAAAAGATGACATAGACCATATCAGGACATATCAGCAAAGAATAGATTCACAAAGTTAGAAGAAATCTCTGATGCCCTGCTTGATTCAGTAACAAGACTAAGAAAATGTGTTAATCTTCATTTGCCTTCATTTAAACCTAATGTAGAGAATTTAGAACACAATAGTCAAGAACTTACAGGTTTGTCTTGAACCAGATCCCTGTATTTGGCATTCAAAGCCCTTCTCAATTTAGCTGCAACCTATCTTTATAGATTGGATGCCTTCACAACCTAGTTCCAAACTATCTTTATAGACCAGATTCCCATTACTCTACCACATGCACTCTGTGTTCCAGTCAAATTGGCTTTTTAGCTCTTCTCTGTATGTGACCTTCTACCTCTTGTCTCATTGTCTTTGCACAGGTGATGATTCCTTATCCCTTGACTATTTCTCTTCTTCATCTTTGCTTCTTGGAATCGCTAGCTCATCTTAAGTACTTCCTCCTAAATAAATCCTTTCTCGATATTCTCCAATTGTAGGGGCTTCTATCTTTCCTCCATATTACTTTGTATTTATTTATGTAACATGGTTTCTATGTGCCCACTCTTTTAAGGCCAGGCTTGTTACATTTAATCTCTCTCCCAATCCCACCCCTAATTCTCCAGGACTCTGATGTGGGTTGAGGGAGTCTCTGTAATCCTGCCATTGCTTGAACCCCTACTAATTGTGCTTCCCACTTTTTAGGGACCAGTGACCAGTACCTCACTTCCATTTAACCATCTAACTTCAGGTTAGCTTTTATAAAGGATTAGTGAAACACTAAACATTCTAAAGATAAGTATCACACAAAGAGCAATGAAGAGACACGTGGTGGGCATGAACAGGCTGTAACACATAACCAACAGGGTTATATGGAATAAGGAATTCCAAAGAACAACAGAAACAAAATAAAGCATCAAGGAACTGTGTGACAGGAAAAGGAGATGGGTTGGTCACATGGCAAAAGCAAAGGTGGACAGCCAGAGTGCTCCACTCTACTTTGCCATGTCAGGAAAAAAGGAGACCTTCATCCCTTTGATCGCCTGTGGCCAGCTTTGGGGAGAACATATCTCAAAGGCATGGGTGGATTGAGATTTGCCTTGTTGAAGTGAACTCTCAAGATGAACAAGATCACAAATCCTTCTACAGATCTCCTGAGCCTAGTACAGAACCTGACACAGAGTAATAATAAATGCGTGAAATAATGATTAATAAGTTCTCCTTGACTTGGATGTGATTTTTCTTCTATGAAAAAGAAATCAGAAATCAAATACTCTCACAGTAAAATGGAAGTTTGTCTTTGAAATCCATATTAAGTACAAAGGGAGACAAGAGGAAAAAAAAAAGCTATTTCTATTATCGGGTTTTTTCTTCTTCATCCCAGGTCCTTAACCTTTCAGTGCTGTCATCTTTTTATTAGTTAGAGTTCTAAGGCTACACACTTCTAGAGCTTTAGCTAAGCTATGATTGTAGAACTTAGCAAAAACGTGCTCTGGGCCCTGGCCCATGAACCCTGTGTACCTGCCCAAAGCCAAATATCGGCCTCTCCATGTGTAAGGGGAACATCCTTCCTGCTCTCTCTGGCCTGTCTGTATTGTTGATGCTATTTTTGACTCGAGTATCAAGGCGTACAGGCACTTCATGGTGTGGCACAGACATAAGAATGGAGAGATTTTGAAAATAGTTCTTTTGTGAAAACACCCCCACCTTTGGGGTGTTTTTAAAAACATTCACAAAATGGAACAAAAAAGACAGGAACCTGGCAGCAAGTAGGGAAGTGATGGAAAACAGATCCCCTCTGGGGATCCCTGGCACATGTCTGCATCCATTTCTCAGCTATTCCCTCTGGAAATCACCTGTCCCAGCTCTTTTCCTTTTTTTTTCTCCTTTTCTTTGTTTTTATCTCTGTCATGCCTTTTTTGTCAGTAAATAAGACAGATAATTGTGAGGAATATAAAGAAATCTAGAAAGACCTTTTATGAAAGAACACAAAACCAAAAAAAAAAAAAGAAAAGAGAGAACCAGGAGAATGGAGAATGGAAAATACACTAACTAGAAATATATGAGGAAAAATGAATGACAGTGCAAAAGGACTAGTGGGATTCTTAGAAGGCGGGACTAAAAAGTGTTATGATACTTTAAGCACTGAAATTAATTAATTTAAATTTAAATAGCATTTTTGATATTGAATGTTATTTCCATAAATCATATCATTTAAATTTTGCTAATTTTCCAGCCTATTATGTGACTGATGCAGAGAGGGCATCGTCCCAAGCTTGTTGCAAAGGGGGCCAGAGGTTTGGTCATTGGCTTGATGGGTAGGGACCTCGGGAGCTGGCTGCTCACCTGCTGCACTGGGGTCACCTGGCCTACTCAAGCACTAGGGTCTCCAGGGTTGATGACTCACCTATTGTGCCGGGGCTGGAGGTCTCAACAGCTGGTCCACTGTGCCACTGGCCTGCTGAGTTGTCTTCAGTTGCTGATCTATGCTGGAAGTAGGGGTCTGGTGGCTTGCACGGATACCACCTGTACTGAACTGTGCTCCCTTTTTAGTCAAGTGAGACAGACTTTTCCTGCAGTCCTTCTTAAGTTATCTTGGACTAGAAAATTGTCTCACCCCTTCCTTTTGTGGGTTCTGTCACTCCAGAATTTGTTCTGACACTTGATTTAAAGTTGGTTTGAGGGAAACTAGAAAAAGCTCAGGCAACTTCCTTTTATTAGTTAGAGTTCTAAGGCTCCCCAGTTCCTGATTTTTTACTCTTCATTTAAATTTTCAAAAAGAAATCAAATGTCCCTTTCTATTGCTCCTCACCTTTTTGCTTTGGTCTATGTTAAGAAGTAACTCAGGGGCAGCCAGGTAGCACAGTGAGTAAGAGCACTGGCCCCAGTGTCAGAATGACTTGGGGATCAAATCCAGGCTCAGACACTTAGCATCCACTCAGAAACACCTGGCTGTGTAACCTTCAGCAAGTTACTTAACCCCAACTGCTTAGGGGTGGCCAGGTAGCTCAGCAAGTAAGAGCACCAGCTCCAGTGTCGGGATCACCTGGGGATTGAATCTGGGCTCAGATACTTAGCACCATACTCAGAAACAACTGGCCGTGTAACCTTGAGCAGTTACTTAACCCCAATTGCTTAAAAAAAAGGAGAAGTAACTCAGTTGTTAATCCCAGCAGTATTCCTTCTAAACACTCCTGAACCACTAATCCTTCCCTCTTCTGCCTGGTAACACTCTCCTTCATTCTCTTTTTATTCTTTTTTTTCTTAAAGGGGTCTTCACTAATGCTAAGATATAGCTCCCCCTGTCTCTATAGAAATAAAATAAAGTGTATGCCCCAGAAATGAATTCTTGTTCCAGATAGACCTGCCTTCCATGGAGCCATGATGCTCCAACAGAACTTATGTAGCTTTGTATAGCTGTGATGATACCTTAAATTCATGATGTGTTTTATTCACACTGATGGTAAGACCATGTCCCCATCAGTTTATGCAATAGCTCACAATCATTTATGTGAAAGTTGCAAATTTGTTTTTTTTTAAATAATAGTGAACATAAGTCCTTGTAGACTCCATGTATATTGTATGGATTTGTCATCTTTTGAACATCTTTAAATCTTTCCATTTCTATTTCTAGACCCCAACTGTATATGGGGTCTTTCCACCAATACTGAAAAATCAGAGAGGAGAGGGACTACATTTTCTATTTCTTCCACTGGATTTAATACAATGGGGGGCATGTGATAAAAGTGCCCTTCTCCAAGTCCCCTAAGCTTGAAACTTTGAAGTCATCTGATACTTTTCCCCTCTTCTCCTCTATCCCATCAATTACCAAATCTTGTTGATGTATTTACTGAGAAATGTTTTTTGTATCTGTCCATTACTTTCCATTTTCACTACTACTAACTATATAACTAGACTAGACCTTCATTATTTCCTCCTTAGGCTATTGCAATAACCATCCAACTGGCCTCTCTGCCTCCTCTCTCTCCATTATCTAATTCATCCTCCATCACCCACCAAGGATGAATCTTCCTAAGATGCTGCTTTCATCAGGTTTCTAAAACCTTCGATGATTCTCCATTACTTATGGAATAAAGTCTAGTCTTCATCCTAAATATGAAATTGGAGTCTGGACACATGGTATTGAAGACTTTTTACTGACTAACCCCAAACTACCTTGCTGACATTGTTTTCCACTACTCTCTTACCCTGATTTTATGTTCTGGCAGAAGTAGTTTCTTCACCACTCTGACTACATCTGTGCTCTCCCAATTCTACCCCTTTGCTCAAATTGTCATTGAGAGAAATGATTATTTCTCTCTTTTATTAATAACTTATTATTGAATTAGAACCAATTTACTTTTTTACTTCCTCATCCAGAAATCAACGAATGTGGAAATGTTTCTCAAAAACTTATCCAGTCACAAGGGCTAAGATCTAATCAAAGATAGTAAAAGAAATTCAAAGTTTAGTTGAATGGGTGGATTCTTGTTTATTGTGTTCACTTAGACAGGTCTGGGGAAAATGTGGATTCTCCCTTTTGTTAGATAGGTGATACGGAAATTGAAAAGTCTCTTTGACCAAGACTTGGGTGATTCTAGTCACTAATGCCCAACACTCTCATTAGAATGAACCCATATCTCATTATATTTATTCTCTCATTAATTGTTAATGGATCAGAATTGATTGCCACTCTCAGGAACACTCACCCTTCTAAGGGCATAAAGGCATTTAAGGGGTCTTTGTCATTTGAGAGTGTCACTGACCTCTTTTATTAATTACATGCTAGCATTATTAAGAAAATGATAAATCACCCAGGAACTATGTCTTTTGAACTTTTTAAAGGTCACATCCCCCAATCCCTTCCATTGCCTTTTTCCCTGCTCTGCCTGTGCAAATCTTACCTATGATTTAATGCTCCTCTAAAATCCTGCCTCACCTCTGGACATTCCTGGAACATCCCAATGGGAGGAGACCTTTCCTCACTGATCATTTATTGTATTTTTAGTACAAATGCAGGCTTCTGCTTATCAGTGATAGAGAGTATACATCATTGTTTGTTGGATCCCCATTGTGCCTTGAGCAGAGTAGGAAAATTGATTGATTAGGTTTTGTTCAGTTTTTTTAATGTAAAAAATCATAGCAAATATACAAACTTAAATTGTGTCAATTATTTATATCATAGTTTGAGTGAAAATAACAATCTTTTTATAGCAGATTTGGATAGGAGGGAGAAGAGAGGGAGAATGAGGACAATGGGCATATGAAGGGACTACAATGAATGGAGTTTGAGGGGAAGAAAGTAATTAGAAAGGAGAGGCTTCCTTGATTTCATAGATCTTCTTAGGGCTTGTTGTTGTGTTGTTCAGGTGATTCAGTTGTGTGTGATTTTTTCATGACCCATTTGAGATTTTCTTGGCAAATATACTGGAATAGTTTACCATTTCCTTCTCTAGCTCATTTTACAGATAGGAAAACTGAGGCTAACAGGGCTAAGTGACTTGCCCAAGGTCACATAGCTAGTATGAGGATGGATATTCACTCAAGTCTTCCTGATTCTAGGTCCAGCACTCTATCCACTGTGCCAGGGAGACCAGCACTATGTGCTGGCACATTTAAAATGCCCACTGTTCATTAAAATTTTGTGGTTTTATTTATATCTTTTGTTTTTAGATCATCATTTCTGAATATACCTCCCACCTCTCCCCTACCCAGCAAACCATCCCTTATAAGAAAAATGAAAAATAGGAAGAGCAAAAAGAAGTTCAGCAAAAAACAATCAGCACATCAATCATGTCTGGAAGTGTGTGCAATATTCCACATCTGTGGCCCCTCATCTCTGCAAAAAAGAATCACACTTTCTCAACTCATCTCTCTGGCCAATCTTTGTTTTATAGATTTCCTACAGGTAGACCCAGAGATATGGATGGAGAGGCTGACATCTGTGTTGGGGGCATTGGCAACTGTAACTGTCTTCCTGCTTCTGTAGTTCAACTTGCCTTGTTTTTTGTTTATGGTAACAAGTTTTACTTTTGCTAATGTGGAAGTTATCAGAATGAATAAAAACTGGGGGCAGGCATGTTCTTGCTCTTCCTCTCTGACCAGGAGGTAAAGCTCTTCAGCATTCTAATGATGCTTCTTGGCACTAACAGAATCTCTCCCTCCCCTTAATGAGCTTGAAGTTTTACCTTGGTTATAGTCTACCATCCACTGAAACTAATGAAAGAGATAATCCTTCTCCATCTTCTTATGACTGGTGTGAATAGATTCCCCCCACCCCATTCCCCAGACAGAAAAATTATTTTGGAAGATTGATACATTTAATTTACAGCAAAAATTTCCCCTAGTTTGTTTTATGCCTTTGTGATAAATATATTTCACGTCTCCAAGAAGAAATTCTTATTTATCAAAGTGTGTATTGTTTTATAATGTGTTATTCCCCAAGTCAACAATCCTGAGTTTTTGAAGGCAAAGTCCTTCAGAAGATCTGGAAAACAGTGTCAGTTAGAGATTGCAGAGATCCCTAAAACAATTCTCAATGCCTTCATTGAGACAGAGCTGATCATTTTGACAAGCCAAGCATCTGAATGGGATTCAGTGAAAGTATCTGAATTTGGGCCACTCTTCTAGCAGAATCAGAGCAACATGGCAGAAAGAGTATGGAACTGAGAATGAGAAGATCTGAGTTGTTCCTGCTTTGCCACAAACGGGCCATTTAGACAATTTGTTTAATCTCTATGAACCTCTACTCCCTACTTCCTTCTGTAATACAAAGAGGTTTAATCAGATGGTGTCTAAGGTCCCTTTCAGATCAAGAGTGCTATGTACCAAAATCAGAATTTTAGTTTATGTGAAATCTGGATTTACAATTGTGAAAGAGATTTGTATCTTCTTTAGAGAGGTTAGACTGTCCTGACTAGTGAGACCTCACTATATCTAGATGACTCTAGACCCAGCCACATTCATTAATATCATCATGCTTTGCCAGCCTGGTCATTTTCCATCCTAAAATCAGTGCTGCCATTGCTTTTAGAACCTTTGACCTCTCAGGACAAAGCACCTCTCCTTGGTTGCTATTTCCCCTGATAGGTTGCCTCCCCCTATTAGAACAGAAGCTTCTTGAAGGCAAGTACTGTTTCACTTCTATATTTGTATTACTAATGCTTAACATAGTATTTGGGCACAGGCATTTAATAAATGATTTTTCATTCATTCATTCATTCATCCATTTACATTTAATACAACTTCAATGCTTTCCATTTGTGTAGGCATTCAAAGTACAGAACCAGTCACTTGAGTTCTATGTGCTTGTTTTCATTGGCAACAATGGCAAAAACCATGGGATTTTTAAGTGTAGGGCTTGAAACTTCTTTTTGCACTGTGTCCTTGCAATTTCATCTAAGTCATCAAATTATTCCATTGTCACTTTTTTCTGTTCTTCTTAATCTCATCCCACTTGTACAGACTCCCTCCTTCCATCTACTTGCCTTAGGACTGTTTACACTATATACTATAGTATATTCATTCATATATAGTATATTGTCTTTTTATTTGTTAGCACTTATTCATCTTTTTCATGACTAGTCTAATTCTGTTCCTAACTCCTCACTCCCCATATCATTCTGACAAAATTCCAGATTTCATTATTAAAGTACAGGTTTGGGAGTATAACCCATTCAGTACTTGCCCTTTATTGATGATGCAAACATTTTCCTTCCTTTGGTAGTCATTCTTCCTCTGTGCACTTTAAAATTAAATTACCTTACTAAGTTTGGTCCATGCCCATAGCAATGGAGCTTAAGAACCACTCACTCTAGAAAAATAAAGGTTACTCTAGTGATGGTGTGTGGTTTCAGTGGCATTCACTTAGTAATTGTCCTGAGTATCTCCTGCTTCCCAGAAGGCAGTGATTTCCAACACAAAACACCTGGGAGACTCACTGAAAGCAGAAAAGCCACTTAACCTTGCTAATATGGGAAATGATTCCTTAAAATCCCCTCTTTAATTTGCAAGGTATTTCTTCATTAACACCATAGTAGGTGGCCTAGGTTTATATCCATAAATGCGTATAGCCCCTTTGTTTTTCTTGAGTTCATCTCAGCACAAGGTACACTACAACCTTGGTCTTGAAGGTTAATTGCAAGACCTACCTGAGTCATTGGGTTTCTTTCTTCTACTTAACCCAGTGCAATCTTGACCAGGGAAGGCCAATGGAAGGCAGGCACCAAGTATAGAAAGGTCTTGGGGCCAACAGGGATTGTAAGAAAGAAAATAAACAGGGGCATAAAAGAGAAACAAAGTCACTGACTTAGCATTATTGTCCTATTTTTTTTTTCTGAGAAGGCACTTGGAACAGAGCTAGATTACTTATGACTGCATAACACACATTGACCTGAAGACCAAATGTTTCTCAATTTGAAGAATAAGGAAAAGGATTAACCCTGTCTTTAATTTGATTAAAAGTCATATCTATTGAATTCACAATAAAGATAATAACATGTATTTATAGAGTATTTTGCAACTTACAAAGTAATTTACAAAATTTACAAGTAATGGTAAATTTGTGATTTATAATTACAAAGTGAATGAATGATTATGATCCTTCCAACAGCCTTGCTGTCCTGCAAGTATTATGATTATTTCCACTCTACAGTTAAAGAAACTGGCTCAACCAAGTGACTTGGCTAAGGTTAGAAAGCTAATGAGGGACAAAAGATGATTTGAACCTGAATCTTCTGTCTCTAATCCTAGCAATCTTCTGAGCATGGCTTCCCTCAACTCCATTCTTCAAGAAGGAGAGAAAGTGACAGAGTTGTCTCTGCACCTGATTCTCATTAACAAGTAGTAACTAGTTGCTTAAATAAAAATGATGGGAACTTCAAAGGAAATGATAGGATTTGTCATAGGTTGTGCATACTTTTTCTCTTCTAAAATACACACCTTGGATTTGGGGAAATGAATCTCAAAGGGTTCAAGAAAAGATATGATCCAGTGGCCCATTATGCTACAAGGAAAGTCAGTCCAAGGTGAATGGTAAGCTCTCTGGCAATCAACCAGTATTTGCTGAGTGCTTACCATGTGCCAGGCACTGTGCTGAAAACAAGAGATAACAAAGAAAGCCAAAAATAGTTTCTGCTCTGAAGAAGTTTACATTGTAGTGAGGGAGACAACACGTAAATATCTAAGTACAAGATAAACATAGGCTAAAAGGAAGGCAGGCTTAGAGGAGAAAGCTATGGCACACGGAGAGGATGGGGAGGTGAAAGACCCCCAATGGAAGCAATTTAAGCTGTCTTGAAGGAAGCCAAGAGTTCTGAATGGTGGGGTAAGGAGGAGAGCCTTCCAGGGATGGAGGGACATCCAGTGCAAAGGCAAAGACAGGATGCAGAATGTAGAATTGAATAAACCATGACTAGACTACTAGAGTTGGATTGTGCAGGACAAGAAACAAAGTGTAAAAAGACTGGAATGATTGGAAGGGGTCAGCTTGTAAAGAGCTTTGAATGCCAAACAAAGCACTTTCTATTTGACCTTACAAGTAATAAGGAGCCAACGGAGTTTATTGAGTAGGAATGTGACATGACCAGATCTACACTTTATGAAAATCACATTGGCAATGGAGTGAAAGAAGACTCAGAGTGGGGAGAGATTTGAGACAAGGAGCAGTTAAAAGCCATTGCCACAGTAGAGGAGAGATGTGAGAAGGGGCTAAATTAGGGTAGTGACTGTGAGTAGAGAGAAGAGGAGCTGTATAAGGGATGTTTTACAGGAAGAAACAATCAAATTTAACAAGTTCTCAAGAATGATTCCAATTGGGAAAAGAAAGAGGAGGGGGGGGCGGCGGGGTAGGTGGTACAGTGAATAGAGCACCAGTCCTAGAGTCAGGACGACCTGAGTTCAAATGTGACCTAGACACTCAACACTTACTAGCTGTGTGACCTTGGGCAAGTCACTTAACCCCAATTGCCCTGCCTCCCCCCCTCCAAAAAAGCAAAAAATAAAAAGAAAGAAAGAAAGAAAGAGGAGCTAGCCAGAGGCCTGTACATGTGCACAGGGAAATCATAGAACAATCCTGGGGCTTTTTTTTAGTGATGAAAACAAGATCAGATAATGAAGGATGCATACAAAAGAATGACACATATAAAAATAGTGCCCAAATCACTAAAGCACAGACAAAACTGAGTGGTGATAAATGATAAGGATAATTTATAAAGGTGAGGTTTTTTTTCCAGCTTTTGTTCTATTCTATTTTTCCTCTGCCACGGTGAATTAATTTATTTTTACAGGAAGGGAGAATGCAGATGCTTAGCAGAGCTTGAAACCTAAGATAAATGAAGAGAGTGGCAATATCTAGTTGCCACCAATGAAATCAAATCATTTGACTTAGCTAAATGAAATACTACAACCACAACAACCACTCAGAAGATGTGGTTTCTTTAAGTGATCTTTGAGCACAGAGGCACAGAAAGTGAATTCAAAGGGAAGTAAGCAGAGTCAACCAACATAATATAAACAGAAAGAACAGAAAGTAGAAATTGAACACTGATAGTAATGGACAAACTTGGCCTCAGAGAAGAGTGGAGAAAATTCACCTTCTTTGCAAAGCTGAGAGACTATGGGTATTGAATATTGTATGTAATGGTAGCTTCCTTTGGGGTGTTGGTTAATTTGTTAAACTGCTTTTTCCATTTCTATTTTATTCTTTGCTAAAAAAAAAAGTTGGGTGATTCATTGGATAGAGGAAGGGGAGGAATATATTTGAAAATTAGTGCTACAAAACAAAAGATATCAACAAAAGAAATTTAAGCTTTTAAAAAGAAGAAAAGAGACCATGGAGGCTGGGAGAATTATCATAGAACCAAATGGCACACTCACCAACTCTGTAGACAACCCAAAGCACAGCTACCAAGGTGAGACTCCTCAAGCATTCATTCTGACCATATTACTCTTCCAGTCACTCCCATCTCTCATCTCAGAACCTTTATAGAGTCTGCCCCCCCCACCCAGAGTTCACTCCTTCCTTACCTCCCCCACTCTTAGAAAGCCTCTCCTCTTTCAAAGCTCAACTCAGAGAGATGTAATTTAGTCCAGTCATTCTGGAAAGCAATTTGAAACCATGCCCCAAAAGTGACTAAAATTTTCATATCTTTCCAACCAACAGTATGACTACTATCCTTATGTTCCCAAAGAGATGGCAAAAAAAAAAGAGGGAAAAGATTCATATGTATGGAAATATTTATAGCAACTCTTTTCATAGTAGGCCCAAACTAAAAATTAGGTGCCCACCTATTGGGGAATAGTTAATTATGGTATATGAATATAATGTATCACAAGAAATGATGGAATAGACAGTTTCAAAGGAAATAGAGAAGACCTTTATGAACTGGTGCGGCATGAAGTCAGCAGAACTAGAAGAACAATTGAATAGAGTACTGGACCTGGAGCCAGGAGGACCTGAGTTTAAATCCAGCCTGACACTTACAAGCTCTGTGACCCTAGGCAAAGTTACTTAACCCTGTTTGCTTCAGTTTCCTCATCTTTAAAATAAGCTGGAAAAGGCGATGACAAAACTCTCCAGTATTTTTACCAAGAAAACTCCAAATGGGATCACAAGGAATCAGATAGTACTGAAATGACTAAACAACAGCAACAAAAAAAAACCAGTTTGGAAAGACTTTAAAACTCTGATCAAAACAATGATAAACCACAATCCCAGAGAGCTGCAGATGAAACATACTAGGAACTTTTTGTCAAATGAGGACAGAATGAGGCATATATTTTTTAAGATATGGCTAATATGGGAATTTGTTTTGCTAGACTATTCATATTTGCTTGAAAGTTTTTAAAATTTATTTAAAGGTGAGGGATAGCAATAGATAATAAATGGTGTCAAAAATAAAATACAAAATTAAAAAAAACCCAAACCTTAACACAAGCACTGTCTCCTATGTGAAGCCTTTCCTAATTCCCTGAGTTGCTAATGACTCCCCAGAAATGGAATGAGCTGTGTGGGAGAGTAGTGGATTTATCCTTTTTTGGAGGTCTCCAAAGCAGAGACTGAATGTCGATTTGATAGGCATGTCATAGTGGAGTTCTGCTATGGTTGTACTACTTGATGGCCACTGAGGTCCCTTCCAGGCCTAAAATTCTTTAATTTTGTGGCTCAACAAGTACAAATGTCCTGATTTTTTTTAAGGAAGAGAATAGAGTCCATTGAGTTCAATTAATTCTTGACAAAACTTCAGAAGAGATTATTGAAAGGATGGTCTGTCAATATGACCCAAGACTCAGAACTGAAGCTCTGGGTTTATACACATTGGGTTCAGTCCTGGAAGAGCAAGGACTATCTTTTGTCTCTTTTTGTATCCTTAATGTTCAGCTCAATGGCTAGCAAATAGTAGGTGCTTTGTAAATGTTTACTGATTGATTGGATTGTTTCTACTTAGGACTAAGGGACAGAAGTTGCAGAGAGTTAGATTTAGGATTGGTGTTAGAAAAAACAAAAAAAAACCCCAACTTCCTAACAGAACCATCCAGAAGGACTGGCTGCCTCAAGAGGTAGTAAGAATCCCTTCCATAAAAGTTTTTGAAGGGACAGATGAATTATCAAGGATGCTAGGGACATTATATGGCCTCTGATATGCCTTTCCAACCCTAAGAGTCTGTTATTCTTTCAATCACCCCCTTTTGTTAGCACTTTCCAATCCTCATAAGCCTCATAGAATCATGGAATTAGAGCTTAGTTTTCACCTGGCTCAACCTGCTGAGAAAAGCAACTCTTCCCTGAAAGGTCACACAGAAAGGTCATCTGAGTCATCCTTAATTCTGTTAATTCAACTACTCAACTACTCGTAGGAGTATAAATTCCATCCTGGCAATAAAGTCGCTGAACTTGAGTTTGAGATAAACAAATGTGTCAGAATAAGGGAATCCTAACAGATGTACCACATAGAAACCTAATTTTGGCAGCAAGCTGGGCTTTATTAGAATTCAATGGAATTTAGTGGAAATTGCCTGGATGACTGCCATAGCCTCCTCACTGGTCTTCTTGCCCCTGGTCTTTTCTCTCTCTAATCTACCCTTCCCATAGCTGTGAAAGCACAGGTGTGAGCAGGTTACTCCCTGGTTTAAGAAGCTTTGGTAAAGATGGTGGTGTAGAACCAGGAAAACTCTCTGTGCTTCCCCCATAAACACCTCAAATACCTATGAAAATGACTCTAAACAAACTTTAGGGCTATAGAACCCACAAAGTGACAGAGAGAAACAAATCTCCCTCTGAAGACAGACTGGTAGGTGGACAGGAAGGGTTTGTTGCAGCCTGCTGGGAGCAGAGCCCAGTCTCATGTGAGCCCTCAGTTTTAGCCTCAGCCAGTGGCTAGAGGGACATTGGGAGAGTAAATAATCAGCAGCTGTGATGGTTTACAAAATTATCAACCCATAAATGACAAAGACAAAGTGAGAGGTCAGTGTAGACTCTGGGAACAGGGAGTCTGGGAGTGCAGTCCTGCCTCTGCTCCCAGAGAGAGAAGCAGCAGAGGGGCAGCAGCCGCTGCCACATGGCTGCTTCTGAGCTCCAGGCTTGTAGATTGTAGCCAAGCAACCATTCTGAGGTGTAATCACTCTTGCTTTAACCTGCTTGGATCTGGATTGATGTCTAGGGTGGAGGTCCTGGGGTATGTGACCAGATGCCAGAGCCAGTGAAGGCTTCAGGGAGGGCAGCCAACTAAAACCTTCAGCAGCTGAGAAAACCTCAGTGATTTGGGACAAAGCTCTACTCTCTGGAAGCAGAGTTCTATTGTGGCAAAAAGCTCAAAAGTCAAGTAATTGAGTGGCAACATGAGCAAGCAAAGGAAGCAAAGCAAGCATAGAAATCTGACTTTACATTCCTATTTTGGGGACAAAAAGGATCAAAGCATGGAACAGGTGGAAGACAACAAAGTCAGAACTCCTGTACCAAAGCTTCCAAGAAAAATATGAATTGGTTACAGGCCATAGAGGAGCTTAAGAAGGATTTTGAAAACCAAATAAGAGAAGTGGAGGAAAAATTGGGAAAAGAAATTAGAATGATGCAAGAAAGTCATGAAAAGAGAGTCAACAACCTGACTGAAGAAAATAACACCTTAAAAAATAGACTAACTCAAATGGCAAAAGAGGCTCAAAAAGGCAATGAGGAGAAGAATGCCTTAAAAAGCCAAATTTGCCAGATGGAAAAAGAATCTCAAAAGCTCACTGAAGAGAATCATTCCTTCAGAATTAGATTGGAGCAAATGGAAGCTAGTGACTTTATGAGAAATCAAGATATTATTAAGCAGATACAAACAAATGAAAAAATAGAAGGCAATGTGAAATATCTCATTGGAAAAACCACTGGCCTGGAAAATAGATCCAGGAGAGATAATTTAAAAATTATTGGACTACCTGAAAGCCATGATCAAAAAAAAGAACCTAGAAATAATCCTTCAAGAAATTCTCGAGGTAAATTGCCCTGATGTTTTAGAACCAGAGGGCAAAATAGAGGTTGAAAGAATCACAAATTGCCTCCTGAAAAAGATCCCCCCCAAAAAACTCTTAGGAATATTATAGCCAGGTTCTGGAGTTCCCAGATCAAGGAGAATATATTACAAGCAGCCAAGAAGAAACAATTTTAATATTGTGGAAACACAATCAGAATAACACAGGATCTGGCAGCTTCTACATTGAGGGACCGAAGGGTTTGGAATATGATATTCCAGAGGTCAAAGGAGCTGGGATTAAAGTCAAGAATCACCTACCCAGCAAAACTGAGTATCATGTTTCAGGGGAAAATATGGTCATTCAATGGAATAGAGGACTTTCAAGCACTCTTTTTTTTTCAAAACAATTGGGGTTAAGTAACTTGCTCAAGGTTACATGGCCAGTTATTTTTTGTGTGGGTGTTAAGTATCTGAGCCCGGAACCAATCCCGGGTCTCCTGACTCTGGGACCAGTGCTCTTACTCACTGTGCCACCTGGCCACCCTTTTTGGAGGGCAATTTGTGTTAAGTAACTTGTCCAAGGTTACATGGTTAGTATTTGTGTGTGTGTGTGTGAGTGTTGTGTCTGAGGTCAGAACTGAACTTGGGTCCTCCTGACTCTGGGGCTGGTGCTTTACTCACTGTGCCACCTAGCTGCCCCTTTTCAAGCACTCTTGATGAGAAAACCAGAGTTGAATAGAAAATTTGACATTCAGATACAAGAAGCAAGAGAAGCATGAGAAGGTAAACAGGGAAAAGAAATCATAAGGAACTTATCAAAGTTGAACTATTTACATTCCTACATGGAAAAGTAACTTATGAAACTTTTCTCAGTGTAATAATAGTTGAAGGGAATATAAATGTGTTTATATATATATATGTCTATATAGGAGGGTATATGGATATATGAATACATATGTGAGTATGTATATGTATGTATATATGTGTGTGTGTGTGTGTGTGTGTGTACAGGTATACATAGACAGAGGGCACAGGACCAAGTGAATAAGAAGGGATGATACTTAAAAGGTGAAATTGAGAGGTGAGAGAGGAATATAATGAGAGGAGATGGGGAGAGACAGAATGGGGTAAATTATCTCATATAGAAGAGGTAAGGAAAAACTGTTACAATGGAGGGGAAGAACAGGAAGGCAAAAGGGTCAACCCTACTTTTATTGAATTTGGCTTAGGGAGGGAATGACATACATACTAAATAGAGTATCTTGCCCTACAGGACAGTAGGGGGGAAGGTGATGAGAGGGGGGATGATGGAGGGAAGGGGAGGTTGAGGGGGGAAGGAAGTTAGAAGCACACACTTTTGAAAAGGGTCAAAGTAGAGAAAAGAACAAGTAAGGGATGGGATAGGATGAAGGGAAATATAGTCAGTATTTCACAATATATCCACTATGGAAATGTTTTGCATAGCTACATGTGTACAACCTATATTGAATTGCCTATCTTCCCAGTAAGGGTGGGTGATGAGGGAGGAAGGGGAAGAATCTGGAATTTAAAGTTTTAAAATCAAATGTTTAAAATATATATTTCTATATATTATTATTATTATTATTATTTTACATGCAACTGTGAAATAAGATATACGGGCACTGGGGTATAGAGATCCATCTTGCCCTACTGGAAAGTCAGAGGGGGGATGGAGGAGGATATAGGAGAGAGAAGATTGGGGGAGGGGGTATACAGTGGGATTGCTGTTTTGGGATGGTGGGTAGGGGAAAGAAGGGGAGAAAATTTGTAACTCAAAGTCTTGCGTAAATGAATTATGTAAACTAAAAATAAGCATAAAATTTAATTTTAAAAAAATAATCTTTAATGACTCCAGACTGCCTCTAGAATAAAGTACAATCTCTCCTTTTGGGCACAGAGAAAACACCCCTTCATATTCTGCCACCAGACTCTCTTGTCAGACTGATTTCATGTAACTGCCCTGTGTCCTTTACATTACAGCCAAATTGACTTTTTACAATACCCCATAAATAACACTTCAATCTCCCATCTCCATTCCTTTGTACAAACTGTTCCCCATGCCTGGAATGCAGTCCTTCCTTACCCTGCCTCTCAGTATCCATGGCTAGTTTCCTTCTAGGTTCAACTCACAAATCGCTTCCTACCTAAAATTTTTCTGATCCCTCTATCCCCAACAATTGTTGTCATTAAGTCATTTTTGAACCATGTCCAACTCTTTATGACCCCATTTGGGGTTTTATTGGAAAAGATCCTGGACTGGCTTGTCATTTCCTTCCCCAGCTCATTTTACAGATAAAGAAACTCAAGCAAGCAGAGTTAGGTGACTTGCCCAGGGTCACACAGCTAGGAAGTAAGTGTCTGAGGCCAGATTTGAACTCAGTAAGATGAGTCTTCCTGACTCTGTGTCCTGCACTCTATCCACTACACCACCTAGTTGCCCCCCATCCCCACAGTTAGCACCCCTCTAAAGTTACTTGGCATTTTAAATTTACTTATCGCTGTGTATATTGTGTCTTCTCTAGCATGTCCCTCCCTCTAGCAGAATTCAAACTTCTTCAAGGCATACTGTTTAATTTTCTTTTCTTTGCATCTTTCAGATCTAGCAAAGTGTCTTGCATGTAGTGGGTATTTAGAAATGTTTAATGACTGAATGAACTGACGAGGACAAGCAAGTCAGAGATTCATGGAAGGAAAATAAATGTGTAATTTCTGATTCTACACTTAATTGATGTGGAACAAAAAGAAAGGCTATGGTTATTGGAGACAAGGGTTTAGAGGATGGGATGACTGGAGGGTGCTCCTGAGAGCAATAAAAACATTTCATTCAACAGTCTTGAAAATCAATCAGCTTCCCTAGAAAGGAGATGGCATTGACCCAAGATATATGCTGGGTCTGGAGTAAGTTTATGAAGCTTCATCTCCCTGTAAGGGTTATGGGATTTAAAGATCTTCCATGCCCCACTGGACTTGCTGACGTAGCAGGAAGGGGCGGAGCAAGAGGAAGCGGAAGCCAAGCTGGAGTTCCTGTGGTGGCTGGCGGTGGTGGCGACGGCGGCAGCAGCAGCAGAGGCAGTGGCAGCGCGAAGCCTTTTTTGAGTTAGCCAGAATTTCTGCTAAGGACTCCTGCTGAGGACTGCCAGGGGCCGGAGCTGCTGGGAGCGCGCTTCCCGGACGCTGGGCGGTTGCTGTGAGTGGGGAGAGGAGGACCTTTGCCTGAGGTAGCCTGTTCTGTTTTAAAGGCTTGAAAATGTGGGTGCTTTCTACTTTATCTACCTGTTCCAATGTCATAACTACTCTGATGGCTTTCACTTTCTGGTTTTGGGACTCAGTCTTTTGGTATCTTAATAAATTTTCTAGTTTATTCCCCCATATGGCAAGCATGATGTATTTTGTGATGGATAATTATATCAGCATATCTGTAATCTCCATAGGCATTGTGAATATGGCATTGCTGATACACTCCCTGAGTTTAAATCCAGCCTCAGACACTTCCTAGCTGTGTGACCCTGGGAAAATCACTTAATCCTGTTTGCCTCAGTTTCTGCATTTGTAAAATGAGCTGGAGAAGGAAATGGCAAGCCACTTTAGTATCTCTGCCAAAAAAAAAAAAAAAACAATATCAAATGGAGTTACAAAGAGTCAGATACTACTGAAAAATAACTGGAAAAGGTAACTAGGACCCCATCCTTTCCACCTTATGTTTGAACTCACCCAAAGGATACCTTATAGACAAGACGCTAGCTACAGCTTCTCTTACATTAATGAGGACCCAAGACTCCATAGCCTACCCTCCCCCAACACAGTTGCTTCTCATGGACTCAGTCCCAGATGCTTTTTGGATGTGAATTGGAATGCAAACAATTTCAAAATCTATCTCTAAAGGTTTGTTAACCACTGTCACCCTCAGAAATTTTGAGTTATAAACACCATCTATATTCATCAGGAAAATATGATAGCTGGAATCTCCTTTTCCATTTACCCAACAATAACAGAATGAAGGCTCCCTAAAAGCTTTGAATTGACTCATGATGTAGCAGAAAGAACTCTGAACTTGGAATCAGAAGACATGGGTCCTACTGACTGTGTGTCTGTAAGAAAATCATTTAACTTCTCTGAATCTGTTTCCTCATCAACAAAATGGTCTGTGGTGGTTCTAATCACCTCGAGGTTCAGTTGAAAGGTTGTGTGTGAAGTCTTTTAAATCTGTAATATATTATATAGATGAGATGTAATTTATGTCTTATTTTTAATTTATTTATTAATTTATTATTTATTTTAAAATTCGTCATCTTTATTAGGCAGCTAAGAGAGAGCTGGACCTGGAGTCAGGAAGAATTGAGTTAAAATCTAGCCTCACATTCTTAACCGGTTGGTGTGACTCTTGGAAAGTCAATTAACATCTGTCTTCCTCAGTTTCTTCCTCTGTAAAATGGGGATACTTATAGCACCTACTTCCCAGAGTAGTTGTGAGGATAAAATGAGATATTTGTAAATTGCTTTGTGAACTTTAAAACACTGTACAAGTGCTAGATATAATAATAATAAATATCATTATTATTATAGAATGATGAGTGGCATTGAGCCCAGAGTGAATGTAGGATTGGTACTAGCTTAGATTTTTGGCATCAGAGACAAAATTTCTTGCAAGCCCAAATAATAGTAATAATTTATTTGCAGTAGACAGGAAGGTGGAGGAAGAAAGGGAGGGAGAGAGAATCTGAGATAGGCTGAAAGAAAAGCCTTTTTCTGGGAAAAGGATTATGAGGGGATAAGTCACAGACCTTGTTCTGTCAACCTACTTCTTTGCTAATAAAATAGAACTTACAATAACTTCTAATTCTATGTTTAAATAAACCTAGCAATTTAGTCAGTTTAAAAAATATATTTTTAATGCAGGCTAAGGAAAGAGGAACTCTTTATTGAAACTTGTGAAGGCCATTTTTAGCTAGCTTTAGCCAGGGTCAGGATCCATGGAATGTTAAGAGTTGGAAAGGTCTAACCATCACAGTCTGCTTGCAGTTCCTCCCCGAAGGCACTCCACCACCCAATGGCATGCCTTTGTATTAGCTCTCCCCCATGGCTGGAATACTCTCCTTTCTCACCCACTTCAACCTCTTAAAATCCCTTGTTTCCATTAAGACTCAACTGAAATGTGACCCTCTGCAGGAGGCCCTTCCTGATTCCCCCCGGTCCTAAAGCCTTCCCTCTTGGAACATCTTCTCTTACTATATGAGGACCAATTTCTTTATGTGTCTTCCCCATTAAAATGTATACCCCTCCAGGGGAAGAACTATTTTTGTTTTTCCTTTGTCCTCCCACTATTTAGCACAGCTTCTAGTACACAGTTGTTCATCCTTCATTTCTGTAGAACACTGATGACATTTTGATATTATAAGTGGTGTCTTAACTTATGCACGAATTGGATTCAGGCGAGGCAGAGATGCATAAAATCTTTAGCCTCACTCTCTTTTCAGTCGTCAAAGTCCACCAGCAAGACAAAAGTCAAGAGAACTGCTGTGGGCCTGGAATGCAGTGGATGACCTTGACGTCTTCCATGTCTGCCACGCTCTAAGTGCACCTGTTTCGGTCGTCTTCATGGCTGTTGGAACACATTGTTTTCATCCACCTGTTCCAGAGGGGCGAGTCTTCACATGCTTGAGGGACACATCTCCCTAACTCACTGACAGGTTTGAGGAGTGTAGTTTTCCCTCAATCTAGTTTAGCCCTTCTGCTGAAACAGTTTTACTGGTGTGTGACCACTGTGCATATAGTGAGTAATGTGGCTTTTTGGAGCCATGAGGGAGAGTTGGGTGAGAAGTGGACACCAAAGATGAGTGAGTAGCCCTTAAAAAAAAGAAAAGAAAGTAAAAAAAGCTTAGGTAGCCCTCTCACCAGAGGTACTAGTCCTCCTGGGACACCCTATAACCCCCTGGTATACAGGAAGCACTTAATAAGTGCTTGTTGAATAATTAATCAATTGATGGACCTTAAAGATTATTTAGTCCAATCCCCTCCTTTTACAGAGGAGTGGATTGAGGCCTAGAGAAATTATTTCTAACAATGACACTACCATTCTCTCAGTTACTCAGACATAATTTGGGGGTTCTCTTTGACTCTTCTCCATTCCTTCATATCTGGCTGGTCATCAGTCATGATTTCCTTTGATCTGTTTCTATATGCTGCTGTATAGCACTAGGCATCAAACAAATATAAAAACATGTCAATACAATGAATGGACAAAGAGATAATGGAGGAAAGATTGGGGCACCAAGAGAGCACTGGGGGCCTAGGACTGTGGAAAGTTACTCCAAGGCGGAGTATTAGATTAGAGGATGGGGCCCACATATGAGGTACCAGGAGCAGTGTGTTTCTGACTAGGAGTTTACATTCATATCATACTTAGGGCCATGTGAACTGCAGTACAGAAAGCTTCTGAAGAGATACCTGGAACTTCACATTCTCTCTACGATTCAGGGAATCTGAAATCTGGTTTTCTTGGAAAAGGAATTACAATGATAGGGGGTGAAGAAAAGTACAGGTCCTTTATTTCTTTAACAACAGAAAAATGAGTCAGTGTCACAAAATTCATATAACTTTCAAAAAAAGAATTAATTCCATAAACTATGGTACATCTGTCTCTGGACCTTTTGAGACATAAATAAATAAGAATTATTGAAGGAATGCCATATAACAAAAGTACATAAAGGAGGACAGAATTAATATTATTTCAAAAACAAGTATCATAGTTTCAGCCATAAGTTACAATAAGCTACACAAATAAGACTATATCCTTCATCTACGGTGAGAACTGTGACAGTCCTCTCTATTTTCTGGATTCAATGCAATGGCAATGTCATAAATACCCGATGGAAAAGTCCAAAACAATACCAGATGAATCACAGAATCACTTTAGAGCTGAAACAACCTTAGTAGGCATCTAGTCCAATCTGGACCTAAAGCAGGAATCCCTCTGATACGTAATTATTTTCCAACCTCAGTTTGAAGAGATCTTCATTGATGGGGAGCTCATTACTTAATGGAGGCACCCACTTCCACTTTTTAACATTTAACTGGAAGATTTTCCTGACATCAAGCCTAAATTTGCTTCTTTGCAACTTTCAACCCATGTGTACTTTTCTTTCCTTTGGGATCAAACAGGATAGAAACGATCCTACTTCAGACAGTCCTTTAAATATTTAAAGCTAGCTCTCATGTTACCCTTAGTCTCTTCTTTTCTCCAGGTAACTATCTTCATTTCATTCAGCAGATCTCTGTACAGAGAGCAATCCAATGGCATTCCCTCTAGAACTTTCTGTAGCAATTTCAATGTAAATGAATAGGGTCCAGAGATCAATGTATTGGATTAGTATTTGTGAAGAGTTTGGAAATGGGGTGGGTGACTTGGCTGTCCTAGGGACACAGGATAATATCAATGTGAGTTTGCATAGGAATCTGATCTTATGTCAGCATTACTAGAGTGATTCAGATCTATTACCAGGATTCAGTTGGCTGCTGAAGTCAGTCATGAACTATGTGAAGGCTTCTGGGATTGTTCATTGATAGCTCTGAGAAAGGGACTCCCAAACAAAGAGGAAGCCATGACTCAGTGGGGAAGGTTGGGTTGTCTCCATCATGATACCATTCAGACTCTGACAGAGTCAAGCTCTTAGCATTGGACTTGTGCTTCTCCATTTCCCATTTCAAAGACTCTTAGTAATCATCATTAGCTAGTGGAAGATGTCCTGGTTGACAATGCAGCTGAGGTGGGTAATATTGTCACCACTGAGTCAAGCAGACCAGGTTGAGTGAGATGGCCCCTTCTTCCCTTAAAGATAAATTTCTCCTCTAATGGCTGGGGAGAAGATGGCTGTTATTAGTTGTAACAGTCCTTAGAGATTTTGCCTTGCTTTTTTTTCTGTGAACAGAAAGAGTTAGTGCAAGAAAGCCCCAGCTCTCTTGGCAGCTGCACCTTGGTGGCATCTACCCAAAGTGCTTTGTCTTTCCGCCACCCCCGCAATGTTTTTCCATGCCTTTGCCACCAGAAATTCTAGCTATATATAAAATCCATTAGTAGCTATTAACTTTTGTTTATGTGTTGTCACATGGGTTATAGAAAATGAGAAACAACACAGCCAGGAATCCTGGCATCCAGGAGATTCATGCGGTGCCCACTTTGAATGCAGGTGCGGGATGGGAGGTTGCAGCTACTCAGCAAAGGGGTTTCTCTTAGGAAACCAGATGCTACTGCCTGTGATGACTTCCTAAACCAGCCCAAAGTTACAAGAAGGAAAAATAAAAGCAAAGAGAGAGATTGATAATCTGAAGTAAGTCATAGTCCCCTGGACTAGAGATAATGTCGTTGGCAAGCCAAAAACCTGGAATATATACATATATACACATATACATATATGTGTATGTATGTATATTCTTTCTCTGACAACTTTTACAAGGTTCTCTTCTTCTTTTCTATTACCTCCCCTATCCATTGTGATAAGTGAAGCTATGTACCATAGTAACCCCATTACATATATGCTACATGTTAAAAAAAATACCTATTATACATGAAAAGGAATGACTGCTACACCAGAATGGGTCTTGAGTGACCTGGGTTGCTCTGGTTTGGCTCCCATTCCAGGGGACCTTCTAGGGAAATCCATTCCCTAGTCAGGATTTCCCACTATGCTTTTGAGGGTCTCCTGAACTTAGTTCAGTTTTTCTTTCTCAAGATACAACCATAAATAGACCAACCCACTCAGAGATTTTTTAGACCTCCTGGCCAACTTTGGTTGGTTGACAGCCCTCAAGAGTGATGACCCTTTATAATATTTTGGTCTAAGACCATAACTCTGACATTGATGCATTGCAGAGCACCCAGAGGAGCCCTCATCAAATCAGTTAAAGGAACTGGGGATGTTTAGCCTGGAGAAGAAAAGACCCAGGAGGAAACACGAAGTTGTCTTCAAATATGTGAAGGGCTGTCCATTTGAAAAACCATTAGACTTGCTCTTCTTGACCCAGAGGAAAGAGCTAGAACGAATGGGTGGAAATTAC
The DNA here is from genome assembly GCF_028583685.1 of Petaurus breviceps papuanus. Lineage (NCBI taxonomy): Eukaryota > Metazoa > Chordata > Mammalia > Diprotodontia > Petauridae > Petaurus > Petaurus breviceps. The sequence continues at coordinate 61,286,416 of NW_027187419.1, read as the reverse complement.
AAAGAGGTAAGCTTAGGTTTGAGGTCAAGAAAAAGTTGCTAACCATTGAAATTGTCCAAAAGTAGAATGAATCACCCCTGGAGGAAAGGGATTCCCCCTCCTGATGGAGATTTGTAAGAGGAGGTGAGATGGCTATCTGTTGAATTGGGGATTCTTTTTGAGGTATAATTTGAAATGGGTGGCCATGGGGATCCTTTCCAAGCATAAGACTCTATGATTCTTGGTGATTCTGAGTAGGTCAGGGGTTCCCTAGACATATCTGAGTTTTTGGTGTATAGACTAGGACTCTGGGGTACTCTTGGGCAGCTAGGTGGCACAATGGATAGAGCACTGGGTTGAGAACCAGGAAGACTTATCTGAGTTCAAATCTGGTCTCAGACACTTCCTAGCTGTGAGACCCCTGGCAAGTTGCTTAACTTTGCCTCAGTTTCCTCATCTGTTCAATGAGCTGGAGAAGGAAGTAGCAAACCACTCCAGTATCTCTGCCAAGAAAACCCCAAAACAGGTCACAGAGAATCAGACGCAGTTGAAATGACTGAACAACAACAATGGGGCACCATTGAGGTATCCTTCTGGCCTTCAACTTGAACAAGTACATCCTCAAAACTGCCATAGTGCTCTTTCTACCAAAAAACTTGAGATTAAAATATTAGCTTTGAATATACTGACAAATTTGTTGAATTTTGCTGAATTCTGCCCCCCCCCAATTCTTTATCATGAAAGAAGCCTTGTGGGCAAAGGAAGGGGAAGGGTCTATTTGGAAACAAAGGTAATGTCAAAACAAAAATCTATCAATAACATTTTAAAAAATACGATGTGACTACAATAGTGTAAACAATAACATAAACTGAATGCTGTACAATTAAAACGACCAAGCTGATCTCTTTGCAGAGGTGGGAGACTGTGGTTATGGACTCCTGCATACAGTGTCAGGTTTTTTAAATGCTGGCTGATTTTGTTGAACTCTTTCTTTCTCTTTTCTCTCCTTTATTATAAAGGCTGGTTCCTTCATGGAGGATGGGAGCAGAATATTATAGGAAGTGCAGGAGATATAAAAACAAAATACAGCAACAAAACTCATTTTAAAATAAAAAACATAATCCAGCACAATCTTCCTTTGAGGAGATGTGGGGATTTGAGTTTGATGAAACAGAGCATTCTACTTGAGTGCAAGCCCCAGAGAGGCAGCCACACGAGGGGAGAAAAAAAGTAGGTCATGGGCAACTGATACATAGATTTTATGTCAGGTTCATTGGGGAAAAAAATACTGCCCTGAGTGCAGGAGAATGATCTGTCATCATCTCCTGGAGGCTAATTATAAGCTGAAACCAGAGCATTGCCAGTTTTGGAAAGCCCTTAGAGGAGAGGACAAAAAAAGGCTGACAAAGAATAACTTTCTGTTTAAGTTTGGACAAATATTATCACCCTCCCGTGCCCTAGTTTCTTTAACTAAGGCTCAGAAAGTAGGATAATTTGGTTAATACTGGACCATGGTGTTATTCTGATTATAGTTATACCTTTCACATTGCTGGGGTTAGGGGCATGTACCCCTAGCAACCTTGGAAAATCTATGTAACATTCTTTGGCTCTCTCTTCATATTAGAGAAGAAGCCCGAATTATTGTGGTGTTGAAAGATAAAATATGTTAATACTATACATATATCATATGCATTTCTGAAATTCTAAACTTTTTCTGTGTCATCTGCTGGCCTTCATGTGTTGTCTTCAGCTTCTGCAAAAGTCCCTAAAATTCCCACTTAATTACTTATGCTGACTAGCGATATAGTGAAACCGTGATGGGGAAAGTTGCAATGAGGAAGGGATAACTGTATGGTATACATAGTAAGGAATGAGAAGTAAAGAAGGATTTCATAGAGTCAGAGTCACAGGACTAGAACAAACGTCTTTATGATATATCTGTCCATCACTCTTCACTTCAGGTAGGTGTATACAATCCATCAGAAACAGATGAGAAATTGATCCAAAGAAGGGAATTTCACACTTCCCTGGGTATGCTTTTCCAATGTGCATAGCCCTCATTACCAGGAAATCCTTGCTCGTTTTTAACATAACTTCTATACCAGAATGTTGCTATCTGAATGATTGATTTCCTTTTCTCCCTTTTCCTGCTAGTGGTCCTGGAGGGGCAACAGCATGGTAATAGGAGAAGGGGAACTGGATTGGGAGACAAGAAAATTGGGTCTTAGTCCTATTGCCACCCTTAATTAGCTGTGAGACCTTAGTCAAGTCATTTAACCTCTGAGGATCCTGATTGCCTTATCAGTCAATCAGAGTTGAAGTAGATGACTTCTACAACATGTTCCCAGCTCTCATGTGGAATCATGCAGTATTTTCCATAATACCAGAGCAGAATACAAGATAAAGGGAGACTCAAGCTGATCTCTGATCCAGTAACCAAAACTGGATTGCAAATAACTAGAAACGGGATCAAAGTACCCAAGCATACATTTAGTAATTTCCCAGGTAACCTGTACAGCATAAATTCCCTAGGTTAAATGTGTTTTATCTTTAGTGGCCCCAGGAATCAGCTGTTAACTATCTCTTATGTGATAACTTAACATATAATAATAAAATAAATAGCCAGCATTTTTATAGCACTTTAAGACTTAGAAAGTATTTTACAAACATGATCTCATCTGTCCTCACAACAACCCTGGGAAGTAGGTGTTCTTATTATCCCCATTTTACAGATAAGGAAACAGCAGCAGGCAGAGGTTAAGTGACTTGCCCAGAGCCACAGAGCTAGTAAATTTCTAAGACTAGATTTGAACTCAGGTCTTCCTGATTCCAAGTACAACACTCTATTGACTGTACCCCTTAGCTACTTCATGTCCTTGCATATAGTTATTAAAATGTAATTTTTCACTCTACATAACAGGAACCTCCCAATATCCTAGACTGAGGCACCTGCCATGGATCCAGGTATATTTTCTTCCTTGTTTCCATGGGATATGTACTCTGTGCCTTGTTGAGATGATGTAATAACTCCTGAGAGTTTACAAGGGATGAAGGCTGATTAGAAGAAGATTTGCCATAGAGTCACAAGGAGCTGGCCATTTTGGTAGGCTAGATAAAAAACTGAAGAGAAACAGAGTTCACTTTCTTTTGAGATTCATCCTCTCCTTTGGAATTCCGTAAGGGAGAAGGGAGATTCCTCCCAACCTCTAATGTCACTGGCCTCAAGCACATGTTTCCTAGTCGGTCCTGAGTCCTTGGCTACTTGCTTCTACGTTCTATTTTCTTTGCTGAGCATAGATCAAGCACCACGGATGCTTAGAAATGGATGATTCCAGCCCTGTCTGTAACCTTAAGAACTGAGATTTTAACCAACAACTTGACCCCAGGTGGGCATGACTTAATCCCAAGCAAGATAGTTCATAACCCACCCTTCCTGTAATAACTAATTTGGGTTTGTCTTCAACATAGCCCCTTCACTTATCTTTCAACATTCCTGCATTCTTCGCTGTCCCACCACTGGCCCCCTGTGGCTGCACCCCAGGATACTGGCATCTCATGACTATTAAAACCTAAGTGAGACCTCTGTGACCTGCAGAGATGGCAGAAGTAAAATCTCCTCTCAGCCCCCAGCATCCCCACATCCTGCCTCCAAAATTACCTCCTGGCTGTGGCAGCTGCTAATGTCCTCACTCTGGGGCAGTGGCCAGTGAGTGGGAATTTTCACTGGGACAGTGAATCACACAGGCTGAGCAGGGATGGATATGTTGTGATATGCTTTACATATCTCATTGCATTCTTTTCTATCAAGCCCACTCCTCTGCCCTACTCCTGTCAAGGGCAGCCTTGGTGTCATCCTCAGCTCCTTCCTCTCATACTCCATATATTCAATCGGCTTCTAACACCTTGCCATTCCTGCCTACATAGCACCCCTCTTAGGTGCCCCCTCCCTACTGGTCACACAATGACAAACCGAGTTTGGTCCCTAGATTGTTGCAGGAGTTTCCTAATATTGGCTTCTCACCTTCAAGTCCCTCCCCAATCCAATCCTCCTCCATTCAGTTGCCAAAGTGATGTTCCTCAAGTGAAGGTCTGACTATGTCACCATCCCTACTCAATAAGCTCCAATGGTCCCCTACAGACTTGAGTATCAAATGCTACCGTGTTTCCCCGATAATAAGACCTATCCCAAAAATAAGCCCTCCCCTTACTGTGCAAGATTCCTCTAAAATAAGCCCTCCCCCGAAAATAAGCCCTATTGAGATTGCTACTGTAGTGAAGGTGATCCCCTGCGCTACACGCTACATTATGGTACCCTCTGTATGCACCGTCCCCTCCCCCCCAGGATGAAACGCACGCCGTGCTCCGAGCTGCATCCAATCAGAGCTGCAGCAGTGAGCGCGTCATCCTGTTCTTCCCCAGTGATTTGCTTATTGAATAAAGGTACATTTTTTTGTTCACATTTACCTGTTTATTAAAATTGCTGTCAATGTTCATTAAAATAAGCCCTCCCCTGAAAATAAGCCCTCTGGTGTTTTTCTGTCCAAAAAAAATAATGACAGTGTCTTATTATCGGGGAAACACGGTATTTCATCTTTATCTCAAATTGTTTCCATTTCTATTTTTGCGTATAATGTACATAACTATTAGTAGTGAAAACTATAAGCACTTGAATGTAATCAAATATTTTAGAGACCCCTGCCCTGGAGGACTTGTGAGAGAGTCACTGCCAGGAAAAGTAGTCAAATGTGGCTCCAAATCTGTCTGTCCTGTCCAAAGATGTTGCCATCTCACCCCCTGCCCCTGAACTCTGCAGCCAGACCAATATCCCCTCTAACTCTCTGCAGATACACAAGTTTGAGTTACTCAGTGATCAAGTAGTTAGACATTGTTGCGGAAAATAAAGGCCAAAAATCACATGAGGACAATGGGACCCTTCTCTTTGGTGGGTGGAAGGAGTCAAGTCTGGAAACTGACTTTCCAGCTCCCAGCCCAAGCTCCTTCAAAAAATTCTCATTTCTCTTTCCTTCCCTCCTTCTTTCTTTCCTTCCTTCCTTCCTCTCTCTCTCTCTCTCTCTCTCTCTCTCTCTCTCTC
>NW_027187419.1:61280733-61280945 GCF_028583685.1 Petaurus breviceps papuanus | reverse complement strand
TCTCTCTCTCTCTCTCTCTCTCTCTCTCTCTCTCTCTCTCTCTCCTCCCTCCCCCTTTCTCTATCTTTTTCTCTCGCTTTCTGCTCTCACCTTTCCTTCTGTCTCTAACACCGTCACTTAATGCTGTGTACTTGACATGTTGTTGGGAACAGCTATTTATTGTAACTATTCTATGGTGTCCCTTCTCTCTGTGATTGTTCTGTCTTCCCCAC
>NW_027187419.1:61256257-61280723 GCF_028583685.1 Petaurus breviceps papuanus | reverse complement strand
TGCACTGTCTTCTCCTTCAGTACAGGAATCGTGTCTACCTGTTCCTTTATAGCATTTCCCTCTGTTCCCCATTCCAAGCCCCTATCTACTACAGAGATCTGCACACACAGCAGTCACTCCAGTGTTGGTCAATGACTCATTCATTCATTGACTTACTTCAGACCAAATCACCAGCATTCTACAATCCATTTAGTACTGCGGAGAGGGGGAGGAGCAGCAGGTCACTCAGATTCGTCTATTGTCTAAGTTCTGCCATCTGAGCAGTCCTGACCTTTGCCTGCCAGAATGCCCCCACAATCTACCTTCTTTGGTGCTTATTCCCTGATATGACATCCAGTCTCACTGCTTTAGATGGAAGTTGTAGGCTTTCATCACCTCCTCCCCAAACCTTGTCCCTATCCTCATCTTTACTCACTGGTCATCCTTCAACCTTCAATCATGTCTTAGCCCAGTGGTCTCTATTTGTTTTTTTTTTTTAGTATGAGATTGTTTTTTAACATTGAAATGCTTGCAGATGACAATTGTATAAACATGATTAATTGAATTATTAGTACTGTTAGAAAGAGAAAATACACCTCACAAGTAGTTCAAGGCTCCTTCCCCCCACCCCTAAGGGATGCAGCTCATATAGACTAGGCTTGATCTAGAAACCCTGATGCCAGAGGTACCCCTGTACAAAGCAAAAGAGTTTCTCTTTTTGACTCTGCCCCAATCCTGGAGTAAGATTCCAAAGAAATAAGCAAAACAAAATTTAATTTTGGTTCATGTCTAGAGTTTTCCCAAATATAAGTAACAGTCTCCAACAACTACACAGGTAGGGTACAGTCTTTTAATTTCTATCACAGAAAATGTATGTCACATAAATTGTGGAATCAAAGTTATATGTCAAAAATATAGGGAACATAAAGCATTAAAATAGCCCATTATGCTCACTAGACTCCCTCTCAAGGAAAAAAGACCTGTTTGGGGACTGCTTGATGAATATTTCCCATTTACCTGGGTCTTACACCATCAGAGAAGCTCATGGAAAAATCATAGAGGGTTGGTGCTGTATGGATTTCTTGGCCCCTCATTGCATAGATTTACTTCATGGCTGTCCACTTCCAGGAAACCAGTTAAATGTTGCTTTAAATCTATCTGCCTGATTCAAAGATGTTGCTGTACCTATGTCTGCTGCCATACTGACACCCCTTCAGCTCTCTGAAGATACACAGGTTTGGGTTATATTCAGGCCCCTCATTGCATGGATCCTCTAGTTAAGGAGAGTCCTCTTCATTCTCTAAATTGTGCCATGTGGAAAAAATCTCTCTCTGGGAGGTTGGTATCTAACTCAGGAGCTCTAAAATTTAGCATTACCCATGATGTAACACTCAAGGTAAGAAGAATTCATTCTCAGGATCACTAGCCTCTGCCATGTGTTCAAAAAAGGAAACAAAGGCAGAACAGGAGGTCCGGCACAGCATCCCTCCTTCTGAGTCATGATTTTCTGATCCTGGTAGAAGAAAGGAGAGAAAAAGAAATCCCTTCCCCTCACTTCTTCCTTGCTGTATGCTTGTCTGGAAATCCAAAGGAGAAGAAGCACTCCAATAAGGTGAAAAAGGGGATGGTGGGTCTTTCACAGCTCACTCTTATAGACCACAGAAGAAAAGGGTTCAGCCTCAGTCTACCAACCATTAGGGGATCTTCCCAGGATTTGGATCCCAATCAGAAAGGTGCCAGGTCTAGAGTTTTACAGATCCAAACACCCTCTAATCTCATCAATTTGGAGGGGGGAGGGAGAAGAGCGGGGCTGGAATGCCATGGAGGGGTGGGGAGGGAGATTCAAAATGATTAAGGGTTCCCGTGGTCAACTTTGCTATATACATAATGATGTGAACTTCAATGAGCATTACTTTAAAATGAATTCCTATTTTATTCATAACAGCACATATATATGTTTTTAAAATGATTCATAGCTCCCTTCCAAAAACTCCATGGCATTCCAGGGATACACAGTCCAAGGATTGGGAAACATTGTCCTACTACATTCCTCTACGACTTTAGGAATCTCTTCTATTCTCAACAATTTTCTTTACAGTAATGAGCTTTAAACTCTCTAGTTTTAACTGAAATTTGCCTTTCCCTTAGAGACAACCTTCTCCATCCTTACTCCCCACTGCCCCATTCCTCTTCATCTATCTTTCAGTAACCTCTCTTTCACTGAAGTCCACTTGAGTGATTTCCATTCTTTCTCTTATTAATTTCATCTACTTGCATTCAACTTTCTTGGTTTCATGGTATTCCTTCCCAACCCATCCCCTGTCTTCATCTTAAAGACATCCTTACCCTAATGACATCTGATTACAGTTCATGCAGGTCTCAGCTGGGCCTAAGTAGGTATGTGTCAAGGATTAGACAAAGCTCTGGATTGAGTTATCCCTCAATAGAGATTGAGGAGGCAGGGTCTGGGTTGGGAGAAGAGATCATTTAAATGAAAAATGCTAGTTAGGTTTGGTGGTGAGGTATCCAGACAGTGTTGAGATATTGCAGGTTTGGTCTAATCATTGAGGAAAACAATTTGGAACTGTACCCAAAAAGGTACTTAATTCTGCATACCCTCTGACCCAGTAATATCACAATTAGACCTCTACCCCTAGACTGGTCAAAGGCAAATAGAAAGGACTAACATGTACAAGAATGCTTATGAAAACACTTTTGTGGTAGCAAAGAACTGGACATTAAGGTGCTTATCAACTGAGAGATTACTAAATAAATCATGACATATGAATGTAACGGACTGTTATTGTAATGTAAGAAATGATGAATGGGAGGAATTCAGAGAAATCTTTAAGAGCCCCTATTGGCTGAAATGGAGTGAAGTGATTAGAAACAAGAAAACTAATTATATACTGGCAACAACATTATAAAGAGAAAACTATTTTGATAGATATTAATTCTGATCAGTGCAAGGCCCAATTATAACTCCAGAAGACTAATAATGAAGTATGCTTCCCACCTCTTGATAGAACAGTGATGAAAAAAGGTACAAAATTAGGCAAGCAATTTTAAACACAAAGTTCACTAGAAAGGAGGGCTTTGGGGAGTAAGTTGTGGAGTGAGTAGGTAATGATAATGATGCAAAAAAATAAAAAAGCATCAGTGAATCATTGAAAATACACACATTATTATATTAAACATAATTTACACTTTTAAAAAACTGAAACTACATGTAATTGGGGTTCACAGTTTTATATGTAATCCTGTTTTTCTGTTCTTTGTTATATATTGAAATGTTCATGTTTGTTAAGTTCATCATTTAAAAAATAGTCCCAATATGCTGAGATAAGCAAGGAGGTGGTTATGAGAGTGGAGATTCACAATCAGAAGCTTCTGAAACTAGGAAGTTAAGATGTAGAGTTCCATAGAGTAATGGATTTATCTGACAACACCTGAATTGTCAGTGTCTCAGGCTCTTTCTTATAGCTGCGTGCATTGTGTATTCCCAGCCAACATCTAAACATGATCATGAGTAAAGTCTATACAACCTCCTGCCCTCAGCTACTTTCATGGAGTTCTGGGTACATATACCTCAGCCACCTCAACTCCAACATCCTTCTTCTCTACCCACTTCAATTACTCTACCTTGATTCAGTTTGCTCCCCACCATCTCCTCTTCAGCCTCCATGCCCACTGAAAACCTATAGTCAGTCTGTCCTTCATGCCTCTATAAAGTTCTGGCACTACAACTAATCAACATAGTCATTGCTGTGGCTGAGTGTGCCATTTTATCCCCCTATGGCTCTGCTTACCTTTCCTATCATTTTCCAAATCAAAATAACCTCCCCGAACACCACTTTGTTGAATACCACTTTATTTGTTGTTTCCCTCTATCAGAATATAAGTTCCTTGAGGCCAGGGACTTTTTCTATTTGCCCCCAGCACTTACCACAATGCTTGGCACATAGTATATACTTAAATATTTTTCATTCATTTACAATAATACTGTGAACTTCCCCACCTCTTGGAATTGCATTATCTTCAAGTTAAGAAACCTTCAAGTTCCATTCTTCCCAAACAATCACCTTCTCTTCCATCTCTCCTAAACCTACTTTTCACCCTCACTATGGTCTTTGGTCCCTTGACCCTTCTGTACTCTCTTAGTCCATTTGTGGCTACATTCACTTCTATTCAGTTTTGACTATGTGGCCAGCCATTTTAATATCTCATTCACTGTTACCCCAGGATCCCTTGCCTCCCACTGTCTTGCCATCACTACCCAGATGATCACAAAACTGAGCTGTTTCCAATTCATTATAAATTCATGGTGCATAAACTCAGCTAGGTTTTCATTGCTATTCCAGTCTTTCCAAAGTACTTGGCTCCCTATCTCATTCTCTATGGCAGTTCTTCCCAACCTTTCCCTGAAGCCCCCAACTCTGCTTCTACTTTCTACATTTATAGCAGATGATTTAGCCTCATTCTTTTATTGAGATGAAGGTTTTCTCACTAACCCTCTTCCACTGCTCTAAATTTTTAAGCATCATCTTTTATTTTTTCTCTTGTTTCAATGGAAGAGGTATCTCTACCACCCTGATAGCCCCAGTTCAAAACCTGTTTCTGGCCTTGTAGGTGAAGGGTTTCTAGGCCTTTGGATAGATTTCCAGAGGATCCTAAAACTTGGATAGGAAAAAAAAAATCTCTATTTTCACTAATCTCCAGCTGAAATTAGTATTTCCTTCTAATATTTAAGAATATGATTCTGGAAGTGGGTCACTGACTTCACCAGACCACCAAAGAGGTCCATGATGCCCAGTAAGATGAAGACCCCATGCTTTATATTAACCTTGGATCCCCATTTCCTGTTTCCTCCAGGATCATTCCCTCTCTCTCATGTGTCAGCCATCTCTCCAGCTTCACTGGCTCCTTCCCTTCTGTCCATAAACAAGCTCAAATTCCGCCCCCTCCCCCAACTATTATTTAGAAACATGTTGCAGCAGTTCCTCAAGGCAATAATCAGGCTGTAAATTGAACTGATCTCAAGCATGGGGAAGAAAGGCCAGAGAAATACTAGCTTTAGAGGAAAGGGGCATCTCAGTTCCTCCTGTAATTCTGTGGGTAATCCTGGCAAGAGCCCCGCTAAGAGAGCTAAGCCTTGCCAGTTCTTCAGTGACTCCAGAATGACATTTCTTCCTTGCCACATTTGAAATAGTAGGATGGTTTAGCCACCCACTCGGATATGACACACGCAGCATGGGCTCCAGCAGGATGGCCCCCAAATCGGGCCGACTAGCATCTGAACTAGTGGAAAAGGCAAATCTACTAGGCTGCTTTTAAACCAACCAGACTCCCACTCCCATGCCTCGGTACGACATCTCCCTAAACACTGTCTTAGTTAATCTCCAAGTTTAGAGGCAATGACAAATCTGAAGGAGACTCTTTTTCAGGCACTGATTAGCTAATGTGCTGAACTGGGAGTCAGGAGGGCCTGTATTCAAATCTCACCTTTGACACTGGCTGTGTTGTTATTGTTCAGTCGTTTTCAGTCATCTGACTCTTTGTGACCCCATTTTGGGTTTTCTTGGCAGAAATACTGGAGCGATTTGCCATTTCCTTCTTCAGTTCATTTTACAGATGAGGAAATTGAGGCAAACAGGGTGAAGCGACTTGCCCGAGGTTATTCAGCTAGTAAGTGTCTGAGGCCGGATTTGAACTCTGGAAGATGAGTCTTCCTGAGCCCAGGCCCAGGGTTCTATTCACTGTGCCATCTAGCTCTTCATAATGACTGTATGATCATGACCAAGTCCTTTAACCTCTCCAAACCTCAGTTTCCCCAAATATAAAATGGGAGTGGTAATACCTGTAGTCCCTATATCACAAAGGCTCTAAGGCCCAAGACCATCTTCTACATCTATGAGAAAAGGCCTGTCATAGTGACTGGCTATGGGACTGGGAAGATTTAGGTTTGGATCTCATCTCTGACACTGGCTGGGTGACCGTGATCAAACTCTGTAGCCTCTCAGGGCCCCAGATCACTCTTTAAAATCAGCAGTTAAAATTGAATTGATTCTGTGTCAGTGAAGAGAGTCTGCATAGTGGGAATTCTATATATCAAATCAGAGTTCCTAACAAGAGAAAACAAAAGAATCCACCAGCAGGGCTGTCACGAAGCTCACAGGCACTCAATCGTGTGCATAATGGGCTTGATGTGAATGTCCATCATTATAACTGTAATAAAGCACCCTCATTGGGGCGGCCAGGTAGCACAGTGAGTAAGAGCACCGGCCCCAGTGTCGGGATGACCTGGGGGATCGAATCCAGGCTCAGACACTTAGCACCCACCCAGAAACACCTGGCCGTGTAACCTTGAGCAAGTTACTTAATCCTGATTGCTTAAAAAAAGAAAAAAATAAAACAAAAATAAAGCACCTTCATATATGCTGTCTGGTCTATCACAAGAGGAGAGGACCATAGATTTAGAACTGGAAAGGGACTTCAAAGGCCATCCAGTCCAACCCCGTCATTTTATGGATGAGTAAACTGAGACCCAAAGAAGCTAAACAATTTTCTCAGCCTCATGAAGTTGCTAAGTGCATGAGGAGAGATTTAATAATAATGATAATAATAGCATTCCTATAGACACTCTAAAGTTTACAAATCACTTTACAAATATTACCTCATTTGATACTTTTTTTGAGGGGGGAAGGTAAGGCAATTGGGGTTAAGTGACTTGTCAAAGGTCACCAAGTTAGTGTCAAGTGTCTGAGACCGGATTTGAACTCAGGTCCTCCTGACTCCAGGGCTGGTGCTCTTTTCACTGCACCATCTAACTGCCCCTCCTTATTTGACTCTTACAATAATCCTAGGAGGTAGATGCTATTATTATCCCCATTTTACAGGTGAGGAAACTGAGGCAGGCTGATGTTTAATGACTTGCCCAGGGGTTGAAGAGCTAGTGAGAGTCTGAGCTGGATTTGAACTCATTCCTTTCTAACTCCAAGTCCGGCACCCTATGCATTGCTGCTGCATTGCTGCTAAGTGAAGCCAAGACTTCCTTATTTTAGGTCTATCTCTCTAGCTGCCACATCACCTTGCCTTATTTAATACCTCCCCAACCTCGATAGTAATGATTGATAATGATGACGATGATGATGATGATGATGGTAATGATGATGATGATGTTGACGGCAGCTGACACTGATATATAACTTTAAGGTCGGCAAAACATAACGTCCATTATCTGATTTTCATCACCATTCTTTTTTTATTTTTTTAATTAAATGAAAAATTTTCCATTAAGAAAAAATTATGCCATGTGACGGGAAAGTCACTTAAACCCAATTGCCCTACCCTCCCCCCTCCAAAAAAAAGGCAAAAAAAAAAAGAAAATGTTCTTTCTCTACCAGCTCCTCTCTTACACACTTAAAAAAAAAAGAAACAAACAAACAAAACAAAACCCTTGGAACAAACACACATAGTTGAGCAAAGCAAATCCCCACATTAGCTATACATGAATAGTTAGGTCTCATTTTTTTTTATCAAATGCTTTATTAACTTCTAGTTTACATCATTCATTTCCGCAAGATTTTGAGTTACACATTTTTTCCCCATTTTTCCCCTACCCACCACCCCAAAATATCGATCCCACTGAATATCCCCTCCTCCAATCTGCTCTCTCTCTCTCTCTCATATCTTCTCCCATACCCCCTCTGACTTTCCAGTAGGGCACAGTGGATCTCTATGACCCAGTGCTTGTATGTCTTATTTCCCAGTTACATGTAAAATAATATTAATAATAGTATATATACATATATATTGAAACATTTCATTTTAAAACTTTGAAATCCAGATTCATTCCCTTCCTCCCTTGTCACCCACCCTTACTGGGAAGATAAGCAATTCAGTATACGTTATACATGTGTAGTTATGCAAAACATTTCCATAGTGGATATATTGTTAAAGGCTGACTATATTTCCCTCCTTCTTATCCCACCTCTCACTTATTCTATTCTGTACTTTGATCCTGTCCCTTTTCAAAAGTGGGTACTTCCAACTTCCCTCTCCCCCAGCCTGCCCTCCCTTCCATCATCCCCCTTCTCATCCCCTTCCCCCCTACTCTCCTGTAGGGTGAGATACACTATTTAGTGTGTATGTCATTCCTTCCCTAAGCCAAATTCAATGAGAATAAGGTTGACTTATTACCTTTTGCCTTCCTGTTCTTCCCCTCCGTTGTAACCATTTTCCCTTGCCTCTTCTATATGAGATAGTTTACCCCATTCTGTCTCTCCCCATCCCCTCTCATTATATTCCTCTCTCACCTCTTAATATCACTTTTTAAGTATCATCCTTTCCTATTAAATTGGTCCTGTGCTCTCTATCTATGTATACCTGTACACATACATACACACTCACATATGTATTCATACACCCATATACTCTCCTATATAGACATATATACATATGTATGTATATATATACATATGTATGTATATATATACATATATATGCATTTCTATACCCTTCAACTATTCTCATACTGAGAAAGTTCATAAGTTACAATTATCATTTTTCCTTGTAAGGATGTAAATAGTTCAACTTTGATAAGTTCCTTATGATTTCTTTTCCGTGTTTACCTTCTCATGCTTCTCTTGATTTTTGTATCTGAATGCCAAATTTTCTATTCACTTCTGGTTTTTTCATCAAGAATGCGTGAAAGTTCTCTATTCCACTGAATGATCATATTTTCCCCTGAAACATGATACTCAGTTTTGCTGGGTAGGTGATTCTTGGTTTTAATCCCAGCTCCTTTGACCTCCGGAATACCATATTCTAAGCCCTTTGATCCCTCAGTGTGGAAGCTGCCAGATCCTGTGTTATCCTGATTGTGTTTCCACAATATTAAAATTGTTTCTTCTTGGCTTATAATATTTTCTCCTTGATCTGGGGATTCCGGAACCTGGCTATAATATTCCTAGGAGTTTTCTTTTGGGGATTTTTTTTCAGGAGGTGATTGGTGGATTCTTTTAACCTCTATTTTGCCCTCTGGTTCTAAAATATCAGGCCAATTTTCCTTAAGAATTTCTTGGAGGATGATTTCTAGGTTCTTTTTTTTTTTTGATCATGGCTTTCAGGTAGTCCAATAATTTTAAAATTATCTCTTCTGGATCTATTTTCCAGGTTAGTGGTTTTCCCGATGAGATATTTCACATTGCCTTCTATTTTTTTCATTTGTTTGGATCTGTTTAATAGTACCTTGATTTCTCATAAAGTCACTAGCTTCCATTTGCTCCAGTCTAATTCTGAAGGACTGATTCTCTTCAGTGAGCTTTTGACATTCTTTTTCCATCTGGCAAATTTGGCTTTTTAAGGCATTCTTCTCCTCATTGCCTTTTTGAGCTTCTTTTGCCATCTGAGTTAGTCTATTTTTTAAGGTGTTATTTTCTTCAGTCAGGTTGTTGATTCTCTTTTCGTGATTTTCTTGCATCATTCTCAATTCTCTTTCCAATTTTTCCTCCACTTCTCTTATTTGGTTTTCAAAATCCTTTTTAAGCTCCTCTATGACCTGTAACCAGCTCATATTTTTCTTGGAAGCTTTTGGTACAGGAGTTCTGACTTCTCTGTCTTCCTCCTGTTCCATGCTTTGATCCTTTTTGTCCCCAAAATAGGAGTGTAAAGTCAGATTGTTGTGCTTGCTTTCTTCTTTTGCTTGCCCTAAAACACCAGGGCAGTTTTCCTTGAGAATTTCTTGGAGGAAGACTGACCACACTCCTGAACTACTGGATCCCAAAGTCCACACTGCACTGACCTCTCACTTTGTCCTTAGCATCTATGTGCTGATAATTCTGGAAACCGCCACAGCTACTTGTGATCTGAAGTCCCTCCAGCTGGTGGCTTGTCAGGCCCTCCCTGAGGTTAAAACCTCCAGTTCATGGGGGGTGTAGCAGCAAGCACCCCAGCATCCCCAGGGTGGCTGCTCACACAGGTTCTTGGATCTGCTTTGATAAAGGAAAGCAACTCAAAATGGGTTAACAAGCTTACTTTAATCAGTCAAACATATATCGTTTACCTCATTCAGGGGAAAAAGGTCAGCACCCTGAACTTCAAAGTATACAGGCAGAATTATCAAGACAGAAACAGATCAAGTTGACAGCTTTCCAAACTGTCCAACCATTACATCCATACCAAATCAACATCTGGGTTTTTCAAAGCGGGGGGGCTCTGGACAATGGCTTCCCAGAATCCATATCAAATCACAGAACACTTCTCAAAGTGAGCCCCAAAACAAAGCCTCACATCAGGGCTTACATAGCCTTCTCCTGGCTCAGAGAATGTAACAACCTTATTGACCCACTGGCCAATCAAAAAGTATCTACTGAAAAACAAGCCTCCCACCCCAGACTCCAGGTGCACTTTAGCCTAGGGGCAGGGAAGATCTTTAAAATTTACATTCCCATTACAGGGGGCTGGGCTTGGCTCCCAGAGCACTGTGCTGGCCACTTCCTGCCAGCCTGCTGGGCTGTCCTCAGCAGGAGGTTAGCTTCTCTGTGTCATTTTGTGGGTTCTGTAGCTCCAAAGTTTCTTCAGAATCACCTTTTACATGAATTGGAGGATTTCAAGGCTCTAATTCTGTTAGACAATATTCATAATCAATAGGTTTCATTCTGTACCTTGAGTACATCACCTCTGCTAAGTGGAGGGCAGCGTGTTTCTTTAGTCAGGAAACTGAGACTCCAAGATCAGATTCAAACATGCAGGAAAGAAAAAGAAATAGAGTAACACTCTTTTAGAGAGCACTTCACTATTTGCCAGGAATCTCATTTGATCCTTACCACAACCCTGTGAGGTAAGTGCTATTCTTATCTCCACTTTACAGTTGAGGAAACTAAGGCAAACAGAGGTTAAGTGACTTGCCCAGGGTCACATGGCTGGGTAAGTGTCTGAGGCTGGATTTGAACCCAGACTTTCTTGACTCACAATGTTCTATCCATTCCTTTACCTAGCTTCTGGCTGTCTCATCAACATTCTACTGGTCAAACCCTTTACCAGAGGAGAGGCAGAGAATGAGGCTCCCCTGATTTACTTTGTGCTGGTTATGGGTGTCTGTTAAGCATTTTTGCTAAAGGAAGGCCTGAATTGTTGCTTTGAAAAAAGGATTTTTAGATGATCTGTACATATGAATTCTGTGTTTTCCTTATCTCTTATTTCTGGAAATCAAGAATTGACTATATATATGAGGCCCTCTCCATATTCTTGGATGCCTCAGTGGTCACTTCTTGGTCAGACACTGGGCAGTTAGGAACACAGCCCAGTCAGAAAGCATCCTTGCTTAATTAGCACAGTGTCTATGTTTGCATTGTGTGTGTGTGTGTGTGTGTGTGTGTGTGTGTGTGTGTGTGTGTAAAACTATAAATGTGTATCTGGAAAACTGGTAATGGTTAGTAGTTTTACATATAAGCTATCACTAGAAGGAGAAAAAAAAATACTTGGAAAATCCTGAAACACCAAGTTTACTTCATGATCTATTAGATGTTTATTTTGTTTTCTTCTTTTCCCCCAGGGGGAAAAAAAGTAATTTCAAAGATAATAAAAATCTGTTGCTGAATTCCAAGTAGTGTATGATTCAGAGGAGACAAGTCCATAGACTCTGATAGGCTGATGTCATATCAGTACAGGGAAATTCCTGTGCGTGAACTCCCTTCACTAATACAACTTGTCATCTATAGTTTACTAAAAAAAAAAAAAAAATCCTAAGGACTTGCCTGAGGCACCCAGGATTATAAGATCATTAAACTAGAGGAAGCTTCAGAAGCCCTTCAGTCCCATCCCCTCATTTGTCCGTCATGGAAATTGAAGACAAGGGAAATTAAGCAATTTGACCAAAGTCACACAGCAAATAAGCATCAGAAGTGAGATTTAAAATCCAGTCCTCTGATTAGAGCCAGAGATCTTCCCAGTGGACTATCCAGGAGCCTTTGGGCCACACTTGAGGACCTAGAGGATGACATGTGACCTCAAGGATGCAGGTTCCCCACTTCTACTGACTTGCTGATGTTTACACAACTAGTGTGAAGCAGGATTAGCACTCAGATCTTCCTGAATACAAAACTATTATTGTATCCACTATACCACATCTATTATAATAAGCATAACATGTGCAGAAAGTGAGAGAGAGAATTTGTGACTTGACCTCTTAAAGAACCTTGAAATCTGCCACTTGTCTATGTCATATCCCAGGCATCTTAGCATTTTCATCTTGAACCAAAACTCTTTCTGCTAGACACGATTTGTCTTTACAAATTATCCCAGTTGTTTTCTGTTTCAGATGGAAAAATCTCAGACTAAGCTTAAAGAGTTCAGTTCCCACCTAGAAAATGGATTTATCTGGGTCAAGCAAGTTGATCTGGCAGTCCAGAGCCCACCTAGAGACAGCTGATGCTCTTCATGAAGAGGGAGGTAATTTCACGGAAGTGTCTCCTTTGATTTGGTTCCCTCTTCCAAGCATCTTACCCCCAGGATCAATGGAGAGAAAACTGGTGCCTTCTCCCCTTCTGGCTTAGTCACCTGAAAGGATATACATATACATATACATATACATATACATATACATATACATATACATATACATATACATATACATATACATATACATATACATATACATATACATATGCACATACACATACATATACATATACATATACATATCTATGTATACACACACACACAATTACCTCTCCCCAAAATAGGTAAATAAAATTGGGAATCAGAAATTTTTTGTTTACTGTCTGCTGGTTACTGCTAAATATTTTGGGGTTCCTTTCCTTTAGAGCTGAGTGAATTATCTGGTAACTTTTGCCTCCCACTCACAGATTTCCTCATGCATATTCCTTTTAGCGTTTACAGAAACAGACAAGTTTATTTCCAGTAAATCTCTTCCCAAATCTTCTCCTAAGCCAAGAATTAATCGTATGACAAAAAAAAATGTGGTGCAGGCTTAAAAAAAAGTAGCTTCTGGTTTCCATGGTTAAAAGAAGGATTAGACGTCAATGTCAATGTTTTCACTAAATAATAATAATAACAAAAGTCATCATTTATATAGTGCTTTAAAGTTTTCAAAGCACTTTGCAAAAATCTCGTTTTATCCTCATAACAATCCTGGAAGTTAGATACTATTATTATCCCCATTTTACAGATGAGGAACTGAATCAGACCTAAGTTCAGTTCTGGCCTCAGACACTCACTAGCTGTGTCACTTGGGTAAGCCACTTAACCTCAGCCTGCCTCAGTTTCCTCAACTGTAAAAAGCAAAGGACCTGGCATACAGCAGGCACTTAAAAAATGCTTGTTTTCCTCCTGCTACAAAGGAGACTGTGGCTGGGATTTACTCCCTGTATATCCTTATGAATGATAAAAATGAACCAGTTCTGTTATAGAAAGATTCTAAAGTTATAGAAAGATTCCAAAAGTCTTTCTCTAGAGATTCCAGCACTGGCCCTGGAATCAGGAAAACCTGAGTTCAAATCCAGCCTCAGACACTTACTAGTTGTGTGACCCTGGGCAAGTCATTTATGCTCTGTCTGCCTTAGTTTACTCATCGGTAAGATGAAGACAACAATGGTGTCTGGTCCACATGGTTATTGTAGGGATCAAATAAGATAATATTTCTAAAAAGCACTGAGTACAGTGCCTGGTACTTCCCTATGAAGGCTTTCTTCCTCTGAAGGAGAAAATATAGAAGTTGTTCACCACTTTTAAAAGTATGCTTTCAATGGTGATTTGAAATGATAATGCTCAGCCTGACAATTTAACTCACATTTACAAAGCACTCTAATGGGCCATCAGAGTGCTATCTAGCTAATTATCATAATCTTCTTGTCTTCTTTACCTTTTTGGTATAAGACAGGATAGAAAAGATGTTGCCTGGTAAATATTAGTACTTATTTGCTGAGTAACATTGGGTATTTAAGACTTTGGGTTCTTTGAAAACTCATCTAAACCATAAAACATTTTCTATAGATAATATTCTGAATGTATGTATAGAGATCTCCATCTCCATTCCATTTCCCTTTCAGGCCCAGCCCTGATTCCGGCTCTTCCTTGTAGCCTGTCCAGACCATTCCAACCCTTATCTCTGTCTCCTCTAATATTTTACAGTATTTCTTGCTTGCATAACTTATTTGGTTACTTATTCATCTATTGTCTTATTTAAAGGACTGAACTGTTTATTTTTCCAGGTTAAGATTGGAACCTCTCATGATCAGACACTATCTTTTACTTCCTCTGTAACCCACTCCCCCTCTTCCACTTTGGCCAAAGAGGGCATTTCACAAAGTAGGCAAACAATAAGTATTTATTGACTTGAACGAAGATACTGGAGCAGCGAGAAGACTTGGTTGGCTGTGACATCTGCTTCCAGACTTACTTGCTTTGTGTCCTGGGATGAAGGACTTTCATCTCTTTGCATTGGAGACTATAGGCACAAATTAGTTTAGTGAAGAGTGAGCTGAGCTGGGAGTTCAGGTGATCAGGATTCAAATCCAGCCTCAGAGACTTATTAGCTATGCCACCTAGGGCAAGTCACTTAACTTCTCTTGGCCTCAGTTTCCTCACTTGTAAGGGGAGAGGTTTGGGATGGTCTCTTCTGATGCCAAAGGTTATGAGCCTGTTGATTATTTTGACTGACCTGAGCAGTAAGTTTTTAAAAGGCAGGTTAGAAGCATAAACATTTTATTGCTTTGCCATTATTCTTTTTAACTAATATTATATTCACTTGCAGACAATGCATATCATTTCATTTGCATGTAATGTTGTCCCCTGTCAACTCAGTAAGCCCAACACATTAGGATCAGGGCAGTAGATTCTAGTCCCATTTTTGCTATGTATCCAGGTCATTGTTTAAGGGAAACAAGCTATTAGTCTCAAAATTGGTACATTTGTAATTTACCTGAAGTATCCTGATTATTATAGTGCATCTTTTCAAATGTGAGCTGGTTTCCATGGTGATCCAAGTGGCTGCATCTGCTGTCTTTCAGCCTATACTGCGTGGTGTATCTGCCTCCTCCCTGGCATATCAGGGTAGTAGGTGCATTAACACAGGTTCCCTTCTTAAGGCTGCATTATTAAGCAATCACCTTGAGCCTGGGGCAGCACAAACAGGTGCTATCTTGGATCAGTCACACACCTGCTGAGCTCACCTGTAGGTCTAAAACTTTACAAAAGACTTCCCAGGGATCTAACTAGGCAAATATGTGTGGGCTGTCTTATTTAATGCTTTCTGGAATGTTTAAAACATGAGACCACAAAGAATGCCTGGAATTTACACAGCCCATTTCTTCCAGAAGCCCAAAACATTGACTCTGTATATTTCATTTATCCTTATGAATTTTCATTAGAAGAATTATCTAGGGTCATCAGTCAATGCACAAAAGAAATTTCACATATTTAAAATGTGCTATCTTCCTATGGCCCCCAGCATGGTCTATTTATTTTTCTCATTTTCGCCTTTATTCCTACCATATGTCCCTGCCACTGTTCCTCTCACATTTCCCTTCTCTATCTTCACACTTACTTCCATTCACATACTCATGGCCTTCTTCCTAACATACATGGGACTCCACTCTTACCAACTCATTCATTGTCACACCCTTGTTCTCACATACCCTTTATTTTCCTTCTGTTTTACTCTCACTCATTAACAATCTTTATTTCTCTATCGATTTGGGAAATAATTATATCTCCTTAATCACATTTACTCTCCAGTTTTATACCCTTAAGCTCATTCATTCCTAGTACACCACACACACACACACACACGCACACACACACACACACACACACACACACACACACACACACACACACCCTTTACTCTAACCTACTTCCAAGCCCAGCTCATCTTCGTCAATTCTTTCATTTCTGTGGTTATAATGATTTGCTTTTCTCCTCAATCATCCTAGGTTCAATTTTCGAAATATCAAAGAGAGTGGGAAAACATCCCAGATGGCATTATTACCAAAAAACAGTGACCAGGAAAACGTCACTCCATGTGCCTATTTTTTCATCTCTATAAAAAATCTTTATAAGAAATGACATAAGCAGAGCTAGGAGGACAGTATATACAATGACCATGACAAAGTAAATGGAAAGAATAACCACCACAGGATGATCAATGCCGAACCTCGCAAAATTATAAAGAACCAGCTTGACCCCCAAAAGAAGATGAGAAAACATTCCTTTTCCTGTTTCTTTGTGTGGTTTAGGGTTTGTGCGCATGAGACATGGCATGGAATGGCAGATTTTGTCTGGTTTTTGTCAATGATCAGTTTTGCTGAATTTTTCATCTTAATCCTCTTTTCTTTTTCAATTCTTTGTTATGAGATGTCTCTGTTGGACAGGGGAGAATCAGGGAAAAGGATGCAAGGGGAAATCCTGGCAACGTACAGTGCTTATTGAAATATATTTTAAAGAGTACAATATATACAAAGACCACAATAGCATAAATCAAAACACCAACAGACATTGGAATTCAGATGAAACGTAATGACCATTGTTGTTGTCAGAGGCCCAGTGAGGAATCACACTTTCTACCTCTTGATAGGGACATGGTGGAGTACAGGTACAGAATGTTAGCTATACTTTCAGGTTTGATCCAGTTACTGTTTATCTTGCTTAACCATTTTTCTTGGTCATGAAAGATGTTTCTGTGGAGATTGAAGGGTTCATTTTGGAGTAAAAAAGCACAAATAAAATTTTTTTCAAATAGATATTTTTCAAATTAAAAATCCTTTCTAATAATGGTCAGTGAACACATTTAGGGTCTTTTTATTGCTGTTTTTAATAAAAGGTATTTACTGGGAAGGTACAGTAGGAACAGGTACTCCAAAACACGGGCAGTATTTTTTAGGTTCCTTCTGCCAGTGTTATCTGTGCTGGAGGGCTCCTCCTTCATCCTCCATTTAAGGAGGGTGCCTAGAGCATCCATCTCATCATTTCCTTCCTACTGCTGCCTTAGACTTCATCATGCTCTCTGTAATCCCAATGCAATATTTACAGCACCAACAGTGACTGAAATATACCCTCATGGTGCTCAATTGCAAAATATAACAGACTCTCCATATATAAGAGAGAAGCAAAACATTTATTCAGACACCAGAAAATCAGATCCAAACACCAGGAAACCAAATCCATCATAGCAACATAGAAGTTAATGCACCACAATGTAGCAGAGAGCCACACTATCTGTTAGCCTTCCCACAAACCAATATTTGACCAATATTTACTTACAAACCTATCTGTCTCCCTTAGAAACAAACTCTCCTCCCAACTGTCTAGCAGGTTCTGACTCTCAGTTTCCTGTGGGTTCCACTCCACCCTCCACCACAAGCTCCATGTAACCACATTCAGCCTATTAGTAGGCAGAGTTTATTTTCAAAGCAGGGAAGGTCTTCAAATTTCCATAGGTTTATTAAGGGACAGGGAAGATCTTCAAATTCCCACTACCATTACAGTCTCCAAAATCTCAGCATCCTTCAAGGTCACATGAATTCTAAAACTCTTACCTCCTCGTTATCCACTGCCCTTGGGGCCCCTCCTCTCCTCTGATCCCCTGATTGGAGAGAGTTGAGGGCATATACTGGAGAACTCCTCCCAGATCCTCCACTTAAGGAAGGTTAATTACCAGGGGAGTCATCTCATCATTTTCCACTAGGCTTTCACCCAATGTCTACTTGGTACCCTCCCCTCCCTCAGCTTTTTAGCTTCTTTTTTAAGTGTTGTCTCCCCCCTCCCCGCATTAGATTCTGAACTCCTTAAGAACAGGAACTGCCTTCTACCTTTCTTTGTATCATCAGTACTCAGCACAGTGCCTAGCATATAGTAGGTTGCTTAATAAATGCTTATTGACTGACTATCTATTTGAATCACCAGAAGTGGACAGTTGTTATGTATTTTTGTGAGTCTTAGGAGGAGAGAAGCCTGGATTGTTTGGGAGAAGCTGTGTGGTAATGACCTCAGATTTCTCTTTGTTCCCAAAGAGACCCGTTTTGTTTGTTTAACATCAATATCCTTCCAGTGATCATGTTTGGGTGTGCTATAGAATATAGTCTCCAAAGAACAAAAGTGGTGCGTGACCCACATGGTGATGGAGAAGCACATAGTTGGCTCAAAATTGGCTGTGACAAGTGAAGGGGTTGTCAGACAGTGAAATGTAAAAGTTCCCAATTTGCAAGCCGGGAGGTAACAGGTATGTAGGCTGTGTACTCTGCACAGTGTCAGGAGAATTCAATGAGGGTCCTATAGCACATTGGGTGAACTCCATCTGGAAGATTTAAAAGACGATAAGGACAATGGGCACCAGTGTGAGATGTGGGTGGAAGAACTATTGGAGAAAGCAGTGATGGTATTACAACCTTAGATCCATTGAAATATGGAATTCTATGCCTCTCACTGCTAAAAAATATCTCTTAAAACCTCTATTATCGACATCATTAGCATGTTACCGAAATATTCTTTCAGTGATGATGCTTTAAAAAAAAAAAAAGGACACGTTTTGTCATGAGATGGATGCCACTCGAACCAAAACAGATAAACTGGTACTTTTTCGTTATATTATACTGAGACGTGTCCCGGAATTTCTAAAACAACATCTCACATCTATAGCAAACTTAAACTGCATCAATTTGATATCAGATAGCCTTGAAGTCAAGTATTATGGAAAAAAAATGTTCCAGACTGTTGTAGATGTTCTTAGATCAAATCATATTTCCCTGAAAAGTGATGTCAAATGCTAAACTAGTGAGAGGGAAAACATGAAGGAGGCAATGAATTCCTATCTTAGTTTAAAAGAATTTGGCTTGTATCACTACTCACAAGTTTCCTAATTAGTAATAGTAGATTGGAATTGAATTGTTGGAAGCTTACTATTTTGACTTTTTAGTGGAGTCTGCAACATGTTTCAGGGCTGTGGGAGTCTAAAGGGACTTGAGAGCTGTCACAGGGAAAACTGAATCCTCAAAACATTGAAAATAGAACTTCCTGGAGTGAGGAGTCCCCAAGTAGGGTGAGATTTTTCATGTGGATACACAACCTGACTCTTCCCACTTTTACCTTTTTGCAAGTTGGGAGATTATTGGTCCATTGTTCCGTTCTTTCCAGGAATCTAGGAGCAGTGATCAATCAATTAAGATTTATTAAGTGCCTACTATTTTCCAGGCACTGTGCAAAATGCTACAGATAAAAACAGTAAAAAAGAAAGAGTGAACAGGAAACTGAGAACTGTTAGATGGGCAGACCATTGTGGACTACTGACTTCTTATGAATCTGCCACTACTTTGAAGCACTACATGGTGAAGATAGAGATAGACTAGGGAAAGGGGATAGCTGAGGCCTAGAACCTGAGGTGGACACAGGACTGAGACACTAGGGTGTCCATTGAAAAAGCAATTCAATTAAAAAAAAATAAGTTTAAGCAACAAAGAGAGAAGAATTTCCCAGACAAGTAGGAAAGGGGGGCTAGAGTCGTATTGAAATTTCTATAATTTGATTAAATATTTCAGAAAAATATTCTGTTTCCTTTTTCGCATCCTCTTAGATCAATACTGAATGGTTCCAGCATACTCAAGAGCCATGTAAGTTTGGGGCAATGGAATAGGGAACAGTCTAAGGGCTTATACACAAGTGCCCTCCTTTACCAACTTCTCATTAGGGATATTGAAACTTTTGAGGAAGCCAGCACATGTGCACAGACTACCTTCTGATGAAACCACTTGGCTGATGGTTTGAGTATAGCACCAGTTGATGACCTAATTATATATACCACATTCTCTTGTTTAATTAATTAATTGCCTGATAATAAAGCAACAGTTTGCTTTTCTCTAGACCTGAAGAAAGGAGACATGGGTCAGATGTTTCTACCATTACATAGCAAGTGTCATATCTGGGACATCCCTCAAGGGCACAGGCAATTTGAACCACTGTCACACTTTCAAATGTACTTTATCTTTTTAAAAATACACATAGAAGAATATGTATTTGAAGTTAAGACTGGCATTAGGCGTGAAGAGAATAGCATAGTCTTTCATTAGAGAAAGAAGATGGCTGTCTAAAGAGATTGCTTGAAGCTATTTTTAAGCTTTATCTAATTACTTTTTATAATAATTGACATTTTAATTGAACAAATTCCAACAGAGAATTTTGATTTAGATAGAGGCTCAGGAAACTATATAAGTTTAAAATGACATTTAACCCGATAAATCTCTGATTAACCAGAACTCGACTAGTAACCTCAATCTTTTCCTTATTTGCTTTTTAGAAGCAGTTAGGTAATACAATGAATAGAGCTCTAAGCCTGAAGTAAAAAAGACCTGGGTTCAAATCTAGCATCAGATACTAGCTGTGTGATACTGAGCAAGACACTTACCCTCTGTCTGCCTCAGTTTCCTCAACTGTAAAATGATAATAATGACACCTAGCTCTCAGGGTTCTTGTGAGGATCAAATGAGATATTTGTAAAGTGCTTAGCACAGTGTCAGGCACTAAATAAATGCTTGTTTCCTTCCCCTAGAAGAAAGAACAAAAGTTATTTTTAAAGCTAAAAATAAGAAGTTTCTTAAAATAAAAACAATTTCCTGGCTACGTCCTGGGACCAATACGTATAATTCTAATTTCTTAGACTTTCCATGTCTACATCTAAGCTGCTTTACTTTGAGAACTGATATTATCAGATGATCCTAAGGCGATGCAAAATCTGTAATAATCAAAGAAAGGCCTTTGCCCCAGAAAATTATTTTTCTTTAAATATATTAAAGAGGTTCTCTGCATGCAAAAGAGGGGGTTTTAATTATGTCTTTTTTATGAATCAGTGCTTGATTTATTGTTTTGTCAATTGTTTAAATTTAAGAAAGTTGATGGAGAAAATGATAATAAAACAGATTAAATTTAAAAGTATGTCCTGAGTACATTTTTTTTGAGCACTTGTTAAACATTTGCCAAAACATTACTGGGTAGAGGGTACTACAGATGTGAAATGTTGCAAGCATTATCAGATGAGGTAACTGTATTATTAATTTTACTTAATCTGCTTTTCTTTGTACAAGACTTCTCAAGAAATGAGAAGAATCTGTAAATTGTGATATAAGAACAAAACACAACAATAAAACTTTAAAATTACATAATAAATTCACATTTTCATATACAATCCTTTTGGAGGATTCTTTTTCATAAACTTTTTTGTTACTTTTTGTAAACATTTTTTCAAATATCATAACAAAAAGAAAAATAAATTAAGGAAAAAATAGTATGGTTGAACTTGACCAAAAGATAATTAATTATTTGTAGTTTGCTGAGAAATGAAGGGAATAGAATTAGCCTTGTCTTCCTGGAAGCTCCTCTGAATGGGTTCTGACCTTATGTCAATTTGGTCAGCATGCTGTGGGAAGGCAGATGAATTCTGAAGCTTAGGTCAATTTATACTCCTCTATGGGGACATGAATGGGGTTAAATGTTTTGCAATATCTCTCCAGTCTGTGTTTTTCAAGAGTTCCCATTTGTTTCTATCCCATGTATATCTTTTTCTCGCAGTACCATTGTCTTCCCAGAAGAATTAAGCAATGAAGTATTTTTGTTTTCATTTGCCATTTCTGGTTTTACCCCATCCTAGGTCTTTCCTTCATGACTCAGAGAATAAATATTTAGCTCTTCTTCCTTTTTATGTTTCTCTTGAGTCTTGTATTTGAAAGTTAAATTTTCTGTTCAGCTCCGGTCTTTTCATCAAGAATGCTTGAAAGGGAAGCACCACCCTCCTGAGGCTCCGGCTTCCACCCTCCCCAATCCATGTAAAAAGGGGACTCTAAACAAACTTTGGAGCTGCAGAACCCACAAAATGACACAGAGAAGCTAACCTCCCGCTGAGAACAGTCCGGCAGGCTGTCAGGAATAGGCCAGCGTAACGCTCTGGGAGCCGAGCCCAGCACTGCACTGAAACTTTAGCCCCAGGGCGGGCCTGACCAGCTGCCAGCCAGAGGGACTCCAGATCAGCAGCAGCTGTGGCCGTTTCCAGATTTATCAATACATAGATGCGAAGGACAAGATGAGAGGCCAGTGCATTCTGGACTTTGGGACCCAGTAAGTGGGAGTGTGTGGCTTTTACCCCCAGGGCAAAAAGCCGCTGAGATGTCGGCACAGCCAGCCAGAGCCACGTGGAAGCTTTAGCTCTTGGCCTGCAGAGTGTAGGGGGACCAAGCACCAGTCTGAGGGGTCATCGCTCTTGCTTTAACCTGCTTGGATCTGGATTGCAGTCTAGGGTGGAGGTCCTAGGGTGTGTGTCCAGCTTGCCAGAGTGTGTGGAGACCTCAGAGAGGGCACCCATCTAATACCTCCGGCAGCTGAGAAAACCCCAGTGGTTGGGACGAAAACTCCCCTGTCTGGTGGCAGAGTCCTACTGTGGCAAAAAGCCCAAAAGTCAAATCATTGAGTGGCAAAATGAGCAGGCAAAGGAAACAAAGCAGACAGAAGATTCCAACATTACACTCCTATTTTGGGGATAAGAAGGAGCAAGGCATGGAACAGGAGGAAATCAGTGAAGTCAGAACTCCTGCACCAAAAGCTTCAAAGGAAAATACAAGCTGGTTACAGGCCATAGAGGACCTTAAGAAGCAGATAAGAGAAGTGGAGGAAAAATTGGGAAGAGAAATGAGAACAATGCAAGAAAATTATGAAATGAGAGTCAACAGCCTGACTGGAGAAAATAATACCTTAAAAAACAGACTGACTCAAATGGCAAAGGATGTTCGAAAAGGCAATGAGGAGAAGAATGCCTTAAAAAGTCGAATTTGCCAGATGGAAAAAGAATCTCAAAAGCTCACTGAGGAGAATCATTGCTTCAGAATTAGATTGGAGCAAATGGAAGCTAATGACTTTATGAGAAATCAAGATGCTGTTAAACAGATCCAAACAAATGAAAGAATAGAAGGCAATGTGAAATGTCTCATGGGAAAAACCAGTGACCTGGAAAATAGATCCAGGAGAGATAATTTAAAAATTATTGGACTACCTGAAAGCCATGACCAAAGTAAGAACCTAGAAAGCATCCTCCAGGAAGTTCTCAAAGAAAACTGCCCTGATGTTTTAGAACGAGAGGGCAAAATAGAGGTTGAAAGAATCCACCAATCACCTCCTGAAAAAGATCCCCAAAAGAAAACTCCTAGGAATATTATAGCCAGGTTCCGGAATTCCCAGATTAAGGAGAGAATATTACAAGCAGCCAGGAAGAAACAATTTGAATATTGTGGAAACACAATCAGGATAACCCAGGATCTGGCAGCTTCTACACTGAGGGATCGAAGGGCCTGGAATGTGATATTCCAGAGGTCAAAGGAGCTGGGATTAAAACCAAGAGTCACCTACCCAGCAAAACTGAGTATCATGTTTCAGGGGAAAATATGGTCATTCAGTGGAATACAGGACTTTCAAGCGTTCTTGCTGAAAAAACCAGAGTTGAATAGAAAATTTGACATTCAGATACAAGAAGCAAGAGAAACATGAGAAGGTAAACAGGGAAAAGAAATCATAAGGAACTTATCAAAGTTGAACTATTTTTTTTTTTGGAGCAATCGGGGTTGAGTGGCTTGCTCGGGGTTGCACAGCCAGTTGTTGTTTCTGGGTGTGGTGCTGGGTGTCTGGGCCCGGATTTGATCCGAGTCGTCCCGACACTGGGGCCGGTGCTCTTGCTTGCTGAGCCACCTGGCCAAAGTTGAAGTATTAACATTCCTACATGGAAAAACAATAATTGTAACTTATGAAACTTTTCTCAGTAGTTGAAGGGTTTAGAAATATATATATATATCTTTATATGAGGGTATGCGGGCATATGAATACATATGTGAATGTGTGTATATATGTTTACAGGTATACGTAGATAGAGGGCACGGGACCAATTTAACAGGAAGGGATGATACTTAAAAGGCGAAATTAAGAGGTGAGAGGAATATAATGAGAGGAGATGGGGAGAGACAGAGTGGGGCAACTATCTCATACAGAAGAGGCAAGGAAAAATGGTTACAATGGAGGGGAAGAATAGGAAGGCAAAAGGAAATGGGTCAACCTTATTCCTATTGAATCTGGCTTGAGGAGGGAGGGAAATACACACTCAATAGGGGATCTCACCCTCCAGGAGAATAGGGGGGGAAGGGGATGTGAGGGGGGATGATGGAAGGGAGGGCAGGCTGGGGGGGAGGGAAGTTGGAAGCACCCACTTTTGAAAAGGGACAGGATCAAAGTAGAGAATAGAACAAGTGGGATGTGGGATAGGAGGGAGGGAAATATAGTCAGTCTTCTACAATACATCTACTATGTTATTGTTTTGCATTAGCCGCACATGTACAACCTATATGGAACTGCTTGTCTCCCCAGTGGGGGTGGGTGGCAGGGGGGGAAGGGAATGAATCTGGAATTGAAAGTTTTAAAATCAAATATTCAAATATATGTGTGTGTGTAT
>NW_027187419.1:61240520-61251257 GCF_028583685.1 Petaurus breviceps papuanus | reverse complement strand
TCCTCTATTTTGCTGAGTATCCATCTTTCCCTTGGAAGCATTATACTCAGTTTTGCTGGGTAGGTGATTTTTGGTTGTAATTCTAGCTCCTCAGCCCTCTGGAATATCATTCCAAGCCCTCAGAACTTTTAACGTAGAAGTTGTTAAATCTCCACAAGACTGCAATTGTTTCTTTCTGGCTGCTTGCAGTATTTTCTTCTTAACCTAAGAGCTCCAGATTTTTGTTATAATATTTTGGGGAGCTTTCATTTTGGGATCTCTTTCAGGAGATGATTGGTAGATTCTTTCAATTTCTATTTTACCCTCTGATTCTAGTATATTGGGGCATTTTTCCTTGATAATTTCTTGAAAGATGATGTCTGGGCTCTTTTTTTTTTATCATGGCTTTCAGATAATCTAATAATTTTTAAATCATCTGTCCTTGATCTGTTCTCCAGGTCAGTTGTTTTTCCAATGAGATTTTTCATATTGTCTTCTATTTTCCATTCCTTTGATTTTTTAATTGTTTCTTGATTTTTCATAAAGTCATTAGCTTCCATTTGCTCAATTCTCATTTTTAAGGAATCATTTTCTTTAGTGAGCTTTTTGTACTCCTTTTCCATTTGGCCAATTCTACTTTTAAAGTTTTTTCTTTGATGAATTTTTGTGCCTCTTTCCCCATTTAGCCAATGCTGCTTTTTAGGGCATTTTTCTCATTGGCTTTTTGTACCTCTTTTACCATTTGGTCTAGTCTGTTTTAAGGTGTTATTTTCTTCAATATTTTTTGTGTTTACCAAGCTGTTGACTCATTTTTCATGATTTTCTTGTATCACTCTCATTTCTCTTTCCAATTTTTCATCTAACTCTTTTACTTGATTTTCAAAATCCTTTTTGAGCTCTTCCATGGCCTGAGACTAATTCATATTTTTCTTGGAGACTTTGGATACTGGAGGTTTGTTATCTTCCTCTGAGTGTATGTTTTGATCTTCCTTGTCACCATAGTGACTATTGTCATATTTTTTTTTCTGTTATTTGCTCATTTTTCCAGTTGATTTCTTGACTTTTAACTCTTTGTTAAAGTGGGGCTCTGCTTCCAGGATAGAAGGTGCATCATCCCAAGATTCCGGGGTTTTGTGTAACTGTTTTCAGAGATACTTCTAGGGACCTATAAGTCTTCCGTTCTACCAAAGTGGTATGATCTAAGGAGAGCACTCCTTTTGACCTTGGAACTGTGAGGAGGGCCCCTGCTCCACTGCAGAGCTGCAAAGTCTGGTGTGCTAGTGCTCCTCCTTGCCCTGGGACTGCCACCTAGATCCAAGTATGGGCAAAGAAATAGAGCCCTGCCCCCACTGCCAGCAGAGAGAAGCCTGTAATCTGCTTTTGATCAATTGTTCAACTCCCTTACCATCTGTGGGCTGAGAGCTCCAGAAGCAGCCACAGCACTGCGGAGTCAGTGGTTCCTAAGGTCTGCTCTTGGTCTGCTGGGGCCTGGTAAGAACTGGTGCTGCCTGCACTAGACTGTGCCCCACACTCACCGAAGTGCAACAGACCTTTCCTTCCAAACTTCTAACTTGTCTTTGGCTGGAAAATTATTTTACCCCATCCAGGAATTATTCTATGTTGTTATTTAAAGGTGTTTGGAGGGATTTGGGGGAGACCTCAAGGGAGTCGCTGCCTTTTCTCTATCATCTCACTTCTGCTTTTTACTATGTCTCATGGCAACATTTTTCTATAGAAAAGCACCTCCTGATTGTATAATACAAATCAGTAAGAAAATGATTGAGTGGACAGAAATTTCTCTAAGATATGAAGAATGTACTGGCTAAAATGGAGCACATTGTTACATACGAGTGATTGTTTATGAGGGCTTATTAAGAAATGTCACATATGCTGATTACTGAAATGCTAAAATACCAAAAAATACCCTCTTCTCACTATGAATAAAATTCTTAGAACCTGATTGACTCAACAGGTTTGAAACTGGCTTCATTTGGTCTAATTATATCAATATTTTTGTAGTTCTGAAGTTTATTGCCTAAACTGGGGTATGTGATTTCTGGGTGAAGAGCTAAGCCTGAGCTACTACTTAATTTGTAATTTAACTCTTCACAAGTATTCCACAAATATAGATCTATGAAAATAACATTTTGATATATACAAGCAATGAATCTTTTTTTATTTCTATAATTTCTGTTTCAAGTTAATTTTTTTTAATTAGTTACAACTTGTAATAAAAATTCAATCTGTTGTTATTTCATGTTAAAAAAATCAAAGAAAGGTTAAATTATATTCTATTTATTCTGATGAATGTTCAGGGGCACAGCTTCTAGTGGGGGCAAAGGAGGAGGGGGGAGAGGCTTGCAGGCACAGGTTGGTGCCATCAAGGGATCACAGAACTCTGCTCGTGTTGTTATGAGATTGATAAGAATAGAGCTTTAGGGAGGAAAGTCACTAATGAATGTAAGCATCATTCTTTTAAATTTAGTAACTAATGAGTAGGAAATGTTTATGTCTAGCTAAATACAATATACATATGGATACCTAGGGGTGTGTGAATGTATGTTTATTTATATATTCATATATGCATGTATACATGTATATCTTTGCATGTAGACATATACACACATATGTAGGTATGTATACATACCGATGTATGTGCATATTATGCATACACATGCATATCTACATTAATGTATGTAAATAGTGTTTGAGATATAATACTTATGTGTATTGTGTGCATGCATATGTACATCTACATAGTAGATACATGTGTTGCCAAACATATGTGTATATCTATTATATACATGGGTATGTCTATATGCACTTATGTATATAAGGGTGCATGTGTGTATATACCTCCATATGTACATTTGCATATATGTGTGTGTATATATACATGTGCACAGCCTAATACATGTATATACATACTTACATGTGTAATTGTACATTATAGGTATGTCCATATATATAATTTTATGCACATATCTTTATATAAACATGTATATGTACAAACCTATACAGGGCAGCTAGGTAGTACAGTAGATAGAGTGCTGGGCCTGGAGTCAGGGAGACTCATTATCCTGAGTTTAAATCAGGCCTCAGACAATCACTAGCTATATGTCCCTAGACAATACAATGCCTCAGTTTACTCATCTGTAAAATTATCTGGAAAAGTAAATGTCAAACTACTCCAGTATCTTTGCCAAGAAAGCCCCAAATGGGGTCACAAAGAGCCAGACATGACTGAAAATGACTGAATAACAACCAAAAAAAATGTATACATAATGCATGAACATGTGTACAGGTATTTATGAATATGTACATACCTACTTATGTGTCTATGTGAGTTTAACTTGGGATAAATATTCACTATGGGATAAACTATTTACTATATATGTGTGTGTGTGTGTGTGTGTGTGTGTGTGTGTATAGATGGTCTCAGAAATCTTTATCCTACAAATATCCACACACTTAAGTGGAGAAACATCCTGGTCTATATCTCTCAGTAAACCACAGTTACGGGAAGCCACAGCCCTCTGACTCACCTGGTGGCAACCTCCCAAATTGCAGACACATTAATAATTCAGGATGAAACAAATCTCTGAAGAGCTAGCTTTGCAAAGTCCAGGCTGTGGAGTGACAATACATGTCAGTTTATACCTATCTAGATTTTTCTGGACCTCAAACATACATGACATGTCACTTGGATTTATTGAACTCCGAATTAGTCACAAAAAGATATTTGCCTCACTGAGGAGGCCTAGATAAGAGAATAAAGGCAGGCAAACTGACCAGAGGTTAGCATCTCAAAGGTACAAGTGGCAATTCACTAAAATCATTCATAGAACACACTGTAGCTACCTGGTACATTTTTGAGCATCCTGCAGAGAGAGAATAAAAGGCAAAGTGGAAGAAACCTTTTACTGAATGGAAGCCACAATTACAAGAAGACAGAAGAATAGACTTTCAGTTGTTAAATAGGGTTTCTAAGAATAGGCTTTCCTTGACAAAACTACTTAACCTTTCATCATTCATTTCAAAAGTTATCGTTTCCAGCATATAAAATTTATCCTGAGCAGGCATAGACTGGCAAATAGATTTTAATTTTTCTATTACTCCACCCATGTAAAACTGAAGCATAGAACCAATATATTTTCATGTACCAGACCAATTCCAGACAAAGACCTGCCACCATTATTACTTTTGGTTTCTTTACCTCCCAACATTTTACATGGCCAGTTACCTTTTTTTTTTAATATATAGAATCCAGGGACTTCTACTCCCAAGGTGTGTCCCCAGCAGAAGGCTACCCTAGGGACTCTGTGAGTCCACATGGTCTAAAAACATAATGCATGAGCCCCCAAAAATGTATTCATCTTTAATAGTTAGACAGAAGACACAATTAGCTAAAAGCAAACATTTATTAAAACAGCATAGAAAGAAAAGATTAGCATTTTTCCCATAAACCTAATATGTACTGTTACATAAATGCACACAGCATCTCTGAGAAAAGTGGACACAGATGAGGGATATATGTGGCCTTCATGGAGGGTCAATTCATGCCTCTGATTCATGATCTATTGCTCAAAACCCTTCAGTACTTTCCTATTGCTTTTAGGAGAAAATACAAACCCCATCACCCTAGAGTTTATGGTCTTCAATAATTTGGCTCCAACCTAACTTTCCAAGTTTGTTTCACATTAATCCTTCTGCTCTTCATGAATTCTCTATTGCAGTCATACTAGGGTATTAGCCATTCCCTGAATTCATTCTTCTTCCTTTCACCTACATGAATTTTCATAGGCTGCACCTCATACCTGGAATATACTATCTCCTCACCTCTACTTCTCCAAATCTTTATTTTCTTTTAAGGATTAGTTCCAGTGCCATTTCCTTCATGAAGTCTTCTCTGGCCATCCCCTCCTCCTCAAATTACCTTATAGTAACTCAACTGAATGGTAGTTTTATATCTTCAGGTAGAATTTAAGCTCCCTGATGTCTCTGTAGAGCCACCTAGCACAAAGGACTGCATGTACTAGGTGCTTAATAAATATTTATTGAATTAAGTTGAACTCAAGCCCTTTTGGCCTCTCTCCTCGACTTTTATAAGAGCCTCCTCACCCACTTTTCCTCTCCCGACTCTAATCCAGTCCAAGGCATCACTATCGAATTCTTTATCTAAATGCACAACTCTGATCATGTCACTTGACTACTCAAACACCTTTGTTTACTCCCTATTACCTATTGAATAATGCCCAACCTCTTTAGTCTAACATTCAAGGTCTTCTATAATCTTGTTCCAGCCTCTCTCGCCATTTGTATACTAGCCAAACTGGGTTGTACTACCAACAAACAGGGCTCAGCCTTCTCCTACTTTTACTTACAGTGGTTCCTAGACTCAGAAAATCCATGCCCCTCTTGAATTCCTACCCTATTTTTCGTGCCCCAATTCAAATGGTAGTCCTCTCATGAGAGCACAGTATCACAGTACACTGTGCCACCCCTAAACCTAGTTATAATCTTTCCTCCAAGTGAACTCATAGTACTTTGTATTTTTCCTATGTCTTTAGCACATAATTTGCATTAGAATATACCTCTACTGTATTGTAAGATCCATTAGAGCAAAACCATATATTATTTATCTCTATACTTTGGTTACTGCTATTGTTCAATAATTTCAGACTCTTTGTGACCTCCATTTGGGGTTTTCTTGGCAAAGATATTGGGGTGGTTTGCCATTTCCTTCTCCAGCCCATTTTACAGATGAGAAAACTGAGGCAAACAGCATTAAGTGACTTGCCCAGGGTCACACAGCTAGTATGTGTCTGAGGTCAGATTTGAACTCAAGAAGATGATTCTTCCTGACTGCAGGCCCAGCACTCTATCCACTGAACCGCCTAGCTGCCCACTGAACTATCTAGCTGCCCTGATCTAGTGACCTCTAATACTTAGTATAATTGTGGTTGGGGGTGGGGGAAGAAAAGCAGAGAAAGAAGGGAATAAATATTTATATAGCACCTACTATGTGTCAGGAAATGTGCTAAGTGCTTTACAAATAATGTTTCATTTGATTCTCACAACAATCCATTATCTCCATTTTTAAGAAAACATAGGCAAACAGAGGTTAAGTGATTTGCCTAGGGTCACACAGCTAGTATGCGGTTGGGGACATTTGAACTCAGATCTTCCTTACTTCAGATCCAGCTCTCTAGCCAATGTGCCAATGAATTACACATAGTAGGTTCTTGACAATTGTTAGATGAATGAGTCAATGCTCAGATAATCCATGATACCTAGCACATAGTAAATATTTAATAAATGCTTTTTAGCTAGTCTATGGCATATCCCAGATAACATCTCCTCACCTCTACTTCTCAGAATCTATATTTTCCTTCAAGGATTAGTTCAAGTGCCATTTCCTCCATGCAATCTTCTCTGGCCATCCCCACCTCCTCAAATTACCCTATATTAACTCACATCACTGGTCCTTTAATGTAGGGAAGGTTATGGAGTAGCCAGGTCAAAGGTCCTGGCAGATTGAAAAGACCTAGTATCCAAGGTCAACAGACAACTCTCCTCAGATCAAAGGTTGGGTATTATACCTTTTCAATATTGAGGTTTTCAATATTGAGTCTAAGACAGGACAGAAGTAGAACAATGTGTCAGCTTTGGACCAATAGTCCAGGGCAAGAACAGGAGTCAACAAAACCTTAAAAAGGAAGGTCAGAGCAAGGAGTCCAGGCAATCCAAGAGCATGTGGACATTTGTTATGTTCAGTGAGCTGGGCCCACATGTGGACTTTAAAGTCAGAACTGCCAGGGGTATCCCTATCTAATCTAATCTCTCTGATGAGTCACTGTGAATATGTGACTAGGATAGTGATATGTGAATAGGATACAACTATGGTAAAAAGTTAGTAAACATGTATTTATTAAGCACCTACAGTATGCCAGGGACTGTGCTAAGTGTGGAGGATACAAAGAAAGAAAAAAAAGAAAGAAAGAGAGAAAAAGAAAAGCAAATTAAAACAAATCTTTACTCTTGGAAAGCTTGCAGTCTACATGGGGAAACAACAGGCAATCAACTCTGTACAAACGAGATCTATAAATTGGAGATAATTAGCAGAGGGAAAACTTTAGAATTAAAGCAAATCAGGAAAGGTTTCCTGTAGAAGATGACATTTTAGCTGGGACTTGAAGGAAGCCCCAGAGACCAGGAGGCAGAGATGAAGGAAGAGAGAGTTCTAGGCACGCAGGACAGCCTGTGAAAATTAACCAAATTGAAAAATCTGAGTAGAGGATGGATTGTCGTAGGGAGAGACTTGTGGCGGGCAGATCAATCAGAAAGTTTTTCACACAGGAGATGTTAAGAGCCTGCCACAGGGTTAGGGCAGTGTCAGAGGAGAGAAGAGGTAGAGTCCACAGGAATTAGCAACAGATTGGTTGATAGAGGGAGGTGTGAGAGACAGGGAGGAGTTGAAGATGACACTCTAGGTGCCTGGGAGAATGATGGTGCCCTCAACAATAATAGGGAAATTAGGAAGGTGGAAAGAGGTGCTGGGAAAGACAATGATTTCAGTTTGGGATATGTTGAGTTTAAGATATCTACTAGACATCCAGTCCAAGATGTCCAATAGTCAGATGGAGATATGGGACGTTTAGGTACTTTTAACAACACTGAGATTTCCTAAAGTTTCTATAACCTGATCCTATAAATTGGGTCCCTTCTGGAGAGAGCATAGTCCTTTTCACAGAATCTAATGATTCCCATACATTTATGCATTCCAGCAGAATGTAACAGTTCTAAAAGGGATAAATGGTGTAGTTTAATTGCACACAGAGAGGTTTTCGATGCCAATCCTCTCAGCACTTTGTTTCAAATTGCTGAGGAAGCCTCCATCTACCTGGCCATCCCCCAATTTCTCCTCCCTCCCACCCTCAAAAAAAAAGGCTTCTCCATTTTCAGGAAAGATTATTTCTTTAAAGAATATGAAACATGCCTTGCTGCCACGCTCCCTAGGCCATGTGCTTTACTCCTCAGATGTTTCTGCCAAAGCTAATAACACCATCAGTGCACAGTTAACTGAAAGGTCATGGCCCAGTTAATAGCTCTTTCTTGATGTGAGCAACTGTAAGTGTGAGACTGAAGGAAGAGGAGAAGTGAGGTTCATGTCACTGGATCTAAATCTGGGTTTAGATTCCTCGATTAATTCAATGTGACCTTTCCTTCTCTGTGTGTCATTTTCTCCTACCCTTTTAGTGAGAGTAGTAACTTTTAAAGTAATTACTCTTGTATCTGATGTGTATCCAGAAGATTACTACAAGTATCGTCATGCAGAAAACTCATTAGGTCTGCCAACCAATTCCATCTGTGCCAGAATCATCTATGACTCACCTCCTTTACGTTAAAGGTATCCCATCTAAGCATAATAAATTGGTAATCCTTGAGAGATGTTTAGCCACAAAGGATATTTTAACATTTTTGTTCCTTAAATATTCTCCTGGTGATACTATGTTGATTCAAATCATGGAACAATACTTTATTCAAAGAATTAGAATTGTAAGTAACCCAAATGGCAATGGAGAGATGATAGCACATTGCCGATGATGATGCCCTTATACACATGTAGCCTCTCCCCTTCATACTACCCCAAACACATTGTGGGTTGGGTCAATATCCTCACGCCACCATAGTTCAAAAGTCTTCATCAATGTGTTTCTTTTACCAGACAGACAGAAGATGCATCAATTTGAAGCAAGAGACATTCAATTAAACAGAATAGCAAAATAAGTAACAAGAAAGCTTCCTTCACCTTCCCCATAGCATAGGGGGTATAGTGTCCCACAAATCACCATACCACCAGTGGGAGAAAGGACATGCAGAGGGAAAATGCATGGCCATAGATCACAAGTGGCTGAATAACACACATGGAGTGGCTCACACATGGAAGAATAGATGGCCTGGGCAATCCATACTTCTGCCTCTTCTGCTGGCCCTACTACAGAGCCACTGATATCCTCTGGTGATGCCAGCAATTAAGAGACTTTCTTCACTGGGATGGGGTCCTCTGATGTTCTGTTCTCTTTGCTGGCCTCTCCACTGAGCTCTTCTCTGCTACTTTCTACTGGGCTTTAGCTGCTACAGCCTCTTCTCCTATTGGTTCTTACAGGTTATAGCCCAGTAGCTATTTGACATTTTTGTGATTTCAAACCCCAGTCCAAGTAGTCATAGAAGCCCTTAGGTATTTTTAAGTTTTTCTTTTTAATTATTTTATCTGCTGCCACTCACTTGTGATACTGCAGTCTGAGTTACGTTCTAAAGTTTTGTTTTTATTTAATTTT
This sequence comes from Petaurus breviceps papuanus, assembly GCF_028583685.1. NCBI lineage: Eukaryota > Metazoa > Chordata > Mammalia > Diprotodontia > Petauridae > Petaurus > Petaurus breviceps. The sequence goes on along the minus strand of NW_027187419.1, from coordinate 61,241,937 downwards.
CTATTGTACCCCTGAGTTGATAGTCTGGGTTCAATTCAAATAATCCTGGGAACTCTACATAGTAAAACTGCAAAGGAGTTGAGTGAAACTGGGAAGATTCTTTTCAACCCCCATAATGCCCCTGGTTGCCATGCAAACCAACTTCACTGAAAAGGAGAGAGGGAAATGAATGTCTTTTGGCTTTTTATTGAGCAACCAAAACCCTGACACCTGCATGCAAGAAATGAAGTAAACAGCACCATGCAAGAAATGTCTAATTAGATAAAGAGGTGGGTAGGTCACACAGTGAAAATGACACTCTTCCACATTAAAATATATACTTAGCTGTGTGACCCTGAGCAAGTCACTTAAGCCTGTTTGCCTCAGTTTCCTCATCTGCAAAATGAGCTGGAGAAAGAAATGGTGAACCACTCCAGTATCTTTGCCAAGAAAACACTAAATGGGGTCACGGAGAACTGGACACAACTGAAAAATGACTAACTGAACTTCCTGACTCCAGGCACAGCACTCTATCCACTGTGACACCTAGCTGCCCAATCCCTCTTTAGGCCTTTTTTGAAAATGTGGACATTTCACAAAGAGATAAGTATTAAAAGTTCCTAATATTTTACTTTGAATAGTCAAGACAAGGAGAGCTCTCTGGGCACCTGAAAAAGGGTTTCTCAAAGCCTGGGTGTTAGGAGTGAAGAAGACAGAAAGAAGGGACTAGAGGTAACATTTTGTGTCAAATATACATAGTAGTCAATCCTTTACAACTTAGTATGAATGAGTTTGCCATGTCTTAGGAAGATCAGGTGTCTACTACCAGAAATATTTATATTTGGCTTAAAAAGAGAAATGGGATCAGGCAGGAGCTGTAGCTACAGTGTTCTATGCTTTGATTGAGATTGCAGTGAACTATTACCCTTAATTATTTTTCATATCAACTGTTGCTTAGACACATCTCACCTCTTCTGAACACTTGGAACTGAATTTTTGAACTTGTGTAGAGAACTCTATTTTTACTCCCATTAAATTTCACCTTATTAACTTTTAATTCCCAGTACTAGCCTGCTGTGAATTTTGCAGATTCTGACTCTGCCATCTAATTAAATTAGCTATTTTCCAGGCTTCATGGTGTCTGCAAATTTGAAAAAGGAGCTTCCATGTCTTTATCCACAGGGACTGATAAAAATATTGAAAAATTAGGTCCTCCCTCAAAACATAATTCTTTTGAAATGTTGTTAGAAACCTTTCTTGAGGTTATCAATCATTAATCATTACTCTTTTCATTTAGTCATAGAGTCATAGGATCTCAGAAATGGAAGAGCCTTGAGATGTTATTTAGTCCAACCCATACCAGTTGGAGAATGCTCTTCATAACATACTCAACAAGCTGGTTGGAGGTTGTCCTACATTCTCAAAGAGGACCAAAATG
>NW_027187419.1:61202971-61240510 GCF_028583685.1 Petaurus breviceps papuanus | reverse complement strand
TCAAGGTCTTGTGTCTCCAACTATGACTGATCAGACCAACACAAGCTCAGAAGGCTCTACCAGAAGTCAGGCACAAATAGTCCATTGGAACATTTGGAGTGAAGATGTCCCTACATTTGTGCATCTCACATTTCTTTTGAGCTTCACTCATAGAGCACAAAACCTTTGATGTAGGCACACCATGCTGGGTGGTCCTGTGCTAGTGTCTCTTACGTCTCATAATTGATTCCAAAGTTCTTGGGAGACACCTTGAGAGTGTCCTAGTATCACTTCTAACCTCCATGTGAGCGCTTCTCCTGTGTGAGTTTTCTGTGAAATAATCTTTTAGACAAAATGTATGTTAGGCATTTGAACAACATGGCCAGCCTGTTGGAATTGTGCTCTCTGCAGTAGAGTTTGAATGCTTGGCAGTTTAGCTCAAGAAAGGATGTCCGTGTCTGGTACTTTATCCTGCCAGGTGACCTTCAGAATCTTCCTAAGACAATTCAAATGGAAAGGATTCAGTTTGCTGGCATGGAGCCGATTTACTGTCCAGGTTTCACAGCATACAACAATGGAAGCACAACACCTTCAATTTGGTAGGCGGTCTAGTACCTCTTCTCTGTCACACTGTTCTTCAGAGCCTCCCAAACACTGAGCTAGCTCTGGCAATGTGTGTGTCAACTTCCTTATTAGTGTGTATACCCCTGGAAAGTGTACTGCCGAGCTAAGTGAACTTGTCCACAGCATTCAAAATTTCTCTATTTACCATAACTGATGTTTTCATGTGTCGGTGCAATAGACCCTTCCTGCCAGCCTGCCAGGCTGCCCTCAGCAGTACATTTGTTTCTCTCTGTCACTTTGTGGGTTCTGTAGCTCTAAAATTAGTTTAGAGTCATATTTTTACAAGTATTGGAAGTGGTTGGAGCGGGAGCTCACACCAAATTCATGCTTTTACTCCGCCATCTTGGCTCTGCCTCCCCGTCATGAAACTCACATAAGATACTGATGAGCTTCCATGGGCAACCAAATTTTGCCATATCTTCCCATTTGAATTCATGAATATGAGTCTTTTTTATTCCAGGTTCAGTGTTCTCTCTACTATACCACCTAAATGCCTGGAATCGGAAAGACCCCAGTTTAAATTCCACCTCAGACACTCACTATGTGACCCTGGGCAATTCACTTAACCCTGTTTGCCTCCATTTCCTTATGTGTAAAATGATCTGGAGGAAGAAATGGCAAACCACTCCAATATCTTTGCCAAGAAAATCCCAAATAGAGTCATGAAGAGCCAGACATAACTGAAATGATTGAACAACAAAAAGAGAGGGATTAATTAAGCCAAAGGTAAAGTTACTATAAAAAAAATCAGGTGGAAAGATATTTGGAATTATAGAATTTTTCTAGCTTACCTCAAATCATACAATCTAGACTACTACCTACCCTGATTTTTTGGAGTTGGTGTTATATAGTAGATGAACATTCAACCTGGAATAGGAAGATTTAGGCACAAGTCAGTCAGTCAACAAGTATTTATTAAGCACCTACTATGCGCTAGGCACTGTGCTAAGCACTGGGGATACAAAGGAAAGCAGTTTCTACCCTCAAGGAGCAAAAAAATCTAATGGGTCCTCACTCCATCACTTATCTAGTCTCTACTACCTACCTTTATCCTCACAGCTGTGTGACCTTGTTCAAGTCACTTATATTCTCTGATCCTAGTTTCCCATCCAACTGTCCTACCTGATTTGTGTGATTACTCTTCATTCATCCATAGTCCTTGCATCAGGGCTCTTCTTTTCTGGTAAGACACAGTTTTCTTGTGGTATCACTGCTATCATGATGAAAAACCAATGCAGGGACTTCTTACTAAAGCTACTGCATTTCACTATTGCTGCCTTTAGCAGTAGTAGCAGCAATAATAGTCATATATAATCATAAAACACTCAGCACACTGTCTGGTCCATATTAAGTGCTATATAAATGTTAGCTATTAGCTAACAATAATAATAGGCAGCTAGGTGGCACAGTGGATAGAACACTGGGCTTGGAATAAGGAAGACTCATCTTCATGAGTTCAAATCTGACCTCAGACACTTACAAACTGTATGACCCTGGGCAAGTCACTTAATTCTATTTGCCTCAGTTTCCTTGTCTGTAAAAATGAGCTGAAAAAGGAATGGCAAAGCACTCCAGTATCCTTGCCAAGAAAACCCCAAATGGGATCACAAAGAGTTAGAAACAACTCAACAACAGTAAGAATTAGCATTCATATAGCACGAAGTTTTACAGAGAGTTTTATAAATATTATCTCATTTTATTCTCAAAACAACCCTACAAGGGTATTGTCTTCCTGTTACAGATGAGAAAACTGAGGCAAATGAACTTGTTCAGGGTCACATAGGTAGTTTTTGAGGCTGTATTTAAACTCAGATCTTCCTGACTCTGGGCCCAACACTATCCCCTATCCTCGCAATGAGTGTCTTTTTATCCAAAGAGATACTTCCACTTATTCAAGAGCCACCAGTCTCTATCCTCCTCCCCTTTATACCCCAGTTAACTCTGTTAAGCACTTGTGTGGGTTTATCAAAATCTCCAAAGGCTGCTAACAATTTCTGCTAGTTATCAATGGAAAATTAGTTGCTTCTCACAGTCCTGGGGCATGTATACCTTCACTCTTTCATTAATTCTCCCAATGTGAGAAGAGCAAGGGGAGAACATCTCATCACCTACTATACATCCATTCATTCAACAAATATTTTTAAGGTTTCTACTATGTGATAGAAATTTTTAAAAGATTAAAAAAGTAAATTAAACAAGAAATAGTCCCTGCTGTCAAGGAACACACAACATAAGAGTGAATAAATTAGGTATATAGATAAATATTATATAAATTAAAATATAAATGTGGGCAATTGGATGGTTCAAAGGATTGAGTGCAAGGTCTGGAGTCAGGAAGACTCATCTTCCTGAGTTCAAATCTGGCCTCAGACATTTACTAGTTACATGACCCTGGGCAAGTCATTTGACCCTGCGTGCTTCAGTTTCTTCATCTATAAAATGAACTGGAGAAAGAAATGGCAAACCACTCCAGTATCTTTGCCAAGAAAACTACAAATGGGGTCACAAAGAGGCAGACATGATTTAAAAATAACTGAATAGATAAACTGGACTCTTCTCAGCAATCCAGAGTCATAAGTCAACCCCAAAAGACTCATGATGGAGAGAGATGTTTACATCCAGAGAAAAAACTGAGTTTGAACCCAGGTTGAAGCAAACTACCTGACCTTTTTCTTTTTCTTGTTTGGTTTTGTTTCCTCTTTCCCATTCTTCATTCCATCTGATACAATCCTTCTTTATAACCTGACTAATGCCTTATATGAACATATTTGCAAACACTATACTTGATTGTATGCCACCATGTGGGGGGGGGGAGGAGAGGAAGGGAGAGGGAGAGAAAAATTTGAAACTCGTGGTAATGAATCTTGTAAACTAAAAGTAAACAAATTAATAAAGACAAAAAAAGAAGAATGTAAGCTCCTAAATGGAAAAAAAATGACTGAATAACAAGAATATAGATGTATGAGATAAGCAAAGGGCTGTGATATTTGAAGAGAGAAGGATTATTTCTAGCTTGGGTGATTAAGTGAAACTCAATAGAGCTCATGATGTATAAACTGGACCTTAAATTATGAGCAGAATATCTATCATCAGAGATGGGCATACCAGGCATAAAAAGCTATCCCCTAACCTTCAGTCCAGTTCTTCTAGACTTAACTCTTGTCCTATATTTATATCTCATTATACTTACAGTAGAAGTGCTGACAGCTTGATCCAATATTTATATGTTTTGTTTTGTTTTTAAAAGCAAGAAAAAAGTAGTGAGTCACATCTGGTCGAATGATGGAAGTGATTAAAAATTATCTTGAAAGAGCTTTCCTCAAAAAAAGGCAGGAGAGGTAATTGAAAGGGATTTATCAATGTGTATTCGAGGAAAGAACATCCTTTAAACATACTAATCAACTGAAATCCAGTCAAGTTTTAGAAAAAAACTAGTTCAAAGTACTTTCTGCCACCTTAGGTCATGCCCCCTGAAAGGCATTTAGGTGAACAGTTCTATCATGGTTGGAGTCATCTGGGCTATGCCTCCCACCAGCACAAAGTGCCCAACACGGTTGGAGTTTTCTTGGCAATCACAGGCTGTTCTGTGTAAAAACATGCTTGACCTGCCAAAAGAGCTGATATCCAAAGTATGGGCATCTGATTGTAGGAGAGAGGTTTTTGCTATGTTTCCCTCCATTCACATGATGTGCCATTATATGGGCACAATCTTTCTCTGGAGACAATATGCCGTCAGTGAAACCCTCAAAGATTGTTTTTTCCAAAAGTTACTGGTAACTAAAGGCAATTTAATTTTTGAAAGCTACCATGTTAGCTAGAGAAAATCTCCAGAGCATTGGTGACCCATTAGATAAGAGGGTCTGATGTAAAGTTGGCCTTAAATTCAGTTTCTTCCTCTGAAAAATTAGAAGGGGGATTTAAATGGTGGAAATAAATAATGATCTCTTCTGCCTCCAACAGACTTGGACGGGCCTCAATGTTTTGGTTAGATCTGATTGGTTTCTTGTAACAGGATCTTAAAGTTAACATACTGATTTTTCCTACTCTTTTGCTTTCTTATTATAAGATTTTGATATGAAATAGACCTTAGATCTCAGATCCCCCCAATACACCCATATTGATATAGGTGGTCAACCCATCCCTTTTTTTTCCTTAATTTTACTAATAAGGAAAATAAGATCCAGGAAAGGAAGTCACTGTAGTCATATAGCAGCTACTGGATCTGAATGAAGGTCTTCTGTTCCCAAATCCAGGGTTCATTCTATGACACCCCACTGTTTCCCTTTGGGAAGTCTAATTCTCTTTGACTGTCCTAAAGATTAATGATGACAGCCATAACTAGGACAGGGTCATGAGGGCTTTACTCCAGGGTACTGAATTTAGAGGGTTCTGAAATCACTTACAATCCAGTAGCTTAGTTAGCAGGAGTAATTAATTAGATTAGGAAATTACCAGATGGTGCACTGTGCTGAGCTCCTCCTGACCTCATCACCACACACAGGGCAGCCTCCTGTAAAGCAGCTGGTATCTCAGAGTCCTATCTACAGCCACCATAACTTTTGTTCTCTGCCCCAGGCACAGGTTGTTGTACTTGCCCCAGGTACAAGTATTTCTAGTTACATCTCTATGGGTGACATTCTGTTCCTATCATCCTGTCTTTTGTGCAATAAATTGAATGATTTTCCTGGAAATTCATTTGTCAGGGGTAACCATGACCTGCTAGAAGTTACAAGCTAACTGAGAGGCACACATTTTGAAGCCTTGCTTTGTACATAATTGTAGGTTGAGAGCCTGCAAATTCTTTTCTCTCTAGAAATACAGCAAGATTCTGCACTAGCAGAAATGACAGAAAAAAAGACAAACCCAACATTTTCTTTCCCACTCTCTATCCAGTCAGTCTATGTTAGGAGATATTAGCATACAATGGAGAAGAGGATGGGTCTTTGCCACAATGACTCACTGACAGAGACAACAGCACAGACACAGCTGAGCCCTGTAAATGTCTGTGGAGAGAGGGAAGGCACAGAAATAAGAGGTCACCCAGCAGGAATTTCAGCCAGACCTTAGCTGGGCTCCTGTTTCTGAGACCTTTTTATAACCCTTTAAAATAACATGACCTGGGGCAGCCAGGTGACATAGTGAGTAAGAGAGCCGGCCCCGCTGTTGGGAGACCTGGGATCGGTTCCGGCCTCAGATACTTGGCACTCACACAAAAAATAACTGGCCGTGTAACCTCGAGCAAGTTATTTAACCCCAATTGCTTAAATAAAATAAAATAACATGACCAGTCTGCTACAATTTAAAATGTTTATGCCAACCCCTAGAGTCCTGTGGACCCTAGAAGCTGAACCTGCTTTGCAAAGAAGTCTTAATCTTGTAATTAAGTAATGTATAATTACAATGGATGGATGGATGGATGGATGGATGGATAGATGAATGGGTGGATGGATGGATGGGTGGATGTATGGATGATCAGATGAAAAACATTTATAAAACATTTCCTAGGTGCCAAGCACTATGCTAAACACTGGGATGCAAATTTAAAAATGAGATATCACCCGCCCTCTAGGAGTTTACATTTGAATATGAGGAGTGACACTTTAGGATAGTGATAGGGAAGAAAGTCATAGTTGGGGAGTCATAAAGATTATGAGTGGACCTTTGGAGCAGTCCATTAGCATATTTTTATTGATTTGATTACAGTTTTTTAGAGAAAAAGAGTTGGAAAAGGGTTGGAGGAGAGAGCAGGTATCAGCCTGGCAAATGTTTAACAACAGGCTCTCTAGAAAGAATATGTACATGACATTTTAAAGTTTAATCTATATTGTTAATATCTTTCTCCATCACTTTCTTAAATCTGCACAACCAACAAAACAATAAATCAAGTCCTGATTTACAGATGTCCAAGGTATACATGTTAACACCTCCCTTGGGTTGAGCAGGCTCTATCATACCCTTGAGGGGTGGTTACCTGAGGGAAGGGCTGAAAATGGGTAGGATGAAGATGAAGACACTTTGTCCCAGAAAATGCTGAGCCTAATGGCTTAGCTACTCCCAGGCAGGACCTCTGGTGATCAGATCTGAAGGGCAGAGTAACAGCAACAATAAGAGCCAAAGAGGGGAAACATCAATCTTTCAACTGTGTTTATGATACATACTGGGGCTATTTTTCCTTCACTATTTCTGCTGGCCATTTCTTGGGTTATTACAATCTCCATGAAAAGTCTTTCTTTTTATAAGAATAAATGTTCAAATCAAAGAGGCATTTACATTCCCTAAATGACATTAAGTTACCCAATGTTTTGTCTCTGGAGAAAAAATGACAACCTAGGAAAAATCACAATTTGGCTACCAAAAAATAAAATTGCTGCTGTGTCCTTTTCTGAGAAATGAATGACTTTAGAAACCTAGTGAATATTCATGAGGGACCTGGAAGAATCCAGCATAGAGAGGAAATAGGCAGCACGAGGGTGAGTGTCTAGCAGTTGTGGTCACCCACATGCTAGTTTCTGTTCTACCAATATCTCTCAGACTTGACCTCTCCTCTAAGCTCCCATTTTCCTGTTTACAAAATTTGTTGTTCTGTTGTGTCCAACTCTTCATGACCCTATTTGGGGTTTTCTTGGCAAGGATACCAGAATGGTTTGCCATTTCCTTCTCCAGCTCATTATTACAGATGAGGAAACTGAGGCAAACAGGGTTAAGCAACTTGCTCAGGGTCACACAGTAGCTGAGGCCAGATTTGAACTCAGGTCTTCCTGACTCTGGACCTGCTGCTCTATCCACTGTACCATTTAGCAGCTAATTTGGAAAATAAGAGTAATCATTCCCTAGCTTAGTTAAACCAGAATGGCTCAAGGCATTTGTGAAGCCGCTCTTTGGGGAATTATTTTCACCACTCACAGAATAGTCAATGGTCTACCACTCAAGTCTTCTCTGTGTCCTTAAAAACAATTGATAGGGGAGCCCAAGGATCCACTATTTGACAAGGGGAATGAATTATAGATCTATTATCTCAGGACCACCTTGGCAAGGCAAAGTATAGCATCTTTATTGTCTAATTGCCTAGTTCCAGATCCCAGGCAATTTCCTTTGGAAGCAGAGTCACATAAGTGAGCTCAGCTGGTCCCAGTTCAAATAAGCTCTGCCAAAAATCAGGTCTTGTAAGCTTTCATCAATGATATATGCTATATGGGAGTTGTCCTAGTCCTTAACAATCTTACACTTCCAGGGGCGGCTAGGTGGCTTAGTGCATAGAGCACTGGTCCTGTAGTCAGGAGGATCTGAGTTCAAATCCGACGTCAGACACTTAACACTTACTAGTCATGTGACCTTGGGCAAGTCACTTAACCCCAATTGCACTTCCTCCCCACCTTCAAAATAAAATTTAAAAATTAATTAATTAAAAAAACAATCTTACACTTCTATTTAAACTGTATGTATGTACATGCATGTGTACATGTACATGGTACATGTGTGTACACACACATCTCCTATGTAGGGCATTTTGTAGAATGTGATCTCTCTGACGGCAGGGGCAATGTTTTGCCCTTCTTTTTTGTATCTCTAATGCTTAACACAGTGCCTGGCTCATAGTAATTGCTTAATAGATGTCTTTTAACCAATGTATTGATGGCAGTTTTGGGACTTAGAGTGGGTTCTACAAGAGAATCAGACAAACCAATGATACATAAATCAAGAAGGCTTTATTCTAATACACCTTTGTTCACACAAGGGGAAACTCATATCCTAAAATAAAATGCCAGGGGCAAGAATATGTAGGAAATTCAGATAATTAGAGGAGGCAACAGGTTGGGCCCTCAAGTGTGATGGTCTTTGGCCCCTGACTGAGGTCAGGGGTGACATTTTGGCAAGGCTTTCATCAGACATCTCTGTCAAACTCATCATGACACCCCCTAGTCAATATGTTGTATGGTTGGGGCACAATTACCTCGATGGCAGGGCAGCCCTCCTCTCTCCCCTGCCTCAACCAAAGAACCAAAGGGCATGTTCAAAGGGTTTTATCGAGAGAGGCAGTTTCTTAGGTTCGTTTTGGGCGTTTTCACCACTGATGTCACAAAAGACTTAACCTTACCAAATAGGGAGTACAAGAAGCAGAACGGAAGTTTCCAGGAAAGGGAAGGAAAAAGGAGGTGTTAGATAGAGAGGGGAGTCATGCTTATTATCAAGAACAGAGGCAACCTGAAACACCTGAGTCTTTTTTTTTTTTTTTTTGCTTTTTGGAGGGGAGAAGTTAGGGTGATTGGGGTTAAGTGACTTGCCCAAGGTCACAGGGCTGTCAAGTGTGTCAAGTGTCTGAGGCCAGATTTGAACTTCTGACTCCAGGGCTGGTATTCTGTTCACTGCGCCACCTAGCCACCCCACCTGAGTCTTATATATCTCAGAGAGGTCTACAGACTCCAGCTCTTTCTGGTTCATCTTAGAGAGTACTAGCTACTAGGCACACCCTCTTCTTGGATACTCTGGCATCCAAACCAGAAGAGGAGCTCTATGGGAAGCATTTTCTTTATTTCATCCCACTTAAATCATAACATTGGAACTTGAGTCCTTGGTCTCTCTATTTGCCCACACCGATTGTCTTACTCTCTACTCTTACCTATCTGTTGATTGGCCAGCTGGCATTTATGAATCACTCCCCATGTAGCAAATGGTACATGAAGTGGTAGGTATCAGTGTAGCAGAATTGTTAGAGCACTGAATTTGGAGTCAGGAAGATCTATACTCAAATCCCAAGCCAAACCCTAACCGGATAACCTTGGACAAGACACTTATCCTCATTTTCTTTATCTGTAAAATGCGGGTAATAATAGCACCTACTTCCTAAGATTATTGCAAAGATCAAATGAGACAATACATGTAAAGTGCTTTGCAAACCTGAAAGCACTATATATAAATGCTAGCTATTATTATTTTCATGCCCAGAAGACATTCTCAACACCAAGCAGGCCTCTCCTTTTATACCTCCTCCCCTCAACACCTACTTTGTATGTGGCCTTAGACAAATCACTTTATCTTCCCAGGTCTCTTTTTCCTCAACTGGAAATTAAGGGGGCTGGACTAGATGGCCTCTGAGGTCTTTTTCACCTCTAAATCTATCATCCCATGCCCCTGTGAAAACGACATATACCAACATTTTGTAAAATGATGAATGAGCAGCCTTCATTATGTTTGAATGAGATTTAAATATTAATCTTCCAGTAGATTGTAACAGTTATGGGTGCAGTGAATAGAGCACTGGCCCTGGAGTCAGGAGGACCTGAGTTCAAATGCAGCCTCAGACACTTAACACTTACTAGCCATGTGACCTTGGGCAAGTCACTTAACCCCAATTGCCCTGCCCTCCCCCCTCCAAAAATAAAAGCAGATTGTAACAGTTATTACTGCATCATATTTAATTGTCCTGTTAGTACATACCATCCTTTATACTTAGCACTTGTGTGCATAAGAATAAATACCTGACCATTCCTGATTCAAACCATATATTATATACCTTTCTATTTGTTCAGTCATTTCTGTAATGTCTGACTCTTTGTGACCCCATTTGGGATTTTCTTGGCAAACTACTGGTTTACCATTTCCTTCTCCAGCTCATTTTACAGCTGAAGAAACTGAGGCAAACAGAGTTAAGTGACTTGCCCAGAGTCACACAGCTAGTGAGTGTCTAAGGCCAGATTTGAACTCAAGAAGATGAGTCTAACTGACTCTGGGCCTGGTACTCTATCCACTGTATCACTTAGCTGCCCATACCTTTCTCTATCCATCCTCCTTTTGGGGGAAACTTTAGAACTGGACTATAACCTAAGCTACAAGTAAAATCCTCTCTGGAGTACCAGGATCAAGGGTCAATGAATCAAAGGGTGTGAAAACAAAGAGCCTAGCCCCTCTCGTCAAAGTCTAGTCTCCTTAAAACTGAACTCAGGACAAATCATTTACTTAGGTACAGAACAAGGAGGGGATTCACAGCACCCCCAGCCAAATGTGGGCCCATTACTGGCCCTTCTTATACTTGTATGAACTGATGCAGAGCAAAGTAAGCAGAACCAAGAAAACAATTTGCAACATCACCAAAATAATGTGAGCAAAGACAATATTGAAGGACTTCAGAATTCTGATTAATGCAGTGACCAATGATGACTTCAGAGAATTGATGGTAAAGCATGCCTGCTGCTACCATGAATAAAATTAATGAACTTAGAATAAGAAGAATAAGTTAATCATGGTGTGGTGGGTGACAGAAGCAGAATGAGGCAAACCTTTTCACGCATGACCAAAGTGTTGATTTGTTTTGCTTAGCTATGCTTATTTGGAGAAGGGGAGTGGGGAGAGAGGGAGATAGAGACAGAGACAGAGAGGAGAGACAGAAGGGGAAGAGAGAGAGAGAGAGAAAGAGAGAGAGAGAGAGAGAGAGAGAGAGAGAGAGAGAGAGAGAGAGAGAGAGAGAGAGAGAGAGAGAGAGATGGAGACAGAGAGGAGAGGAGAAAAGAAGAGGGGAGAGGAGAACAAAAGAGATGAAGTTAGTAAATACTTAAATCTTTTTAAAGTTATTCATTAATTCCCTCATATATCCTGTAATGGTCAAAACCCACTTTTATATTCATTATCAGCTATGATACAATATTCCTCTGATGTAGATACTTCAAGTATTTCTAAGCCCCTTTTACAAATGAGGAAACTGAGAGGTTAAATGATTTGTCCAAGTTTAAACATTCAAGATGCAAATGTCAAGTCAGAGGACCTTTCTACTATTGTGTTTTTCTTCTTTTAAAAAATAATGATAATAGCTAGACTTAATATATTAGCGTCATTCCTCATATCTGGCCTACACAGTCCTAAAGCCGAAACCTTTAAAGGACCTCTATCAAGGGCATCATTCTGGACTGTGAAATCTACCTGCCAAGGAAAATGTGAGGTGTTCATGGCTTTAATATCTTAAATGGGCTCCAGCAACTTAATTTTGTATCGGGAAGTTACTTGACTCAAATCATTCTAGTAACATATACTTCAAGGTCCTGTTTTCAGTTAACAAGAGATGGTCAGTTTGTCACTCACTCTATTTTTAATAGACCTTAAGGTGGGCCACAGACTCTAATTTTGGCTGTCAGTGAATGGCATCAATGTGGAGATTATCTATTAGGAAGAAGTCCTCCAGAAATTGATTCAAGCATGTGTGACAACTTTCAGTGTGGATTTATTTTGATCACAGTGTTGTTTGGTCTGAGAGGGGGACAGAGAGAGAGAGAGAGAGAGAGAGAGAGAGAGAGAGAGAGAGAGAGACAGAGAGACAGAGAGACAGAGACAGAGAGAGACAGAGACAGAGACAGAGACAGACAGAGACAGAGACAGAGACAGAGATTTTTGTGAAGAGAGTGAAACTGAGACAAGTTCCCTAATTGTACATAAAATATTATTGCAAGAGTCACAATAACAAATTATGCTTTCTACTTACTATATTATATTTCTTATGCTGACCCTAATGAAACCACATTGGGGAAAGTTGCAATGTGAAAAGGATAACTGTAATTCCTCTTGCTAACTAGATGTTAAATTTTTTTTTCTGTGTTACTGAAGGAATGTGTGTATCCTCAGAACCCTCCAGTCCTGTAAATGTCAGTAAATAGGGCAAAGCTGAAGCTGTCTTGTCCTAATTACATCTATGTGAAGTAAAGTGCCCAAGGTCACATAGCAAGGAAGTTCCAGAGCTGATATTCAAATCCAAGTTTTCTGACTCCAAATAAGTATTCTTTCTACTACTCTCTGCTACTTCTCAAGCAGCCAATGCAAGTCAAAAAAGGATTATGTTAAAGTCCATTGTGTCTTCCTCTAGACTCAACAGACAAATTTATTTTCTTTACCAAATTGTTTTGCATGGTGAATAATATTTAGCAACTGGCAACAGTTTAGTCATTAATCTGCTCGGAAAGACTATCAGTTCTGAAGCCAAACAGAGTTTGAATTTCATATTTTTGAAACAGACAATGAATGCAAAAATAGTATGTGAGTAAATCATACTTGAAACTGACAAACCCCGTAAGGGAGGAAAGGTAGGGTCATGTAGGCATTTTCAACAGTTTTCTTGACAGGTTCAGGAACCAATAATAGCTTGCATTCATTATAGTGCTTGTAGGTTTTTCAAAATTCTTAATTTACAAACAACCCTTTACCAATTAATCTGAGATTCCAAGGCCCAGAAGCAGAACTCCATATTCACTGGGGCATGGTTGAGGTTGATGTTTACAAATTAATCTCATGAGCAAAAGACATGAAAATTGTATGTGTCCTTACCGGCCAGGAACTGAAGCAGCTGCTCCTGCAAAAGTCCTAGGCAAACAGCCCTAGCAGAACTTTATAGCTGGCTCTGAGTGGCCTGGGGAGGTTACAGTCTGTACAATTCTATAATAAAGTAAAATAAGGGGGGGGGGGGGGGGGGGAATGTGTCATAGTGGAGAAGACTGATCTCAGAGTCAGGAAGACCAGTGTTCAAGACCCTTCTCTGATATATAACTGAATCTTCAGATCTGGGCAAGTCACTTAATCTTTCAGGTCCCTGAGGATAAAAATCTCTAAGAATATAAATTGAGTCAATTAAGTAACTGGATAGAATGCTGTACCTTGAGTAAGAAAGTTGTTCAGTCATGTCTGACTCTTTGTGATCCCATTTGGGGTTTTCTTGGCAAAGACACTAGAGTGTTTTGCCATTTCCTTCTCCAACTAATTTTACAGATGAGGAAACCGAGGCAAACAGAGTTACGTGACTTACCCAGGGTCACAGAGGTAGTAAGTGTCTGAGGCCAGATTTGAATTCAGGAAGAGAGTCTTCCTGATCCCAAGCCCAGTGCTCAATCCATTCTGTCCATATCTAATTCATTCACTTACTAGATCTATGATGACATGTAGACAAGTTACTTAGCCACTGTCTGCCTCAGTTTCCTCATCTATAAAATGGGGATAATAATAGAACCGGCCTTCCAAGATTATTGTGAGGATAAAATGAGATAATATTTGTAAAGTACTTTGCAACCTTAAAGATACATATAAAATATTAATACAATAAATATCATTATAACATAAGTTATAATTGCAAGCTACATTATTGTTGTAATATTCCTTTTTATAACATAACTTTTATATATGGCATTTACATAACATTTATGCTTATATACATATATTTAAATGCCAGTTATTGTTATTCTTACTAGCCTACAGTTACCACACTTCCAGACTGGTGATGACTTCATCCCCTAAGCCTTTTCCTGCATTCCTGCTAAGCTCAAACCATGTTCATGAAGCAATACAGAAATGTACTGGTAAATGATTAATAACTGGACTTTCCAGAAAATACAAAAATGCATGTACACATATTTTTCATTTTAATTTGAATTATTGACAATTCTTAGGGTCCAGACTAGGCAGTTAATTTAACAAAATTATAAATAAAGCCCTGACATATATAGCTCACACAGAAAACTTAACAATGGCAGCTACAAGTCAGGCCAGACACCACATATGCTGGTGTGGCAGCAAGCACCCCAAGCGTCCTCAGGGTTTGCTGCCAATACAGGTTCTTGGATCTGCTTTGATAAAGGAAAGCAACTCAAAATGGGTTAACAAGCTTACTTTAATCAGTCAAATATGTATCGTTTCCCTAGTCCAGGGGAAAGAGGTCAGCACCCCGAACTTCAAAGTATACAGGCAGAATTATCAAGACACAAACAGATCAAGTAGACAGCTTTCCAAACTGTCCAGCCATCACTTCCATACCAAATCAACATCTGGGTTTTTTCAAAGCCGGGGGGCTCAGGACAACGGCTTCCCAAAATCCAGATCAAATCACAGAACACTTCTCAAAGTGAGCCCCAAAACAAAGCTACACATCAGGGCTTATATAGCCTTCTCCTGGCTCAGAGAATGTAACAACCTTATTGACCCACTGGCCAATCAAAAAGTATCTACTGAAAAACAAGCCTCCCACCCCTGGCTCCAGGTGCACTTTAGCTTAGGGGCAGGGAAGATCTTTAAATTTACATTCCCATTACAGCTGGCTATTCTGTCATTAGCTAAGTTGTAGAATAGTTTCCAGTTTGTCTGGCAAAGGGAGTTACCCCACTGGGAATTCCTTTTCTTTCATCAATGACATATCAGGTTTAGTCCAAAACAAAAAAGCAAACAAACTGGAAACAGGGAGCTGGAGCTTTTACAAATGTGCCCAACCCCTAAGGGGGTGCGCCTCAGTTGGGAAATGGCTATACCAGTTGTGGACTTTAAGAAATGATGAAAGAGACAACTTCAGAGAATCTGGGGAGGCAGGAACTGATACAAGGTGAAGCAAGAAGAACCAGAACTATTTGTATAATAAGAAAAATGATTCAGAGAGAAGTTCTTAAGAACCAACCAATGCAAGAACCAAGTGCAATTCCAGAGGACCCAGGGCAAAGCCCTCTGCCCACCTCCAGACACAGATCATGGGCTCAAGGACTGTTGGGAGATAAACATTTTGGAGACACTGCCACTGAGGGGATTAGTTTTGCTTGATTTTTCTTATTTGTTATAAAACTTGTTTGTTATTCTCCTATTTTAAATAGGAGAGGGGAGGGAGAGGGAGGAATGTTAGTAATGGTGGTGATTAAAAAAGAAAAAAAAAGGAAAGCCACTGAAACATTTTTTAAAGTTCATAGAGGAGAATAGAAAGTAGCACAAAGAAACAAGACAGTTTTGAAAGAGATGAGTTTAATTAATTATATGCCTTTAAAAAAGCAAGTACTATGGAAGATGGCTTCACTAATTCATTCTCTCTCTCTTGCTTTCTCTCCTCTCTTTCTTCTCTCTTCCCCCCTTTTTCCTCTCTCCTTGCTCTCAGTTTTTAAAATTTAGAAATTAAAATTTAAAATTTATTTTAAAATGCCCTGACTCCATTGTCAGAGACCCTGGGTTGAAATCATACCTCCAATTCTTACTTCCTATTTGACTTTGAGCAAGTCATAACCTCCCTAGACCTCAATTTCCTGCTCTATAAAATGAAGGGTTTGGACTACATTGTTAGAGAGATTCCTTCTGGTTCTCTGTTGTTCTCAACACCAAGCCTGAAAATTTTTTAAAAAGAAATTTATTAGATGGGGGGTGGGAAGGAGGGAAAGAAAGGAAAGAGATACAAACACAGACACAGAGTCAGAAAGGAGTTACTCCTTCTCCCCAGGTTCTTTCTAGAACATTACATGATTTTTAGCAAAGGTTTGCTCATAGGAATTACACACAAATCATCTGTCAAAGGTATGGCATGGGAATCACACAAGAATTGATTGAAGGGAGCCCAAAACACAAACTTGTGTGGACCCAAAACAAGGCCTGGGTATGGAGACTCAAAACAAGAATGCTTTGTGTGGATCCAGGATCTGGATCCCAAAATTCTTTGTAGACATCTTCAGCAACTGGGGTCAGTAGAATATTCTGGGTACAAACAGTCTGTAGTTAGATTTCAACAATTTTAAATTTAATAAATAATTTTTACATAAATTTAGATATATATTTATATGTATTTCCATTTCAATTTGTGAATATATATTTCAATTTCAATTCATATAAATTGAAATAACCAATAATTTTAACCAATAGTTTTTCCAAACAATATAATAAAGCATTCTTTCCTCTAGGTCTATAATGAATAATCCTATAACGATTTGATTGATTCTCTCTCCTATCCAGAAGGCATGCCCAAATTCTCCATATCCTTCTTTGGATGTCAAGCTCCCAACAAGACACTAGTGTCTAATGAGGGCCTTGATCTATGTGGAAGATCATGGGATAATGTCCTTATTCTTCCTGTGAATTAGGTAACACCTTGAACAGATCAAGAAACTCTGAATTTTAAAAAAAGGAAGAACAGTTGGCAAACTGAGTAACATGTGCTCAGCCTGTTCTGAGCCTTTGGGGAGCTGGACATAATCATCACTTTTGTCAACAATGCCTTTTACTGTCCCCAGTAGAAAGTGTTCTTAAACACTGTCACAGGAAGCATGAGGATGTTGGCTAAAACAGGAAATCACATTCATTTCATTCATGTTTGTTGTCCTTATTATTTCTGAGATGATCAAGTTAAGTGCCTGACTGTTCTAAGGACTGAATTAAACTCAAGTAGATGAAGTAACACCAAGAGAAGAAGGGTGTGTGTGTGCGTGTGTGTGTGTGTGTGTGTGAGTGTGTGTGTGTGTGTGTGTGTGTGTGTGTGTGTGCTTGTAGAGTGCCTGGAAATTGGGAATACAGCAGTGAAGTACCTACAGAAGAGAGATGATAACACTATTCAGTCAGAGAGTGATGGGGAGACCCCCTCTTTCCCAGTTCCTACTCTCCTACCATCCTAACCTCTCCCCAACACACCCACACACTAGACAAGGGTTGTCAATGGTACCCTGAAGCACCTGTGGGATATTTCTATCAGGAGAGGGAGAATCCATCCATTTCCTCTCTTACATAGGCAGAAACACCCCATCCATAGAGTGTTACACTCCTCTACCCAGCCCTTAGAATGTAAACCCCCCAAAGTAAAAATGTCCTAGGGCAGAACAGGGGAGGATGGATCAATCAAAAAAAAATTTTTAAGTGCCTATTACATGCTAGCTACTCTGCTAGGCACTGGGCATAGAGACAATAAAGAAATAGTCCTCACCCTCAAGGAGTTTATGACATTCCTAAATAAAGGTATACAAAATAAATACATGAATACTACATAGTGGGGGACAGTAGCATCTTGGAAATCAGGAAATGGCCTCTAGTACAAGATGACGCTTGACCTAGGTTTGAAGGAAACTGGGGATTTTGAGAGGTAGAGGTGAGGAGGGAGGGCATTACAGGCTCGGTGAATAGCCTATGCAGTGACACAGAGGGCATGATAGCGTCTTAGGTGAGGAACAATGAGAAGGCTGGTTTGACACCCAGGGTGGGGAATCTGTGACCTTGAGGCCGTGTGTGGTCCTCACGGTTCTCAAGTCTAACCTTTTGACTGAATCCAAACTTCCTTTAATTAAGAGGATTTGTTCTGTGAAGTCTGGATTCAGTTAAGGGGACGCACTTGAGCACCTAGAGGGCTACATGTGGCCTCGAGGTTGTGGTAAGGTTCAAAGATTGAAATGGGATACAGATGTGGATGACAACCCAACAGTTCAGTTAGGGTTAAACTAACCCAGGAATCCATACACCACTAGGTAACCTATATTCAAGAGCCACTCCTGAAAACTTTGCCTAATGGTTTGGCTTGTAAATTTACCCACATTGCCTTTTGGAAGGTCTTAAACCCCCCATCACCTCCTCCCCAATAGCCTGCTTACATTTACTGTGGTATGGATTTCATTAGTTTTTCTTTCTCAGAAGCTGCAGGAAAAATCCAGCCTAAATGAGAGGATGTAGGAGGGGTATCATTGAAAAGATTTCACTCTGTTGCCCAAGGGAATATATTGTTTGTGCCTTGAAAGGTTTAGAAAGGAATATAGTACAGAGATTTTCCCTTTGAGGTTGCTGATCTAAAGGTGTGTGGATCCTAGAAAAATGACATGACTTTCAGCCATTGACATTTTATGCTTTGCTCACCCCCAGTACATGGTAACACCACATTGTTTTTCACTAATTTTACATAATATATAGTCTCTGCCAGGCCGTGATCTATTATTGGTCCTGTGGTCCCTGTAGATGATACTCTTTTGGTCTTATGGGTACTGGTGAGCAGATCTGCAAGCCTTTTGATCATAGGTATTATCAAAGTATGCTCTGCTAAGTGCTAGTTTGTGGACCTCCTCTGCTTTTTGCTTCTGCCTTGGGCTAGAATCTATAGCTAAAATGCTATTTCTACATTAGAGAAAATCAGGCTCTACAATATCTTTTTTAGCTCAAATCCTGAGACCTAAACTTTAGCTCTTTTAGTGAAATAGACCCTTTATACTAATAGAATCAAGTTAGGGGAAAACCCTCCACATAAGATCTTTAAATTTTCAGAGACTTAGAGTACCTTCACTTTCACTATCTAAACTCTTTTAGAGTAAATAACCAATCAGCTAAGTAGAGCCTTCATCTGCCTTTGGACCTTCTATCTAATCCTTAATTACAGTTCACTGTCTTAGACAGCTATCTGATTTAGGGCTAGAAATTTCTTATGATTCTAAGCTGCCTTCCAGGGATCCTTTACTTTCAGACCCCTTTGAGTGGGGCTTAGGGATCTGTCAAAGAAATTCCAAAGAATGATGTGAACCTGAGGCACACAATTTTCTTTCTGTCCAAGATTCTTTGGGTTTCTCATATTAAAATTGGAAGGAAATTGTAATTGCATTGTAATTGGAAGGAAATTGGGGAGTTGGGGGGGGGGAAGGAAAAGGGGAAAAAAAAAAACCCAGATGGATTCTAGAGATCAGTCTCTACCTTAAGCTTCTGTTCTAAATTCCTGCCTTTATTGTATCAAAGTGGCCAGTTAAAAACCTTCTGCGCTGCAGGGAGAGAGAAGAATACCAGGATAGGAGTTACTTGATGTGGGTCATTATATGGGTTTTGTTAGTAACATACCTTGTGGCTTTTGATAAATCACTTTGCCACACTATATCTCAATTCCTTTGCCTGGGAACAGTTTTACCCAATTAAAAAAAAACCCTGGATTTGGAGTCAGAAGAGCATTCACATCCTGGGTATTTTACCATGGGCAAGTCACGTCACTTCTTTAAAAACAGGGATGGGCTCAAACTCTACGATTTTTCCAGTGCCACATGCCATGAGACCACGTGGTGTATGTGTGCATATATTAGGGCCTTGACAATAGGATAGCAGGCTGCATTTAAATCATCTAAAAATGTAAGAGGAAGGTGGGTGGATATGTGAGAGTCAGGCATTTCTTTATCAATGAAAAGTGTGTGGGTAAATATAAAAATGCATATGCAAGGCATGTGACTTGCTAACATTAAGAGCCTAATAGCAAAGTCTAATAGCTCCTTTCTGTTTCAAAGCGGAAACAGTACTTTTCAGGCTCATGTTTATATCCTTTTCATAATGAAATGATGCAATCTCCATGTCCTACTCTGTATTTCTGTAAAAAGACACAGAAGGGTGAGCTATTCCTGTGCTGGTCTATGGAGTCCTAGGGGAATGTCCAGTCCCAGAACTGGAGTGTTAGAGTCAAAGAAGCAAAACTGTGGACTTTATACTGAGACGTTGCTGGTCACTGTTTCCCCTTCCCCACACTGATTGTTTTCTGCAAGACCTGGAACTATGTGATCTAAGATTGTTTTTTTTCTTATAGGTCCAGATTCATTATTTCTGTATCGACTTTCTGGACTCATTTTTTCCAGAGTAAGACTAACTAAATCACTCCCTGAGGGCTCTAGGACTATGCCTTGAGGGGTTGGGAGTACTTTAATACCATCAGTTCAAGTCACCCTTCTATCCACTGTTAGTGCCCAATGATTAGTGCCCCAGTTCCATTTAGCCAATTAAGATCAATTAGCTTTTACATGAGGATATTTGCTTGAAAGATACAGAAAGAACAGAAGTTATGAGCTCACTCTCCTCTCTACCCTGGGTATCTTGTGAAGGTGAAAATACGATTTTCATGTACTCTTTGCCATCCCAAGTTTTTTCCAAGTGTGGCATGGTTCAGTGGGTGTGTGAGTTTGCAGCTTGGCTACTGCTGGAACAGATCAAGCCTTTCACTTGAGACTTCACTGCTGGGCTGGCCAGCCACAAAAGCCAGTGTGGACTCTGGCCCCTCCTGGCCAGCTCACCATTTTGATCTTTGGAAACTCACAAGGTTGTAGCCATCTCCAATAATTCCTTTCTTTAAAACAAGAAAACATAGACACAATAGAGACAGAAACAACATCGGGGCCATGGGTTCATGGATCACACTGTAGCAGCCTTGGTGGAGGGACCTCTGTCCCCACCAAGGGCTTTCAGTAATTTTGCCGCTTCACTGGGACACTGGTGGGCAGGAATGAGGAAAGCCTCACTTTGGCCTGTTAGTGCCTTTTGAATACACCCCAGTCCTGGCTACGAAACAGTCAACAATCTATCTCTTCATCACATGGTTAACGAACCAGAACCAGTTACAGCTCCAAATCACAGAACATTATGTTGGAAACCGGTTCTGTGGCTTCTTCCATAGGGACATCATACTTTGCTGATTGCCAGCCTTTCCTCCCCTCTCCTGTTACATTTCATTAGTAGACAGAATTGTAGGGAAGGAAACTCCCATTGTCAGAGCAGCTTTCAGTCTTAAAGAACCACTTGGCATGCTGAGAGGTTAAGACCTTGCCCAGGGTCCTGGCTTCACTAATGCCCACAGACAGGATAAGACAGCTGGATAATAGACGTGGAGATGACAAAGATCTTAGAAGTCATCTGGTCCAGGGGTGGGGACCCTGAGACCTCGAGCCACATGTGGCCCTCTAGGTCCTCACATGCAGCCCTTTGATGGAATCAGGTCCCCACCTGCAGCCCTGATCTAGTCCAATATCCCATTTTACATATGAGGAAGTTAAAGCCTAGGGAGGATGAGTAACCTGCCCAAAGTCAGCTATGTAGTAAGAATCAAAGGTAAGATTTGAATCTAGGCCCTCTGTCTCCAGAGCCAATATGTTTTCCACTGTTCTACACTGTATTCCCCAAACACAACCACAGACTCAGAACCAATATGCACCTTAAAACAGACTTTTGCACTCCAAAATACATGTTATTTCCACATAAAGCAATTCTTGATTATCTGAGCCAATGGAACTAGGGGGATCTTCTCATAGACTCATTCATTTTTTTTAGCTGAAAGGAACCTTAGAGATCATCACATTTAACCCCCTTATTTTATGAATAAGCAAGCTGAGATATAAAAAGGTAAGTGACGGGTGGCTAGGTGGTACAGTGAGTAGAGCACCAGCCCTGGAGTCAGGAAAACCTGAGTTCAAATTTGACCTCAGACACTTAACACTTACTAGCTGCGTGACCTTGGGCAAGTCACTTAACCTCAACTGCCCTCCAAAAAAAAAGGTAAGTCACTTGTCCTAGAGTCACACAGCTAGCTTAGGCAGAAGAGGACCAGAATCTAGGTCTCCTTGTCAGTGTTCTTTCTGGTAGAGTGAGGGAGGAAGCTATGTAAGGAAAGCTATGGTCATTTGGACCCAGGGACAGCTTTGTCTTCTTTTAGGCAAAGTCTCTTCATGTTGTAGGTGCAAGAAAAAAAGCTAAGTCAGGGAATCACTGGTCCTATCACATGAGAACTGGACTCCATTGGAGTCCCAAGGTCCCTTCCAACCCTAAGGAAATACATATATATATATATATATATATATATATATATATATATACACACATATGTATGTGTGCATATCTATATATGTATGAGATACATGTGTGTCTATATATACATACATATATAATCTTAAGAATTAACAAACAATAATTGGACTCCCAAGGTCCATTCTAACCCTAAGAGGAAAAAAAAATATATATATATGTGTGTGTGTGTCTGTCTGTCTGTCTGCCTATCTATCTTTCTATCTACATACACATACATAATCCTAAGAATTAACAAACAATAAACCAGCAAAAATGGTTTTGTTCTACATAACTTTCCAGGTCTTTCTGAAGTTTCATTATCTCTGGTTTTGTTTCTTTCAAATCTGTCTTAAGACACTTACTAGCCATATGACCCTGGGCAAGTCACTTAACTTCCATTTACCTCGGTTTCCCCAACTACAAAATGGGGATAATAACTCCTACCTTGCGGGGTTATTGTGAGGATCAAATGAGATAATATTTGTAAAGGACTTAGCACAGTACCTGGAATATAGCAGTAACTCCTTAAAGACTTATTCCTTTCACCTTCTTTCTTTGCCTTATGTCTTCTGCCCCATTCTCAAATTTGCATGAAATCAGCTGTCAGGATTAAAAAGAAATGGGGTGAAGGAATGGGGAGAGGGATGCATCAGAGGGGAAGCTTTGATTTTCTTCATCCCACCTGAAGGAAAAAACAAGCTAAATATTACAAAATGCTTCAAAAATAAAAACTTTCTTTCAAATGGAAATTATGGGAGCTGTTGCTTCTGACCATCCTGGGGAGTATTTTGATGTGTAATTCTGCGGAGTGAAAGTGGCTTGCCTGCCTATTTTTAAATGTCTAAATCTGTCAATAGCTTTGTTTGTGTGCCATTCAGGAGGCTATCATTACTGCTCTTCCTAAGGCACTGATGCATTTGAATTAGGTAAAACTCATTCAAGACTCTAAATCCTCCCGCTGGTGACAGCACCAGGAAAGGACACCGTCTGCTTATTATGGGCATCAAAATGTAGCTAAATTAGAACAGAAGTAAACACCATCACTCTTACAGAGGGTATAGGCTTAGGAAAGTTCTGGAGGGGGCTAGAGCCTATGAACTCTCCAACTGCCTTTGAGAGGGAAGAGGAAAAGAGAGGAGTCTTTGTTAGTGTCCCAGGTAAAAAACAAGAGAAAGCAAGAACCAAGAGAAAGCAACCCCCCCCTCCCCCCCCCCCCCGCCCCCCGCCCCGACTGGTAGTGCCAACCCTAGATCTGCTATTTACAGAGAGTGGGACCTTAAGTGAGTTGTTTCCCCTGTTTATGCCTGTTTTCTCATCTGAAAAATCAGTGTTGGACTCAAGGATGTGCTAGTAAATATTTAATAACCAGCTGTCTAAAAAAAAAGTGTACGCAATTCACTTTTTAAAAATTGCATTTTATGTTTTCCAATTATATGTAAAGACAACTTTTAACATTCATCTTTTTATAAAATTTTGAGTCCCAAATTTTCTCCTTCCTTAAGATGGAATTTGCTATATATAATTATGTAAAACATACTCCCATATTAGTCATGTGCACAACACACTTTTAAGTTGAATCTTCATTATTAACATTTTCTCCATTGCTTTCATAAGTCTAGATAATCAACAAAGTGATACATTAGACCATGATTTGTGGTGTTTGCTAAATTTGTGGTGTTTGCTATTCCAACCGTGTAAATGCTCACACTGAATATTTAACAGCCCGCTTTCTCAGGTAGATAGAAGCTGGCTGCAGCACATCCCAGCAGACTACTGGAGTTCTGTGTCCTTAAACTCAAGGATTGGCCATATTCACCTCCATCCCCACCCCCAACACATGCCCTGATTTGTGCTATCAGCTTCCACAGTCACCTCACTTTGTAATAATACTCTCTCATCACCTCTTCCCCCCAATCATAACTGGCTGGCAAGAGCCTGATTATGTGCTGCCGCCTCTGCCTCTTACTCAGCCCTGCTGCAGCAGCATCCTGTACATAGCCTATGAAGATATCCATTACAAACAACTGCTAATCCTCACATGGACCCACTTACTTGGATCCTCTGAGGATCTGAACAGATCCTCTGCCTCAGTCATTGTGTTTTCCTGTGGGGAAGACTGAGTACTTGAGGCTCAGGACTATGTCATTCAGATAGCTCACATCTGCCAGGGTTTGTCATCACTGTCCCCAGATGCTATATGAGGATCTTTCATTCACTCATTCTCACTGTCTGGATACCAGGCTGGGGAGCCTGCCTCCATGAGAGCTATCTCCCCATGCTCTCAAAGATTAAAGGTAATCATTGTAGGACCAAACCCTAACACATTGAGGTTCCACATCCAGACAACTTATAAACTAATGGAAATCTGTGCGCTTAAACTGTCTGGGGAGTCACACCCAAATAACACCCCTCCCCCAATAAATGCACTGACATTCTCTCAGCTTCTATACAATACATTGTTTTCTAATCATCTCTCTCATCATAGATCCATAGTACCATTACTTAGCATTAACACTATGTACATTCTGTTTTCTGTAAACTGTTTTCAGGAGTATGCTGGTGAATGTTTAACAACCAGCTCTGGGGGAGGTGGAGGGAATGTTTGCTCAACATACTTTTAAGTTCAATCCTCACTATTCATATTTTCTCCATCACTTTCTTAAGTCTATACAATCAACAAAACAATAAATAGAGCCTGCCCAAAGGGCAATCAAACTGAGCATACTCTTTGATCCAGCAATACCACTACTAGGTCTATTACAAAGAGATCAAAAAGGGGGGGAAAGGACCTATTTGTACAAAAATATCTATAGCATCTCCTTTTATTGTGAGAGAATTGGAAATTGAGGGGATGCCCATCAATTAGGGAATTACTAAATAAGTTGTGGTATATGATTATCATGGAATACTATTGTGCTCTAAGAAATTACAATTAGGATAATCTCAGAAAAATCTGGAAAGACTTGTATGAACTGATGTAAAGTAAAGTGAGCAGAACCAGGAGAATACTGTACACAGTAACAGTAACATTGTATGATAATCAACTATGAGTGACTTAACTATTCTAAGCAATATGATGATCCAAGACAATTCCAAAGGACTCATGATGAAAAGTGCTACTAACCACATGCAGAGAAAGAGCTGATGGTGTCTGAATGCATATCAAAGCATACTATTTTCATTTTCTTTACTTTTTTCATTTTTTTTTCATTTTGATCTGTTTCTTCTTTCACACCATGGCTAATACAGAAGTGTTTTACTTGATTGCACATATATAACCTATATCAAATTACTTACCATCTTAGGGGTAGGGGGAGTTGATGAAGGGAAGAAGAAAGTTTGGGATTCCAATTTTTTAGAAAATGAATGTTAAAATTTGTCTTTACATGTAACTGGAAAAAATAAAATAGTATTTTAAAAGACAATAAATCAAGCCCTGATCTGTAGAGTTTGACAACTTCAGAGATGTAAATACTCACACTGAAAATATAACAGCCAACTCAATTCCAGTTGGCTCCAGCAAGCCCTAATTAGACGAGACGATCTCTAATAATAATAATTATTAGTTGCAATCCTAATTATAACTGACATTTAAATATAGTGCTTCAACTTTTGCAAAGCAATTTATGTGCATTATTTCATCTGAATCTCAAAACAATTCTTTTGAGGTAGGGGATGTTGTTGTTGTTTGGGTGGGGGGGGGGAAGGTGGGTCCAAATAGTGGATGCTAGTTCATTGGTGTTTAGAACTACCAAGAAGGAAATTCCCTCTATCAAAAAAAGATCAGCAGCTATTTTGTAACTTACATGTAACCCACCATTTAGGAACCTCCAAAGACGTGGAAATTAGATGGATCTGGTCTAGTCCTGGGAGCTGACCCAAGCAGGTCTTTTATTTTTTTCATTTGCTCATTGTTCTACCTGTCAATCCTAGAAAATCTGACATGGAAAATTAGGGATTATTTATGTCTTGGTTTCCTCAAATGTGGGTAATGAGGTCCTCTGTAGGAGGAGTATAATGTATAATATGTATATGGAAATGGGATAGCCTTTAAGGATATACCTTAAGAAAAAATTGCATAAGATGCAAAGGATTCATGTGAACCCAAGAACAAATAAAGAAAGAGAGCACTCTAAATCACTATTGATTAGAGAAATGCATATCAAAACAACTCTGAGGTACCACATCTCACCAGTCAGATTGGCTAAGATGACAAAACAGGAAAATGATAAATTCTGGAAAGGATGTGGAAAAATTGGAACACTAATACATTGCTGGTGCAGTTGTGAACTGATCCAACCATTCTGGAGAGCAATCTGGAACTCTGCCCAAAGGGCTATAAGTATCTTCATATCCTTTGACCCAGCAATACCACTTCTAGGGTTGTATCCCAAAGAGATCACAGAAGCAGGAGGAAGACCCATATGTACAAAAATATTTATAGCAGCTCTTTTTGTGGTGGCAAAAAATTGGATATTAAGGGGATACCCATCAATTGGGCAATGGCTAAACAAGTTATGGCATATGAATGTAATGGAATACTATTGCGCCATAAGAAACGAAGAGCTGATGGACTTCATATTTACCTGGGGAGGCTTATATGAACTGATGCTGAGTGAGAAGAGCAGAACCAGGAAAAATTTGTACACAATTACAGATACAACATCTGTGTGATGACTAACTTTGATAGACTGAACTCTTTTCAGAAATGCAGGGCTATAAGTAAACTCCAAAAGACTTGTGATGGAGAGACATGTCTTCAGAGAAAGAACTAGAAAGAACAGGGTTTGAATGCAGATTGTAGCAAATTACCTGCTCTCTTTCTTTTTCTTGTTTGGTTTTGTTTCCTTTTTCCCACTGTTCATTCCATGCCATACAATCCTTCTTTATAACCTGAAAAAATAAAAGAAAGAGAGCACTGAAATAGTCCCTTAGCTTCCCCTGGAAGGGAATTTAACTTGAGATTACTATCAAGCATTTTGTCATTTTTAAAAAATCATATTCTGGGGGCAGCCATGTAGCACAGAGAGAAAGAGCACCAGCTCCAGTGTCGGGATGACATGTGGATCAAATCCGGGCTCAGACACTTATTACCCACCCAGAAACACCTGGCCATGTAACCTTGAGCAAGTTACTTAACCCCAATTGCTTAGGGGCAGCCAGGTGGCTCAGCGAGTAAGAGCACTGGCTCCAGTGTCGGGATGACCTGGGGATCAAATCCGTGCTCAGATACTCAGCACCACACCCAGAAATAACTGGCCATGTAACCTTGAGCAAGTTACTTAATCCCGATTGCTTTAAAAAAAAATCATATTCTGTCACTCTAGCAAATCCCTCTGTTGTTGTTCAGTTGTGTCTGACTCTTCATGTCTCCAATGACCATAGCACACCCATGCTTTCCATGTGGTTTTCTTGGCAAAGACACCAGAGTGGTTTGCCATTTCTTTCTCTAGTGAATTAAAGTAAACAAAGGTTAAATGACTTGCCCAAGGTCATACTGCTAGTGAGTGTATGAGACTACATTTGAACCCAGATCTTCCTGACTCCAGACCCAATGCTCTATCCACTGAGCCACCCAGCTGCCTCCTGTCTCTAGGTTCCCATAGAATCTGATACAGTCTTCCCAAGACTCATAATACCGCCCTGTGATTTAGACTCTACCTGGAAGGAAAATACACTTTGGGGGTTCTTGAATGAGCAAATACATCTCATCAAACTTGCATTGTCCCAATAACTGCTGATTTTGCTCTCCAAATAGAACATTGCACAGGAACTATGGAGAAAATGTTCTTTCTCCAAGAAGTATGATATATCAAGAAGTACTCAGAGGAGTTGGGACTTACCAGCATTGCCTATGATGTACCCTCTCAAGTCACATGCAAGAACATGTGCTTTTATGTGCTTCTGCTATATTACTGTTACCGTTTGGGAAAGGGGAGAAGGACTATAGCTCAGAAGAAGAAAAAAGAGAAAAAGTAAAATGAGAGTGTTGAAGAGAAAAAGAGCAAAAAAAGGACCAAACCAGGTCTCACTGCTCTCTTTAATAGACCACAGGGATTCATAGCTAATTCTTAGTCATTAGGAAACCATCCTAGTCTCTGATACACAGTCAATAAGGTACCACTAGACATGCTCACATTCCACAAGAAGGCACCCTTCAGTCGCTATGACATGTACCCTATAATCTCATAATAATACATGTATGCTATAATCTCTCAGCAGGGTAATTAGGGAATGACTCAAATTAAATTGTTGACTCCTCTGATTACATACATTCCATATAGTCATAAAGAATTACCTGGAGTATCTGAAAGTTAAATGTCTTGCCCCTGGTCACACAGATAGTGTCAGAGGTAGAAGTTTAGGGCTCACAGGGCCAAGATGGTGGAACGGAAGCAGGAACTTTTCTGAGCTCCTTCATGAATTCTATCACTAACCTATAAAAAGTGAATCCAAATGGATTTTAGAGTGGCAGAATCCACTGGGAGATGGAGAATGGCAGATTTCCAGTCAAGGAAAGCACCTACATATGTTTAGACAGGGGGAGCATGGAGCACATGGGGGCTGCACCAGTGTGGACCTGAGAGCAGAACACAGTGGAGTGAAAGCAAGCCACCAGCAGATCCACCCACCCCAAAGGTGATTCCCAGAAATCTCACCTCTGGACAGAGAAGAAACTAGGTAAGAGAAAGCACAGGGCCCATAGCAGCAGCTTCTCCTGAGGCTATCAGCCCACAGCCTGGATGTATAAAAATCACCTACCTGAACTTCCAGGAGCCAAGATAGCAGAGCAAACCCTAGCTGCTCTAATCCCCCTCCCCAACTCTGAAAACCCAGAGATTAATGTCCCACCCAGTATAAAATCCTGAAACAGTGGAAACAGCCTCAGGCTTGGGAGTCCTCAAGGAAGGGTGTGACTGAAGCTATGCCAAGCCTGAAGTGAAGGTCAGGAGGCCTCCCAACAAGCCCCACCTCAGCTGACCAGCGAGAGATCCCAAAGCCCAGGGGGGTGGAGCCTGCAAGCTCGAACAACAGAAGCCCTGGTGTGCCTTAGCACCACCAGGGGAATCTGCAGACACCAGTGCTGTGGTCACCAGCTGCTGAGCCTGTCTGAGCTGTAGCACCAGGGACACAGAGGCAGAAGCCTGAAGTGGCCAGACCACCCCTCCCCTAGGGGAAACACTGAGAGTCCTGGCCTTGGACTCAGTCTAGATACCCAGAGGCTATGGCACACAAAGTCAACAACCAAGCCCCTAGCTCCCAGCCTGAGAAGCATGGGTCAGAGCCTTTTATACCCCAGAAACAGAAATTCACTTTAAAAAAAATCAGGACATAGGAAATCACAGTGGGCAAGAAGGAAACTGTGAAATCAAGAACAATACAATCCTATCATAGCAAACAGGAACAACCAAATTCGTGGAACAACACAGACTCTATACACATACTTAGGGCCACAGAAGGAAATATGAACTGGTCTCAAGCCCAAAAAGCATTCTTGGAGGAGCTCAAGAAAGATTTTAAAAGCCAAATTAGAGAGGTAGGAGATAAATATAAATCTACATTGACCAAATTGGGGAAAAAATGTCACTGAAAAAAATAAATCCTTAAAAAGTAAAATTTGTGAACTGGGGTGGAAGTTTCAAAATCTAACTGGAGAAAATACCTCCCTAAAAAAGGAGCTTGAGAAACTAACCAAGGCTCTCTCTGTACCGCAGGATCCCGGCCTGCCTCTCTCTCAGAGAAGATGGAGATATGTGAGCTGTACAATTGCATAATTTGGTGATTTCAGAACTGGTTGAATGAGCAGAGTTCAAGAACAGCATAGCTCTGAGGATTCTTTTCCCACTTCACCTGATAAATCTGGTACCCAGCCTTCCCCTTAGAGTGCTTGACTGATGCAGTCCCCCATGAGGAAGAGTCTGGGAAATCCTAGAATGAGGCATGGAGATTTCCAAAGAGAAAGAAGACCAATCATACTTCATTGTCCAGACCAGAGACAGTCTGCTCTAAGGGAACTATCTCAGCAACTCATAGGCTCCAGACTTTCTGAACCATGAGAGGGCCCCAAATATAAAATCAAACTTCTAGTCTTCATAGAACTGTCATTGACTTTAAGAAAAATCTCAATATATGATATTTCTTTTCCTAGGTATTCAATATAACAGTGCTTAACATCTTCTGCATAAATTTGCTCCTTGTGCTAGTTAGTGATTAATTCCAGAAGAAGGAAGAAATCTCTCTGCAAGTTAATCAGTGGTGTGGCAGTAGAACAAGGCTAGAATTCAGTATCTCCTGTGTGGGAGAAGTGAGGAATTGATGTACTTCAAAGAAAACAAGAAGATAAAAATTAACAGTAGGCTTATCAGGAGATAAGATGCTTTGGTAAATGAGCCATAGGATTCCTAGTGAAGAATTGGATTATTATCTGGGGCTAATCTTTTAAACAGGACAGAGTGCCTACTACAGTGCCATGTACCCAACAGACGCTCAATAAATGAGAACCAGTGGGGGGAAAAAACTAACCAAGGAAAGTAATTCACTAAAAATTGGAATCAGCCAAATTGAAGCTAAGGACTCTATGACACATCAAGAGTCAGTCAACAAAACATAAAGATTGAAAAATTAGAAGAAAGTGTAAAATATCTCACTACAAAAACAACTGACCTGGAGAACAGATCCAAGAGAGATAACCTAAGAATTACTGGTCTACCAGAAGGCCATGATGAAAAAAGCAGCCTGGACAACATCCTCTAAGAGACTGTCAAAGAAAACTGTCCTGAGGTCCTAGAAGCAGAGGGTAAAATAGTTATTGAGAGAATTCACCAGACTCCTCCTGAAAGAGATCCCAAATTGAAAACTCCAAGAAATATAGTAACAAAATTCCAGAATTACAAAGTCAAGGAGAAAATATTGCAAGCAGCCAGAAAGAAACAATTCAAATATTGTGGAACTACAGTCAGGATTACACAGAAGTTTAGGGTTCTATCCCTATAATCCCTTCTGGATCTAAAACCTGTAATTCTGGGACAGCCAGTTTCTTAGTTACCTAAACTCAGGCTCCACAGAGGTTGATCATTGACCAAAAATGAGCACCAAGACTGCCTATAGCTATACATGTATGTGTAAATGTTCTTGTCTGTTGATGTTTAAGTTCCTAATAAGAAAGAAGAAACATTTTAAAAATATGAAGAGGTTAGACTAGCTAACCTCAGAAGGTCCATCTACCCCTACTCTTATAACCCTGTATGACCCTAGTCATTACACCCTAGCAGACCGGAGTGGAAATAGGAGGCAATATTGCATAATGGAAAGAACACTGGGTCTAGAGTCAGGGGAACTGGATTCGAGTCCCAGTTCTTTTACTTAACACCTGTGTAATCTTAGATTAAGTTACTTAACCTCCTAGGCCTCAGTTTGTTTAGCTGTAAAATGAAGATTGGACTAAATAGCCTCTAAAGTCCTTTCTGGGTCTAAACCTGTGATGCTGTGATCCTCTGGCCAGTAGGTGATCCCGAAGCCCAAAAAGTGGCAACAGGGAAAAAGAAATGCCCCCAGCTACCAAGAGATGAAAGAAGCTCAACCCTGAGCAAAGGAGCCCAGAAGTTTGAGTTAGATAAGAAATGTGACCCCTATGTGTTTCCCATGCATGGTCCCTATGTGGGTATAGTCTTCCCAAGGAGGACAGGTGTATTGCTGGACTCTGAGCCCCAGGTTTATGGCAAGAATTTTCAAATGCTGCCGTTTAGTGTCATTTCATTAAATATCTTTCCTTCTAACTAATTGTATGCTCTGGCTTACTAGCAATAAAAATAAACACATTGCTGGGAACATGGT
This sequence comes from Petaurus breviceps papuanus, assembly GCF_028583685.1. Taxonomy (NCBI): domain Eukaryota; kingdom Metazoa; phylum Chordata; class Mammalia; order Diprotodontia; family Petauridae; genus Petaurus; species Petaurus breviceps. The sequence goes on along the minus strand of NW_027187419.1, from coordinate 61,208,764 downwards.
TTTGAGTGTGTGGAGATCCGTAAGTACCTTACACTCCTAATTTCTCCTAAATGATCTCTCAAGTTTCAAAACTTTTCTCTGGTGTATAATTATTACTATTGCCCTAGTAGCTCACTTCTAGAGAAGGGTGTAGAAAAAGAAGGAACTTAGTGATGACTAACTTCAAAAGGAAATTTGCTTAATGTTGCTTTTTTTCTGGAGTTTGTCACACAAAGATATTCTGCTTTTTGAGGCAACAGGGGAAGATGGATTTGCCAGTGAGTTCAAGGTCAAAACTGCTCAGGACAAGGGGCGGCCAGGTAACACAGCAAGTAAGAGCACCGGCTCCAGTGTTGAGAAGACCTGGAGATCGAATCCCGGGCTCAGACACTTAGCACCCACCCAGAAACACCTGGCCGTGTAACCTTGAGCAAGTTACTTAACCCCAATTGCTTAGGGGTGGCCAGGTGGCTCAGCGAGTAAGAGCACCGGCTCCAGTGTCAGGATGACCTGGATCAAATCTGGGCTCAGATACTCAGCACCACACCCAGAAATAATAACTGGCCATGTAACCTTGAGCAAGTTACTTAACCCCAATTGCTTTAAAAAAAAAAAAACTGCTCAGGACAAAGAACATTCCAATACCACTTGAAGGAAACCGTTGTCTAAAAATCTACTTTACCAATAAATTTCTGATTTTTTTGTGTTTGGGATGTATTATAGGTACACTTGTTCATCCAATGGGCTGGTATTTACCTTATGAGTTATTTGACTCCTGAGACCCCTGACTGGAAAAGCAGTAAGTTATTCAAGGAAGGTAAAAGAGTTTAAGGTGTATTTATAATTATTCATTATTTTACAGGGTGTAAAAGAATCTCAAGAAATTCTCTTGACACTGTTAATCTTGGCTTTGGCATGGTAATTGGAGACCTCTGGGTATACAGAATATTGTTTTATAGAGAATGGAATATAGCTGGATACTTCATATCACAGTGGCAGAAATTGAGTTAATACCAGGATTACTAGTGTGAATCACAGGGAATGAGTCATGCACTAAAGATACAAAGAAAGACAGTCCCTTTCCTCAAGGAGCTCACAATCTAATGAGGGACAAGGCATGCTATAAACAAACAGGCTATATACAGGACTAATAGGAAGTAATCAACAGAAGGAAGGCACTAGAATTAAGAAGGATTGGGAAAGGCTTCCTGTAGAAGGTAGAATTTTTAGCTGGGACTTGAAAGATGCCAAGGAGGCTCAGAGAGCATTTCAGGCATGAGGGACAGTCAGAGAAAATGCCCAGAGTTGGGAAATGGAATGTCTTGCTAGAGGAATAGTGAGGATGCGAATGTCACTGGATTGGAGAGTACATTTGGGAGGTTAGGGGAGATAAGGTGGATTTATATGAGTAAGATTCTATTTGCTTGTGGAACCCTGGGGTGACTAGCACATGAAGAGAAATATCATATCCAGGTAGAGAGCCCTGGTGTCCCTTAGTAGTTTATTAGTGAGTCCTGATTTGAGAGAATGTGGAAACTACAGGAGATACTAAAGACAGATGCTGATGTAGCCCACTAGTCCTCTGAGACCTGAAACTGGGTAGAGCTCTGGGACCTAGTTATCCTCCCATTAGCAACATCAGTATTTAGAGAGCAATGAGGAGAGGGTCCTAACAGATACTATTCCTAAATGTCTCTTCTTGTAACCTCCATCAGTGTCTTTATGGAAATAGAAAGTGCCTGGTGAGGCACAAGTAACCCCCCTGCCCAAGTCTGGATTGTACTTCATGGGAATGAGTCTAAAACATAACTTCCTCTACTAATGTGTAAGCCCAATGAGGGGAAGAGAAGGTTTTTCATTTTTGTATCCCTAATACCAGGTATAATACCTTGCACAGAGAATGAGATCACATGGATGTTTGTCAAACTGAATTTAAATGAATGAAGTTAAATTGAATTATAGATCAATGTCCTCCAATCTCCTCATTTCACAGATGAAGAAACTGAGACCCAGAGAGGTCATGACTTGCCTAAGTTCACATACCTATTTGATTACAGAACTGGAACTAGAAACCAAGTCTTACAAAGAATAGGAATCAAAATATGCTGGCCCTTAACAATCACCTAAACTATCTAACCACATTTTGTAGTAAAGAATTAAATCCCCCAGGTCGAATCGGGAGGAGTAGTATGATTACATGAGCACTGGACCTAAAAGTTAAGAGACCCAGGTTGGAATTCTAGTTCTAATACTTATTAACTATCTGACCATGTGCAAGTCACACAATTTCTCTGAGCCACAGTGTCCTTACCTTGTAAAATGAAAATAAAAATCACAAAAACCCTTTGTAAATCTTACATTTCTATGCAAATGTAAGTTGTTATTTATCCAAGGTCACATAGAACTGAGTTTAAACCCAGATTGAAACAAACTATCTGACCTTTTTCTTTTTCTTGTTTGGCTTTGTTTCCTCTTTCCCACTGTTCATTCCATCTGATACAATCCTTCTTTATAACCTAACTAATGCCTAATGTGAAAGTATTTGCAGATACTGTACTTGATTGTATGCCACCATGGCGGGGAGGGAGGGAGGGAGAGAAAATTTGAAACTCTAGGAATTGTGGTAATGAATCTTGTAAACTAAAAATAAACAAATTAATAAAGACCGAAAAAAAAAAAAAGAAATGTACTGTGGAATGTGACCTTGGGTAAGTCATTTAATCTCTCAAGGCCCTAGGCAACTCTTTTTTTTCTTTTGTTTTGGTTTGGGTTTTTTGCTTTTTTTGGGGGGGGGGAGGTAGGGCAATTGGGATTAAGCGTCTTGCCCAAGGTCACATGGCTAGTAAGTATAAAGTGTCTGAGGCCCGATTTGAACTCAGGTCCTCCTGACTCCAGGGTTTGTATTCTATTCACTGTGGCACCTAGCCCATAAGCAACTCTTTAAGATTGTGGCTCTGAAAGGCTGTGCCATGCATGGTAGACTGGTGTGCTGTCTACCTCAATACATGCAGCATGAATTATATGAAATTTATACTTAAAAGCATGGCCATGTTTAAACTTTCCCTGATGTATCTGATTCCTCACAACAAAAGATAAGGCTTTGCTGTGAGGAAAAAAATGTTTGATAACCATTGTTCTAAGACTAAATTACAGAACGATTGATGTTCTATGTTGGCAGAGGGAGCTTCATTAAGAGTTCCTTACGCTATTGAAAAAACAGGTCCAGGGGAGGCTAGGTGGTGCAGTGAGTAAGAGCGCTGGCCTTGGAGTCAGGAGGACCTGGGATCGGTTCCAGCCTCAGATACTTAACACCCACACAAAATAACTGGCTGTGTAACCTTGGGCAAGTTACTTAACCTCAATTGCTTTAAAAAAAAAAAGAAAGAAAAAACAGATCCAGTAAAAACAACAACAACAAAAGAAATGTACTGGTGAAATTTTTTCACCCTGAATATTTTAAGCCTGCTGGCCACCTAAACCCATAAACTGACTCATAGAAGATTAGAGCTAAAGGGGTCATACAGAATTCTTTGCTCATCTGAAAAAAACAACCTTCATTTCATCCCATCAGCAGCTTTTTTCCTCTGTAAACGTAGTTGTGTTTTGTAAACAATTTCCAAAGACTCTACTTGATTTTCCCTTCCTTATCTTCTTACCTAAAACACAGCACAGTGGTATTGCCCAAATGACTGAAACCATTTATATTTTAGCTATCGACTCAGGCCCATATCATGATTCAGGCTAATCCAAAAGGCTTTTCTTATGTCCTTTATGGCCCTGAAAGTACTGAGGGCCTACAGAGTAACATCAGAACCTGAACCAATAGATAAGAAAAATAAACAGATGAAAGAAATGAGAAGACTGGAAAGCATCTAAGTTCAACCTCTCTGAAGAGACGTGTCAGGTTTAGCAAGAAAAATATGTCCATGGTGTGGTTTACAGATTTTAGAAATGTAAAAAAGAAGAAAAAAAATGAGAACTTTGTCTTCTTCCTTGGATTCAAGTGCACCTAATTCTGGGGTTGCTTGTGTAAGAAATTCTCAAAAAAGGACCTGGGTACATACACTTGGGAGCATTTTCTCTTTCCATACACTGGTAACCCTGACCCTCCAAATCTGGGAAAACATATAAATGGAACCCTTTGTTAGATGGACTGATTAACCACACTCAATCATGCAGTTATGTCCTTTATGGCCCTGAAAGTACTGAGGGTAGTAGTACTCAGTAGTTACAAAGCAAATTGTTGTTAAGAAAAAAATAGAAATCCTAACATGAGCAAGCAACAGTTCTAAAGACAAATGTGAAGACCTGCAGTCACAAAGGTTTACCTAAATACCTAGGGTTACTTATGCTCTCAAGTATGAGTGTCTCTCTGGTAGAAACTCTTATCTATTTAATGGTGACCATCCCATGGAGGAGATAGGCCCGGGCCCTGGCCACTTCTGATGAGCCATGTGTTCAGACTAAAACTTTTTCTGGGGATTGCTGAGCTTGTGTATTCTACCAATTCTACCAAGACACATGCTTTGTTCTCTCAATAAAGGGAATATGTAAGCAGAGACTTCTGGTTGGTCCACAAGTACTACCCTCCCTTCCACTCTATGATCTCTTCAATCTGTAGCTGGCTCTCTTCTTTGCTGCCAGAGGTCCCACTCTTCAGAGTTCCTTCCTCTCTCAATGCTTCTCTGTGTCTACAATGAAGCATGTTTCTCTCTTCCCTCTGTTGTGTCTCAAACAACCAAAGAACTATGGAACTGCTGGATAGGATGCCTCTCTCTGGGTTAGTTGATGGTAGACACTATGACCAATAGAGGAGGAAACGACAGAAACCTCCTCTTCCCTATTCCAGAATCTTTTCCACAAAATAATCTTGAACCTGATCCACACCCAGCATGAACATCTGAACCCATCCCCCCTCAAGCTGTCAATAGCTATTTAAAACCTCTATCAAATTGTGATGTTCCCTCTGACTCAAAGATATAGTGGCCACAATTTTATAGTTAGTCATCCCACATTAACCACATCAAAATTTTACCATCTGTGACTAAATTCAATGAATCAGATGATTTGGGAGACTTAGTATCATTGTAGAAGGAAGTCTTTTAATCACTTTTGGGGAGCCCCTAGATATGAACCAAACATAAGCTTGTCTGACCATGTTATCCCACTATTCAAACAACTGTAATGTCTCCTTAGTGCCTCTAGGATCAAAAATTAAATCCTCTGTTTAGTTTTAAAAGCCCTCCTTAACCTTGCCCCTTCTTACTCTTTCCAGCCTTACTATATATGCTATCCCTTCCATCACTGACTCTAAGATCCATTGACACTGACCTCCTTGCTGTTCCTCACACTGGACACTCCATCTCTCACGTCTGGGCATTTTCACTTGTCCCTGTGCTTGGAACTATCTTTCTCCTAATCTCTGCTTCCTAGCTTCCTGTAACAGCAAGCACCCTAGAACACCCAGAATGGCCTGCTAGTACAGGTTCTTTGATCTGCTTTTCTAAAGGAAAGATGACTTTTAAAGGGGTCAACAATCTTACTTTAATTACAGATAAGTAAAAAATACAAGCAGAAAAATTAGCACAGTTTCAACAGACAGAATTCCTACTTCCTGAACAAAGTAATGCAACCACCTACATACACAACCAGACTGGGGGACTCAACAAACGGCTACTCAGAATCCCATCCAGGGAATCAAAAGGTCCTTTTCATAAGTGGACCCCTGATGTAAAATACCAACCTCTCAGTATATATAGTTTTCAACTATATATATATATATATATATATATATATATATATATATATATATAT
>NW_027187419.1:61154162-61202961 GCF_028583685.1 Petaurus breviceps papuanus | reverse complement strand
TATATATATATATATATATATATATATATATATATATATATATATATCAGTGTCAGAAGGCATAACAACCTTCCTGACTCAGTACCTGATTAGCTTACTACCAAAAGGTATGAAAGCCTCCCTGAAATCAAGCCTCCCCTAAGCAAGCTCCTCCTTAGGCAGCCTCCTCCCCCAGTGAGTTCTCAGGATGTATCACAACTGGGCTGGAGATCAAAGCCGTAAAACACCTGAGATTGAACATATGTGGTCACATAAGCCTATTGATGGACAGGGAAGATCTTTGTATTCCATTAACATTATACTTCCCTGGCCTTCTTCAAGTCTCAGCTAAAATCCCACCTTCTGAAAAAAGCCTTTCTCAATCCCCCTTAATTTTAGCATTTCTCCAATTTGTCTCAATTTCAATTTCAAAATTTCTCCAATTTTTAGCATATCTCCAATTTGTCTTGTATATGTCATTGTACCTAATTGTTTGCATTTTGTCTCCTCTGTCAGACTGTGAGCTCCTTGAGAACAGGGACTTCCCTCACCCCTTTCTTTGCATCACCAATGGCACAGTGCCTGGCACATAGGAGGCACTCGATAAATAACTGTTGAATGATTGCTTGTGCCTAGAATTGTACTTTCAGGCCTAATGACCCAGAGAGTTCAGTAAGACCTTGACTTCCTTCTTTGGGGTCAGCCTCCCTATCCACGTGAGTCCAAAAGTGGGACCCCTTCACTGGGGAGATGGTACCTCAGGACTGTCTCGTTATAACTTTCTTACTCAATTGTTTCCTGAATCCTTTTTGCTATTAAAAGTCACAAAAAGGAACATATTTCTCTCTTTCCTTCCTCTGTCCTGTTGTTCCACATAGCTGAAGAGCATGATCACCCAGTTCCTCAATTGTAATAGGCTCAGGACAGCCTATTACAAATCTCTGTAGAGTCCTCCTGTTTTTCAATGCCATCTCCCTAGGACAAGATAAAAGGAAAAAAAATCCTCTAGTCTTCCTTTGCTTTCCTGTCTCTCCAGCCCTGCCTAGGCTTTTCTCTTTTGTCTTCTCTATGCATGAAAAACAATTCATATCACCTTAGAATGGATGCAATTTATTTTCTTGAAGGTTCTTTGGTCAGAGAGGGAGATACAAGGAGCAAATATCCTATCACTCCCTAATATTGTTTCATAAAAATGTGAATTTAAAGAATTACTACAGTGAGTTTCCCAAATTCTTCTAAAATTTCTTTGAAATTTAAAATCCCTTTAACATCAACTAAATTCTCAAATGACAAAATGCATTTGGGTTGTGTCATATCTTCGTAGTGACATTACCTGATGAACCTAAAGCACTGTAGTTTTGTTCTATTCAACCTATACTCCAGTTCAAAAGAAAAAGTGAAAATTTATAAGGATAGATTCAATAGGTCCCATTGTCGGAGAAAAAGTCCACTGCCTGAGGAAGAATGAAGGATAAATAAAGGAAAATGAAATGATGGCATGGAGAAGATTCTGGAGTTGGGAAACCGATGTAAAACATCCCCAGTAAACATAAGGCTGCTAATGGACTACAATATCCACAATGTAATGGAAATGGCCATCATAATCAGTGCTCTCAAACTAAAAGTTTTCAAAGTGTTGGAGCCAGTTTAAGAGAACTGGTTGTTAAATTTTCAATGTGAAGATTTACACCTCATTTATATCTTCGTAACATTAAGAAATGTTACAAATCAGGGCTTGATTTACTGTTTTGTTAATTTTTTTTCACTTAAGAAAGTGAAGGAGGAAATGGTAATAACACAGATTAAGCTCAAAAGTATGCCATGCATACACTGTTTTTCAGAGAGCTGCTCATTAAACATTTATTAGCACACCACTGAATTTCAGGACAGCTAGGTGGTACAGTGGATAGGGTGTAGAGTCTGAGGTCAGGAAGACTCATCTTCCTGAGTTCAAATCTGGCCTTAGACACTAGCTATATGACCCTGGGCAAGTCATGCAACCCTGCTTGCCTCAGTTTCCTCATCTGTAAAATGAGCTGGAGAAGGAAATGGCAAACCACTCCAATATCCTTTCCAAGAAAACCCCCAATGGGGTCATAAAGAGTCAGGTACAACTGATACAACTGAAAAACAACAGTGAATTTAAACTATCTTTTTTCCCCACTTAATAGTATTTTATTTTTTCCAGCTACATGCAAATTTCAACACTCACTTTTATAAGATTTTGAATTCCTAATTTTTTTCTCCCTCCATCCCCTCCACACTTCCCCCTTTCCTCCTCCCCAAGATGGCAAGCAATCTGATAGAGGTTATACATGTACAATCATAATAAACATATTTCTACATTAGACATGTGAAAAAAAGAATCTGAACAAAAGGGAAAAACCACGAGAGAGAAAATAGTCTGCTTCTATCTGCATGTAGCTTCCATAGTTCTTTCTCTGGATGTGGATAGCATTTTCTATCAGGAGTCTTTAGGAGTTGTCTTGGATCATTGCATTTATTGCTGAGAAGAGCCAAGTCTATCAGAGTTGATCATCACACAATGTTGCTATTGTCATGTACAATGTTCTCCTGGTTCTGCTCACTTCACTCTTCAGAACTTCAGCATCAGTTCATATAAGTCCAGGTTTTTTCTGAAATCTGCCTGCTCATCATTTCTTATAGTAGTATTCCATTTCACTCTTACAGTACAACTTGTTCAGCCATTCCCCAATTGATGGACATTCCCTCAATTTCTGATTCTTTGCCACCACAAAAAGAGCTGCTATAATTTTTTTTTACATGTGGGTCCTTTTCATTTTTTTACAATCTCTTGGGGATATAGACCTAGTTTAACTATTTTTTGAAGAGTCAGTACAGAGTAGCATGCTAATTATAATGCTGATCATAGAATTAGGAAATCCTGAGTTCTATTCCTGTGTCTAACATTCACTATTGTGTGACACGAGCAATTCACAACCTTTCCAAGCTTCCCTCTCATCTGTAACATGAGGATAACAAATAAAACTTAGTATTTACCTCACATAGACGTTATGAACCTCAAATGAGATAACATGTAGTTAGGGAAAGCAAAAATTTTGTTTTTGTTGGGAATACAGTACAAAAACTCACTAGCTCTGCCTCACCCTTCGAAATTACTAACTCAAAATTTTTTATATACCATAAGTGGAAAAGAATTGAAAAGAATTTTCCAACTGTAAGTCAAATGAGGAACTAGGCTCACAGAGTAGCAGCTCTTGTAGAATCAAAGGAGTTCTAAAACTAATCCTGGGGGCTTCTGCCAGTTGGTTGGTAGTGGTTTGGAGGTTTTAATTCCAAAAGAGTGAGATAGGTCTGAGGCTATGTGCAAAAAGAGCTGAAAACCCTTTCCTTATGACAATTAAAAAAAAAAGACATTTAGCACTGCTGAATCAGCAGAAGAGTAAAGGATAGCAATAGCAAGTGTCAGAGCATCCACAGAGAGCAGCCTCGGTGCAGAGGACTAGCAGGCGGCTGAATAGCAAATGAAACGGCATTGTCCAGTGCAATACAGCATCCTGAAGTTCAATGATATCACCAACAGTGAGATGATATCAGTGGATCTTTCAGGAGAATATTCAGTAGATTCATGAGATGTAGAAAAAAGTTGTAGCAGGAGCACTATCTTAAAATCATGAGTTACCCTTCTATAAGTATCCCCACATTCACAGCACCCTGGCTACCACTGACACTGTGTGTGCCTTCTCCATGCTCAGGCCACCACCACTCCATGTGCCCCCTCTAACCCTATTCCCTTTCTCACTGTGAAATATTGATCTGGAGAGTTTATATCACAGTGTTTGCTTTTCTTTCTTGGGGGTGGGAATGCGGTGGTATCCTTGTCTTTTATTTTGTTATTTTCTTTCATTAAATGTCATTTACATTGAGACTATGTGTATTGTGATTAGTCTAAAAGGTAATAAAGAATATCTGTGGAGGCTTCTTCTGAGCTGTGGTTTTGAGCAGATACTGACCCAAATGCATACCTTAAGCCTAGGGTATCTTTCAGGGCAACCATGAGTGAAAGGTATCTGAGCTACATAGGATAAGTACTTTGAAAATCTGAAAAGCACTATGGAGTCAGTTACTATTATTAGGAAACTTTTTAGCCCATGGGAAAGTATCTCCATTTTAAAAATAAAAGACAATCTATAGAAATTTACTTTAGTCCCAACTTTGCTGGAACAGTGCTTGAAACTGGAAGGCTTCAATGTAGATACTTTTTAATGTGAGGAATATATGCATTTCCCTCCTCCTCCTAGATTTAACAGAAGGTGTGAATAAACATCAGAGAGGCATGATCATAAAAGACCTTCCTCAGAGAACATTGTCCTAACTTTGTGCTAGGCAAGGGCTCCTAGTTATTTATAGCAGCATCCATTCATATTTTTATTAGCTCACAATTCTATGCTTTCAGGTTTATAAAAGTGCTTTCTTTGCAACACTGTAAGGTAGATAGCATAGGTATCATTAGCCCCATTTTATTGTTCACTTGTTTCAGTTGTGTCTGACTCTTCCTAAACCCATTTGTAGTTTTTTTGGCAAAGATACTGGAGTGATTTGTCGTTTCCTTCTCCAGCTCATTTTACAGATGAGGACATGGAGGCAAACAGGGTTAAGTGACTTGCTCAGGGTCACACAGCTAGTAAGTGTCTGAGGCTGGATTCGAACTCAGGTCTTCCTGACTCCATGTCCTGTGCTCTAGCTAGTGAGCTACCTAGGTTAAGTGATTTGCCCACAGTCACAGAGTCAGGAAGTATCACAGCTGAGATCCCAACCCAAGCCTTCCAGTTTCAGATACTATGCTCTTCTCATTATGCCATGATGCCCTCACAATTACTCTCATGAATTTATGTTGAACCATAGCCTGAGGGGGAAAATTAATTGGAGCCTTCATCTAAAAGGACAAAAGCTTCAGGTAAATAGGAATTTTAATAAGAATGAAAACTCAGCAACAGTGGTATCAATAGCCTTATGATGCTCATTCTTTTTGACATCAGACAATCTAACAAAATCACAATGGTGGGAAGGTTGGTAAAAATGATGTAGGCTGAGAGGCTTTTTCAAAAGATGAACATATTTGTGTGTGTGTGTGCGCATGCGTGTGCGTGTGCATGTGTGATAATAAGGGGTATAAGAGTTTTGTACCTGAATTTTGCCTTGATCCTATCATACTCCTGCTCAGTGCCTGGGGTTACTTGCAGTTCTCCATAAAATATAAACTTCTAACCATTTACTTTTAAGTTCTTAACTAAGGGCTCCTTCTACCCCCTCCCTCTTTATTTCCTCTCCCTTCACCATTACATGCCAACTCCTTCTCTTTGTTCCTATCAGTCAAAGCTCTCTGTCATCCCCCAACTATCATTACACTAAACTGTGTGATAAGATGCTATTGCACGCTTGTTCTTCCTGCCTCCTCTTCCTAGGGACCTCTCTTATATGACTAATGCCAGCATTCCCATCACCTTAGAATCTCCAAATGAGTTCTCTGATCTATGGTAGTACATTTAGTTACCCATTTTGTGCCTATCATGAAGCAGCTCCCCTACTAGAAAAGAACAGCTGGAGACTTTAAAAAGAAGCGAGACTTTGCCAGAGGTGAACAAGATAGAGTCGATGCCCGTCTCCTGGTCTTTCTTTTTATCCACATCCCTTCTTTCACCTTTTTCTGTTCTTTTCACTAAAACCTGTCACACAGAAGGGAAATGCTAAGAGAAAAGAGATGCTTGGTACGGTACCAAGAGTGGGTCACGAGTCTTTGTGGTCTGGGAAGTCTTTTTCTTTTTAGTACTTTGAAAACTATGTTTCAATAAAACTAGTTTCCTTGGCAATCCTATGTTGTGTTATTTCATTTTACTCATTTAAAAAGGTTATTCTGAGAAGGTGTCTAGAAGCTTCACCAACAATACCCAAGGGGCCCATGACACCAAAAATGTTAAGAACCCCAGCTTGGAAATGCCAATGGAAGAAAGACCAACTGTCTAATGGCCCTCCTGTTCATGGAAGAAAAAGAAAAAGACTTCCCAGACCACAACTTTGTCTGTAGCTGTGTCTCTTCCCGAGGTAAAAGGCTTAATCAGTACCTACTAAAAGTTAAAAAGAGTGATGTAGTGGCCTGGTTTTCTGGTTGCAGAAGTCACTGCTGCATGACAGCAAATGGATTATTACAGGGAGTCCACCTGTTTATACTTTGGGAAGTAATAGTGTCTTAATGGAGAAACTGGTTCTAATCTCTTTTACCTTTACTTTCTAATGTTTCCTCTTTTACCACATGGAATGTCATCCACACGGTTAGGGCCCTAAAGTGGCTCTCTCACACTTTTTCTTTTTAGGGAGAAAAGAATCACAATCTGGGGCCAAAATAATATAATACACATTGGAAACATTTGCTTCTAGATTTTTGCCTATGATATATAAAGATAATTTTGAACAAAGAAGAAATTATGCCTTCAGCATGTCTTATAAGTCAAATCCTATTCACTGAAAAATGATGCTACATAAAATCCAGTAATAGAAAATTTATTTATGTTTCCAAGCCCACTTATTTCAGAAAATACTTGGCACAAAGAGATCCTAGCAAAATCAAATAATTTGGACAAGTAAAAACTGACCTATATCATTAATAATTGATTCCTCTGAAGGACTCGTGATGAAAAATGCAAATGAAAATTCAAAAATGAAAAATCTCACCTCCAGAGAAAGAATTGGCAGAGTCTAAATGCAGATCAAAGAATATTATTTTTCACTCTCTGTTATTTTTTTCATGATTTTCCCCATTTGTTCCATGTCTTCTTTTACAACATGACTAATATGGTAATATGTTTTGCATGATTGAACATGTATAGACTACATCAAATTGCTTACTGTCTCAAGAATGGGTAAAGGAAGTTAGGGAGAGAGGGAAAAAATTCAGAACTCAGAATTTTTTTAAAAAATGAATGTTAAAAATTGTTTTTACATGTAACTGGGGAAAATTTTTTTTCATTTTAATAGTTGATTCCTTTGGACAACTCTGTGACTAGGTTCCTTAAATTTGGAACTAGAAAGGCCCTTGCAAATCAATGGTGTCAAACTCATATAGAAAGGGATCCCTACTGGCCATGTATTGACTTATTGACAAACATTATCTACATTGTATTACATTTTTATTTAATCTATTCAAAGCTTCCCAATTGCATTTTAATCTGGAGTTTTGCAGACACATGCAGCCCATAGCCAGAGAGTTTAACATTTTTCTTGTAAATCATCTAGTTCAAGGGTTCCAAACCTGGGGTCTAAGAACTTGTTTTCTTAACCTTTGGATAACTGTATTTCAATATAATTGGTTTCTTTTGTTATCCTATGTATTTTCTTTTATGCATTTAAAAGTATTCTTCTAAGAAGGAGTTCATAGGTTTTATTAACCAGACTGCAAAAGTGGTCCACCATACAACAAAAGATTAAGAACCCCTGAGCTAATCCTACTCCTTCACCTTCCAGATGAGGAAACTGAAACCCCGGGGAAAGGAAGGGACATGTCCAAGGTCACACTGGTAGCAGGTTGAAGGGAGGAAATACAAACCATGGCCTTATGACTTCTAAACCACTCGTCTTGCCATATACTTGCCATGCAGACAGTCCATTCTTTTCGAGTTACAAAAGGGCTTCTTCTATCAAAAACTGAAGTAATAAATTTCAACATGTGTGCACATGCTTCATTATTATGTAGGACAATGTAAACTCAAGTGCTGAATTGAACTGCCTAGCTGTAGCAGCAAGCACCCCAGCATCCCCAGGGTGGCTGCCAACACAGGTTCTTAGATCTGCTTTGCTAAAGGAAAGCAACTCAAAATGGGATAACAAGCTTACTTTAATCAATCAAACATATATCATTTACCTAGTTCAGGGGAAAAAGGTCTGCACCCCGAACTTTAGAGTATACAGACAGAAGTTACAAAGCAGAAGTTACAAGAAAACAGGAAAACATATCAAGTAGACAGGCTTCCAAACTGTTCGACCATTACATCCATACCAAATCACAGTTACCAGAGAGGGAAGTATCAACATCTGGGTTTGCAAAGCTGGGGGGCTCTACGGCTGCCCAGAGTCTCATCTGGTCAAATCACACAACACTTCTCAAAGTGAGCCCCAAAGCAAAGCCTCCCATCAGGGCTTATATAGCCTTCTCCTGGCTCAGAGAATGTAACAACCTTCTTGACCCACTGGCCAATCACAAAGTATCTCCTGAAAAACAATCCTCCCACCACAGGCTCCAGGTGTACTTAAGCCTAGGGGCAGGGAAGGTCTTAAAAATTTACATTCCTATTACAGGGGTGAGTAGTGGCCCACTGTAGGGGCCCAAAGAAGCAGAGCCCCTTCTTTTGGTCTGGGGTGAGGGGTGCTAGAGAAAGACATATTCTGCTGAGATTCAATAAATCTTTCACCGTCTCTTAGAATCAATCAATATTATTAAACATGCCCATTGTTTTATATCTGAATACTCAAAGAAGAAAAAAATAGCTCAGCAGATGTCAGCATCCCAAAAAAATACCTTTGTACAACTGGGCTGAAGGCCGATAAGAACATTTGGTAATACGCTTTTAAAACGAGGCCAAGACTGGTTCATCCTTGCAGGAGCAGATGATTTTTATCTTCAAAATGAATCCTGGCATTAATGCAGTTTCCTTTCTGTGATTGCAAAGGATTTCAGAGGATTTGTTGCCAAGCATTCTATCTTAAAATTCTGTGGTTCAACTCCAGAGTCTCAAGAAGCATGGAGCATCCAGAGATACAGGAAATGGATACACTTGTATAACCTTATCATGTTACCAGCCAGGATTCCTTATCTTTTCCTTAAATCTCTGAAAAAAAGAAATCTCTTCAAATTCAGGAAAAGGCTTGCAGCAAAACAGGGTATGGTCTTTGCCCGTACAGCTCCAGATCTCCCTCTTTACTGCTATCCACCACTCAAAAGAGTCAAAATGAGATTAATTTTTCTCTTCTTCAAAGACTACACACCTCAAGTCCCCAGCTTGCCTCTATTTTCTCCAACTTCTCTAAAACATGTGATGAAATGACTCCTCTTACTGGTAGGGGATAGCTTTATTATTCCTGCAAGACTGTGGTGTTGGAAAAGTATATGCCCATTAGGTAGGATCCTACAAGAACCTTGTCCCTTGGGATGCCTGTTTATAAGGTTTGGGCAGCTGGACCAAACTTCAGAATCTGCAAGGCTCATATGGAGAAGGGTCAGCTCATTCTCTGGACTGCTCCACCTCCTTACCAGCATCATTGCCCACTTGGAAATGTCTTCACCCTGGGGCCTTCTCACCTGATTGGTAAATTGCTGACCAGGATTGTCATTTCATGAATGGCCTCACATTTGCTCATTTCACTCCCAACTCAATTCTTTCTCTAGACTGTTCTATCTTCTCACCAGACAACGAGGTTAATGCAGTGAATAGAGTGTCAAATGGAGAGTCAGAAAGAACTGAGTTAAAATTCAACCTCTGACACTTACTAACTGTGTGACCCTGGGCAAGTCACTTAACTTTGTTTTGCTTCAGTTTCCTCATCTGTAAAATGAGGATAATGATAGCACCTACCTCCCAGAGTTGTTGAGAGGATCAAATGAGACAATAATTGTAATATTATTGCAATTAATAAAATAGCACAGTGCTTGACACATTGTGTTATATAAAGTGTTAGCTCTTATTGTTTGCCTTTCCTCAAGTATCCCCTTATCACTCCCCTTTCTCTTTCCTTTCATGTTTTGTCTTTCTTTATTAGAATCATAGCAGCTTTAGAGGAATGACTACATCCTAGTTTTTTTGCATTGTTATCTCCAGCACTTAATATAGTCCCTGGTGTATCACAAGAGCTTAATAAATGCTCTCTCAGACCTCCAGGATTCCACAGACTAGGATTGGGGGAGCAGTAAAACCAAGGGTAATATTATAACAGTGATGATAATGACTATGACCCTCCATTAAAGTTCTCCTCTCTGATTCCCCATCCTGGTATGGAGGTGATCCTGTGGTCTCAAAGACCCTCACATCAGAGCAAAAGCTCTAGCCAATCCATCCAAGATGGAAAGCTTTCAAGGATGGATCCAGTAATTGACTGCATATCTGTCATCCAAAGACTAGTCTTTGGTTCTTAATATCTACTTTTTTATTTTTCAATTAATAAGCATTTATTTTCTCTCCGCCTTTACTTCCCTCAACTATAAAAAAATAAAAAACAAAAAAAACCCTCATATAAATATATATAGTCAAACAAAACAAATCCCCACATTGGCCCCATCCAAAAATATATGTCTCACTCTGTATCTTAAGTACATCAGGCAAACCACCAAAGGTCAAGTCTTTACCAAGTGAAGAATTAATTTTTTTTTTTATTTTTAGCCACAGTAACTCATGAAACTCTCTACCTAAGTTGTTAAAGGGTTATGAGTCTCCTGGAAGAAGGATTACCCACAGCAAGAAAATCAGACTCTTGAAATAATGATGTAATAACAAAAATAAAAATCTCCTGTGACTACCTTCAGGCTCATGCCTTCTTTAGGTTCCATAGTACTACAGGTTTAGAGTCATAAGGGAGGTACCTTAAAGGTCATTGATTCCAACTCCTTCATTGTACAGATGAGGAAAGCAGGGCACAGAGAGATTAAGTGACTTGCCAAAGCCACCCAGCAAGTAAGTATCTGAGGCAAGATTCAAACTTGGGTCTTCCTGAGGTCCAGCACTCTAACCAATATGTCACCTAACTACCTCAATCATGTTCTTGTTGTTGTTGGTCAGTCATTTCTGTCATGTCCAGCTCTTTGTGACCCTATTTTCAGTTTTCTTGACAAAGATGTTGGAGTGGTTTGCCATTTCTTCTCCAGCTCATTTTATAGATGAGGAAACTGAGGCAAACAGGGTTAAGTGACTTGCACTGACTCCAGGCCCAGCACTCTGTCCACTGTGCCAACTAGCTGCCCTGCATCAAGAGCAGATTTGAGGTGGTGCAGTGGATACTGTGCTAGTCCTGGAGTCAGGAGGACCTAAGTTCAAATCTGACACTTACTAGCTGTGTGACTCTGGACAAGTTGCTTAACCCCATTTGCCTCGGTTTCCTCATTTGTAAAATGAACTAGGAAAGGAAATGGTAAACCACTCCAGTATCTTTGCCAAGAAAACCCCAAATGGAGTCAGGAAGAGTCTGACACAACTGAAAAATGACTGAACAACAAATAGCTGCAAACCTCATTTTTCACTGCCTTCCAAATCAGTAGAAGTAAACACATTCAAAGTTCAAAACAAACTAACCCGACCATTTTGGAAAACAATCTGGAATTACGCCCAAAGAGTTATAAAACTGCCTATACCTTAGAAATGCAAGGACCTGAAACAATTCCAAAGGACTCATGATGGTAAATGCCATTCACATCTAGAGAAAGAACTATGGAGTTGGAAGGCAGAGCATACTGTTTTCTTTTGTTTGGTTTTGTTTTGTTTTGTTTTGTTTTTTCTTTCTTATGTTCTCTCCCATTTGTTATAATTCTTCTATGCAACATGACTAATGTCAAAATGTGTTTAATAGGAATGTATATGTAGAGATCAGATCAGATTGCATGCCATCTTGCGGAGGGAAGGGGAGAAAATTTAAAACTTATAGAAGTGAATGTTGAAAACTAAAAATGAATAAATTAATAATTTAAAAAAATCTACCTATATACCCTTTGGCCCAGCAATACCACTTTTAGGTCCATCCCAAAGATGATTAGGGGAAAAGAAAAAGAATCTCTATGTTCTAAAATATGTATAACAGCTCTCTTTGTGGTAGCAAAAACACAGAAATTGAGGGGATGCTCATCAACTGAGGAATGGCTGAACAAGTAGTATTATATGATTGTGATGGAATACTACTGTGCTATAAGAAATTATGAGCTCATTGGTTTTAGAAAAACATGGATATATTTGCATGCAATAATGAAGAGCAAAATGAACAGAACCAAGAGAACATTATATATAGTAACAGCAATATTGTTTTAAGAACATTGTGCAACTAAGTCATTTTGACTTACCAAATTAACCGCAAAGGAAATCTGAAGATACTAAGAACTGATAAATGGAAGTATGTATAGAATAATTTTACATACACACATATTTGTGTCTAATTGTAGCCCTCTCTAGTGCAGGATTGGGGGAGAAAAGTGCAAAAAAAGGAAAAAAAAAGAAAGTTACATGATAACTATTATATATTTAAAAGGAATAGCAAGTTATACATAATAGATTTGCAGTTTCGTATACAATCATCTTTTTAAATTCTACTGTTATGAAAATGCTACTTTTATTTCATAAATTAAAAATAAAATAAAATAATTTAAAAAAACAGAATGTGAGAGATACCTGTGGTATCGACTTTCTAAAGATGTATAATGTGTTGTAAAGAGTCCTGATTCTCAAGTCAGAACACCTGGGTTCATATTCCAGTTGTGCTACTTACTACTAGTGTGATTTGGGGCAAATCCCCTCACTTCCCTGGTCTTTATCTGTCAAACAAGGGCATTGAACTAAATGATCTCTAAGAGCTCTTCCCTATGTCCCTTGTTCCCCTACACATTGGATCTGATTCAATCATATTAGCTCTTTTCAAGAAACTACCATCTACCCATGTCTTTAACATCTTGTATGTTCAAGTTGATTTCTTGAGCCTAAATATGAAATTTTGCATTTATCCCTATACAATGGAATCTTATTCAGTTTAGCAAAGAGTCTACTAAGAATTCTAACAGAATAGCTCAGGTTAGAATTTAACCCATCATTGTCTGTGGATGGTGACTCTGTCATACAGTATGAAAAAAAATTATTAATGGCATGGCAATGTCAAGAGCTTAAATCCTATTGTGATGAGTCCTTTTAAAAATAACTAAATAGAACATACTAAATTATAGATAATAAAATTCCTATATTGCACTGAGGTTTACAAAAGGCTTTCCTTAGAACAACTTGTATAAAATAGCAATATGCTTATTTTACAAATAAGGAAACTGAGTCTAAGAGAGGTGAAGTTATTTGCCCATTGTAATATAGGTAGTGTCAGAGTTAGAATTCATATCCAAATATCCTGATTTCAAATCCAGAGTTCTATGTCTCATCACTCCTAAGGACAAGATGGCCCAGTTTGATTATATAAAAATAGAAAACACCATACCAAAAAAAAAAAAATCAGACCAAGATTAAAAAGAAAAACAACAGATTGGAGGAGGAATTTTTCATGCTAAATTTTTCTGATTCTTATTGCTGTTGCCATTATTTCCCATGATACTGTTGCCAAAGGGGAGGGGTAGACTATGTCAGCATTGGAAGTTTCGTGTGAATATTTGCACTTGTATATGAATTTAAAAGAAAAAGATCAAAGATTTAGACCCTCAAATTTAAAAGACTGCAGAAGAAAACTCCTAAGGATGGTATCTATTACAATTTGTATCTTGTACAATAGTAATGGGAAATTTCTACATTGTCTGAAGTGGCTAAACCATTGAAAGACAAATCTATATAGCCCCAACCAATACTTAGATTTAATTAAAGAACCTAACTGGCACGATAAGGAGAAAATATGAATCTTTTAGAAATTGTTCTTCTGAATGATGGTGAAGTATTCCTCCCACTTTTTGGCAGAGAGATAGTGAACGATGGGTTCAGAATTAGAAATCTATTTTCAGACATAGCCAATGTCTTTTGTTTTGCTTTGTTTTAAACCTTTTTACAAAGGAGGCCTTGGCTGGGAGGAAGATAGCAAAGGAGTCATTGGAAAGTGGCAGTGATATAAAAAAAGCATTTCAAAAGAGAAAGAAGATAAAGGACTTTGTCCACCTTGTGGATTAATGTCCCTTCTTAGTGAACTTTGAGTTGAATCTTAAAGATCACCCAAGGGTAATGAAGAGGTTTATGACTAATACATTAGAGAAATATAGGACTCCTGAAAGAAAAGATGGGCTGCTTATGATAGTCCATGGACATCTCTTACATTCCTTTGGCATACCTGAAATGTCAGGAGAACTCAGAGCAGACCTCCAGGCTGCTGCATGGACTCCCTATAATGGGTTTATAAGATTAGTCTAACAGGGTGGGAGGGCATGGATGAGTTATGAACTGCATCATTGAAGGGAATAGTCACGTCAGTGAGATCACAGATCCATTAGAGTGTTGTGCCTTCAAATTATGTCTTAATGAGAGCATGCTAACCAAATGAGATATGGAAAAAAGCTCTATACATTAGAGGCAGTCAAAGGAAATTGAAGATTTCTCTCATGAAAACAATAGCAAGAGAATGTGCAAACATATACTCTCACTTCCAATACAATACTCAGATTTAGAGGTCATTTTCAGTGACTAGTGATAAGACTAGGGGATCAGAATATTGTATGATGACCAATGAATCCATAAAAACTCTCTCAGTAATGGAACTGAATTAATCAGAGCTTTGGCAAGAGATGTTTGAAAAAATTAAGAACAAATAATTACTGAAAAAGCTGGGCTCTTCCAACAAATCCTACTAGAACAATATACCTTGGCCTCAGCTGGAGATAAATGACAGAAATAGCAATGTGAATCCTGTACTTACTAATGGACTTCTCCCTGAATTCTGATTTTTTTTTCTTTCTCATAATTGTATTCTTTTCAATCAAGGTGACTCATTCAAAGAATGACCAAATCTGATTTCATTTTTACTCTTTTGTAAGCCTTTTCAAATAAAGTAATTTCTAATCAGAAAAAAACTTTTGTCAGACTGTATTCATCAGTTTTGAATTTTGAAAATATAGTCATTCTACATATAGAGGGCATCAAGAGGAACATTTTTTTAATTGTGGCTAGGAAATGAGATTCTACAAGCCCTCCCATTTGAATAGTACAATTATATCTTCATCATGAAGTTGACAGAGCTCTTCTATAACAGTACTCTGGAATCATGGTTGATTATTTAGTTGATTAGAGTTCTTAAGTCTTTCAAAACTGTTCTTTTTTATGATACTGGTGTTATAGAGTAAATTGCTTTTCAGCTTATATAAGTCTTTATATATGTATATATATATATATATATATATCAGTTCACATAAGTCTCTGCATCAGTTCATATAAGTCTTTCCATATCTCTTTGAAATCATCTTTTTCTTCACTTTGTACAGCACAACAATATTCCATTGCATCCATACATCACAATTTGTTCAGCCATTCCCCAATTGACAGACATTCCCTTAGTTTTCAGTTTTTTTGCCACCAGAAAACAAAAACAGCTCTGAACATTCTTCTCCATCTAGGACCTTTTTCTTATTTCTTTGATCTTGCTGGGATATTGGACTGTTGGTGATATGGCTAGGTGAAAGGGCATGCACTGCTTAGTAGTTTTTTGTGTATAACTCCAATTTTTTTTCCAGAATGGTTGGACCCATTTATAGGTCCAGTAATAGTGAAATTATGTTTTGGTTTTCCTATAATCCTTCCAAAATTTGTCATTTTCTTTCTTAGTCCTCTTTACCAATCTGATGGGTATAAAGTGGAATCTCAGAATTACTTTTATTTACATTTCTGTAATTACTGATTTGGAGCCTTTTTCACATGGCTATGAAATAGTCTAGGTTTATTCTCTTGATAATTGCTTGTTTATATCCTTGGACCATGGAACAATTGGGGAATGAGGAGAATGCAAGTGTTGTCTTGTGTGAACTATCTAATACTGTGGAAAGTTCCAACATTCCCAAATAGAAACCTAGAAAAGGGGATATTTGGGAATTAATTACTAAAGTCTCTAGTCAAGTTGAGAAGGATTTATTGTGTCAGATACTGCTTTAAGAGTGTGATACAAAGAAAGTCAAAAGCAGTCCCTGTCTTCAAGGAACTCACAATTGGATGGTGGGAAACAAATGCGAACAACTATGAAAATGTGTGTATGTATACACACACACATATATTGGGGCAGCTAGGTGGCACAGTGAGTAAAGCACCCAGCCCCAGAGTCAGGAGGAACTGAGTTCTGTTCCAGCCTCAGACACTTAACACCCACACAAAAAAACTAGCGTGTAAACTTGGGCAAGTTACTTAACCCCAATTGCCCTCCAAAAGGCAAAAAGAAAAAAAAAAAGAAAGAAAAGAAGTTACATTAAAAAAAAAAAAAAGACCGACAAGGTAGGAGGGAGCTTGGTTGTCAAGGGCTGTGAATGCCAAGCAGACCATTTTGTATTTGGAGATGATAGGAAACCACTGAGTTTCTTGGGGGGGGGCAGGACGGGAGTGGTATGACATGATCAAACCTGTCATTTTCAGAAAATCATGTTAGTGGCTGAATAGAGGGTGGATTGGAGTAGGAAGAGACTTGAGGTAGGAAGACCCACCAGCAACTTATTGTCATAGTCTAGGTGTGAGATGAGGGCCTGCACTAAAATGGTGGCAAAGGAGAGAGGGGGACATATTCAAAAGGTATTGCAAAGGTAAATAACAAGCCATGGAAGTTATTAAAGAAAGATGGAAAGACCCCCAAGATTGAACCTAATCTGTTGTATCAAAGGTCACAGTCTAAAACACAAGGTTACAAAACGCTAAAATTATGAACCACATGAGGCAGAAATAAAACCATATCAACATTTTCAATTGAAGTATCTTTGTGATTTTCTCTGCTATTACATAATGTCCTTGAGTCCCTTGTATTTTTTTCTAAAAGAGTTATTAATAAACTTTCTAGAACTTCTCCAGTAGTGTCCTTCGCCTCAACAAAGCACAGAAGTATTGCTTTGACAGAACACATTTATTTTTCCCAATTATACCCAACATTATTATCTTTTAAGTCTTTAAATTTGTTTTTCATAAATAACAAGGGATAATCCATTTATTCACTTTAAGGTTGGGCCATTTTAACAAGATCAACTTCTTTTTTGCAATCTTAATGAAGCTATTTTAGACACATTTCAATAAATAAAAAGCCTTTGAACAATGATCAAATTGAGAGTGGAGGAGGGGCAAGACAGAACTTTTGAGGACCAAACCTTCTTAACTTGGGAGTTGGGCTTCCTAATTGGGTTGGGCAGGCTTCAGGCAATTTAACTCAACACACATGTATTAGATTTAATGGATTAGATTTATTGACTGTCCCCTCCTACCTTACCAGGCTTCTTACATTTCATTCCCTACCACACATTCTGCCATACTGTGACACTGGCCTCCAGGATGTCCCATGGACAAGACACTCCGTCTCTCAGCTCTGGATATTGTCTCTGGCTATCCTTCATGTATGGAATGTTCTACTTCCTTTATTCCTAACTAAAATACCATCTTTTAGGGGGCAGGTAGGTGGTAAAGTGAATAGAGTACTGATCCTGGAGTCAGGAGGGCCTGAGTTCAAATCTGGCCTCAGACACGTAACACTTACTAGCCATGTGACCTTGGGCAAGTCACTTAACCCCAATTGCCCTCCAAAAAAAAAGCAAAAAATAAAATCCAATCTTTTACTTAAAGCTTTCCCTGACCCCTCTTAATTCCAGTGCCTTCCCTCTGTTAATTAATTCCTTCTTATCTTATTAATAGCTTGTTTTGTATATATTTGTTTGCATGTTGTCTCCCCACCATTCACTTATAAGTATCCTCCATTAGATTGTTTTGAGGGCAGGAACAGGTGTTCGTACTTTTTATATCCCCAGCCCTTAGCATGGTGCCTGGCACACAGTAGGCACTTACTAAATGTTTATTGATTGATTATGTGCTGCACCCTAGGAGAGATATAAAAGTAAAGAAGACCTAGTCTTTATCCTCACAGTGTTTATGACTTATACAGAAAGTATAGTAGATATATGTTCTGCATAAATGCACAAAAGATACAAAGGTCTATGTAACATCTCAACTAGGAAATAATCATGTCTAGCCATCATAGAAGGCTTTATGGAAGAGGTAGTCTATGAGTTGGGTGTTGAAAACAGTAAAATTTTAACAGGTGGAGACAGGAGAGAGGACATAATTGGCACAGGAAATTGAGCAAACACAGATTTGGCTTCTTTCTCACAAATTGAGTCAATCTCCACATAATGTGACCCCTGCCCCTCATAGGCACCCATGTGTGCACATATATACCTACATTTCACTTTTAGTAGGGAAAAAGTCATGAATTTTCTCTCACTCCCTCTTACCAATTTATACTCAGATGATCTAAGGGACAAAGATCCAGGATTTTGGCATCTTTAACCTAAACTATCCCATCCTATCCTAAGTGGGACCCAGCTCTCTAGCCTCCAAGTACTATCATATTGTAGTATGTACAAACAAGAGGATGTAGGTAGAGGTAGATAGAAAGGTAGAGGTAGGTCAAAAGATATTCTTATTAGAATTTGGGGAAAACTTCAGTGCTTAGGCCCCTGGGAAGGCTTCCTGAGCAAATCTCTTCCTTATACAGATCCTTCTAGTTTCATCATACATCCCCCAGCCTTCTCCATTTGAAGATTCTTTGCTTCTTTCAGAGTCCCCTTCCCAACAACTTATCAGGAGGAAAAGACTAGGGCATAGACAATAAGTTAGAGAAATGAGTTAAAGAATAAGATCAGCTAAGTAATTGGACATTCCTAAATCTTTCACTTTCTCATTCTTCTCTTCCTTCACCTCTCCATTCCACTTCTTTTCTAGAGGAGGGGAGGCCTCTTTGGGGAAAGTTCCATTTTGGAAGAAGGCATGAATTTCCATGTTATTTCACTTATTGACACTGATGAGTGATAGGAGAAGCAAAATATATATCTGGTAATTGGGTTATGTGGGAATATACTGAAGGATTACTACAAACAGCATATGCCTACTATATACCCAATCACCAGATATTGTGTTGACCTCTTTGACTCATTTATGGCCCATTTCCTCCCACCATGATGATTTCTTTCTCTTTCCATGAAACTGTTTTCTGCTTTCCCCATTAACTTGGCACTTAATCATATACAGCCTTGTGACCTCTATTGTATTATCGATGAGGAAAGTGAGGCTCAAATAGGTTAGACAAATTACCTATAGTCACCCAACTAGTAAATATTAGAGCCAGGATGTGAACCAAGGTTTTCCTGACTCTATGTACAGGACTCTTTCAAGTATGCCATTGTGTACAGAACAAATAATTCAGGAATGGAAAAAGCAAGAGACTGGGGAAGGGAGAAGGAAAAGAATAAGTAAGAAGGAAAATAAAAGATAGAAAGGGGGAAGGCAGAGGAGAAGAGGGGAAAGGAAGAAGAAAATAAAGGGGAAAGGAAAGTACTTTTCATCTTCTTTTTATTTTTGTGGGATTAAACCAAACAGAAACAGGAAATAAGCACTGAGATAAATTCTTTATTTATGTGTTTGGCTACATATGCAAGATGGCATGGAGAACTTGAGTAGGTATTTGAATAATTCAAGCCAAAAAAAGTGACCTCTTCAGTTACTTGGATCTTGTTTGGGACCCTAATTCTTCAAATGACTAATTGAATTCACTGTGCTCTGTACCATATATAGTTGGTTTCCTCAGCACAATAGGACCACAGCAATTGGACAGGGGATGGGTATGAATGGATTTCTTGTACAACAAGGCTTTTCTCAAAGATAGTAATAGTATCAGATTTTACCAGGCTAGCTTCTTCATTGACATTGCTAATAAAGAGTCTTTGACCACTTGGTAGGAGATACAGCTTGTACTTGTGATAAGCTGTTTCCACTAAGTATCCCATTTAGTGTCCCTCTGCTATCTGAAAAGCAATCAGCAAAAGAGCTTTTTTTTTTTTAACAAAATAGCATCAATAAATTAGATGTATAGATGCACTCCTCTGACAATAACACCACTTTTCTCAGACAAAGACTTTGTTTTTTAGTGTTTGTTCATATTGAACACCTTCCCTACACCTAAAATCAATGGTATAGTCAACAGTTATGTTTTGTTTTTTAATTTGAAGTCCATTTCGAAATGCCCAGGTAAAAGACATGTTATAGTTAATCAAAGCTCTTGATTCCAAATGTTTCCTTAACCCCTCTATTATTTACTCATGACTCAAGTTGAGGGCAAACTTTGAACTCCCACAATGCTACATTCTCCACTGCAGGTATGCCACCTAGGAAAAGGCATGGGGAAAAAACCAGTAACAACAACAGGAAACCATATCATCATTTTACCTTTAATGGAAAAGTAACCAGCAGTTTTGGTACAAATTCATGTACAAAAATTCCCTCAAAGCTGAGGGTAAATATTTTCTTTAAGAGACACACACACATGAAAATTAATACCTGTACAAAAATAAACTCTGAATGAGCAATTAAAAAGGCGGAAACCAGTCTGTTTAGCTGCACAGATGTATAATAAGAAGACAAGTCTATTGAATCATGGGTTTATCCCATTGAAGGTGATGATTTGACTTTGGAAGACAGAGCCTGCTTGAAACGTCTCTTGAGGTCCTGCATGTTGGGAGATTTGGGCCGGGGAATGAGAGATGATCTCCTCTTTTCCCCATTGAGGCTGTGCAGTTTGCTAACCTCTTTGCAGAGATGCTGAAAAACATCATAGACATCTTCATAGTTTTCACTGGTTGAAATTTCAAGAAACACACTTCCCAGCTCATTAGCCAGCTGGATACCATCATTAGTCTGAACCTGTCGGGCATGGAGAAGATCCCCTTTGTTCCCCACGATAATAATAGGAGTCTTGGAGTTGGGGTGGAGCCTTCGGATGTGCTGGTAAAGGGGTCGGATTGACTGGTAGCTGCTATAGTCTGTGATAGAATACACCAACAGAAAACCCTCTGCCCATTGTACACATCTGGAGAGGGAATCCAATACCTGGACAAAGTCATCTTGAACCTACAAAAGATAAAAGTGAAACTGTATGTAAGGGAATACTCCGTTAAAAAAAAAAAAACACCTAAAAATACTACCTACCAATGTAAAAAAAAACTGAAAAAAGGACAAAAATCACATTCTAGCACAACTTGTAAATTTGAAACAGCTTACCCCAAAAGGGGCTTCTGATACAGAAGATCAAATATTCAGCCTTGGGACATACTCCTTTATATGAGATGTAAGTGTTCACTGTTTTACAGATACATACACAAAATCTTTTGAATTTTTTGCTTGTCTGACAATATCTGTTTAATTATGTCAGATAAGGAGGGATTCATTTAAGATCTTTCAAATAAACATAGGCTCGTTTTTTAAGTAAAATTTTATTTTAAAAAACAGTTTAAAATAACTCTCCAATGAGTCAGAGCATTCAAGGAAATGAATATCTAATCCTGAATCCAATAAATAATTGTTGGGGTTGCACTCCTAAGAAGGACTGCAGAAACACACATCTTATTAATTCTGTTTCCTCCACACACTTTCTTGAAATGATAATCATTATTTACTTGTTAATAAAGTTACATTCTTTATTCCCTGCCAAGGGTTGATTTGATTTGCAATTAGTAAAGCACAGCAAAAAGGTCTTACAAGACCCAAGCTCTGCATGATGCCAGCTGCATCAATTAAGACTTCTGTTGACTCCTGTTGAGTGAAGTGTTGCTACATTTGTGGATACAGAATCAATCATCTTAGCTCTTCCTTTCCTGTTCTGAAGAACTCAGTGATTTACTCTCATATCTCACAGAGAGGAGAAAAACCTCCCTCTCCTGCTCTTGCAAGTAAGTGGTAGAATCCAGGTGTTCTTCTGGCCTTTCAAAACCCATAGAGTGCTTCAATCACAAAAGTCTGATTCACAGTTGATCAAGTTGGGCTAATAGAATGCTAAATATGAAATATGGGGAAAAGGCCAACTAGCCAACTTCTTAAAAGCCTTGCTAGAAATGGGCCAGGCCTGGATCTCCACTGTACTCATCATTTAAAAATCTGTACCATAAGAGAATGTTTACTACTTAGCCAATGCAGGAAGAAACTCACCTGAATGCATCCCGGAGTATCTTGGATCTGTAAGGAGAGTTGGTCTCCTTCTACATGAACAATCCTTGAATATAGTTTGCCTGTGTAAAGGGGGAAAAAAAGGAGACTTTAAGAACTGCTGCCACCTAGAAACGAAAAGCAATGGGAACTGTTGAAAGCTCTAAGTGAGAATGAAACAATCCTAACCTGTATTGGGTTCATAGTCTCCAATAAACCTCTTGGTCAGGAAGCGCACAATCATTGCTGAAAACAAACAAACGAATACACTATTATTTGAGATGGTAAGTAAAGGCTTAGGACAAGAGAGGTCAAGGCAGCAGTCAAGGAAAGGGATCATAATTTTCCAGAAACCGCTGGCCAGGAACAGAAAGGAAAGCAGAAGCAGAGAGAATTACTTTGCACCTTCAGCCTTTGTAGGAGAAAGGATGCATCTGCTTTTCCTTCCTGTCTCAGGCTGAGACTCATAATTTCCATGCTCCTAAACGGAGCTTGGCTATTTCCCAACCAGAACATCCCATAGACTTCTCTAAAGGACGGTCAGTCTAAGCTTCAATGAGGTCCTGTGTGTGCAATCCTGGATCAATGGGACCGGACTACCGAAGGCAGGTAGATGTAGTTCCGAGGCTAGCAGTGAGATTTTTACTAATGGTGAAAAAATAGTCGCCGCTCTTTATTCTCCTCTCCGGACACCCCCCACCCCATGCCGCAAAAAAAGGGGGAGGGGGGATCTCCTAGCGTAACAAATGCTCATGATCTATGAATTCCATCTCTTTTTCCCCCGCATGCCACCCACCACCTTCAGATCCAGGGACACTCACCGCTCTTGCCCACGTTGCCGGAGCCCAGTACTGCTAGCTTAATGTCCTTGTGGAGCACGTAGTCAGAGGAAGACTCTGGAATGGGGGCGAGCAGAAAGTTCCCAGACATGCTCCTCTGGCGCATGGGGCGAGGGGCAGGGAGAGAGGGCTGTCTTCCGAAGGAAAAGACTGAGGAGCTGGGGCAAACACTAGGCACTTCACACCTTGGAGCAGTCAAACCCCGGAGAGTTTGCCTGAGAAAGCAGGCTTGCCAGTGGGTAACTGGCCCTAGGACAGAAATAGGGAGCAGGCAGAAAAGTGGATTCAAAATCCAGAGGTACCCGAATGGATGTGGCGATGTTGGCTCTTGCTGCTGCAGCCACTGCCGGAGCTAGGAGCCAGGTGCTTTTTAAAGGGCTGAGAGCTCCCGGCCAGAGCAGCCGCAGTCTCCAAGCCCCACCTCCTCTCCGCCCCTTCCCCGCTGCCTCTGGGGAGATGGCCAGGGGGGCGACAGCAGTCATTGGGAGCGCACGCCCCCGCCTCTTGACGCTCTTTGCAGTCTGGACGCAGCCGGCAGGCGCCCCCGGCAGGTCTAGGACGCAAACAGCAGCTGCTGTGGTTGCCCCTTCTCTCAGGGCCCCCAACCCTGCCACCAACTTCTGAGCCCTCCTGCCTTCCCTCTGACCTCCTGAGACTAGTTAGCTGCCCCTCTTGCGCCCAGGGAATGGAATCAAGATTGACACTAGAATAAGAACTCTTTGGAGCCGGCGACAGAGCCAGTGTTAGTCCCCACGCTTGGCAGGAAGGCTACCTCACTGTATAGGTTCCCTGGGAGGGAAGGAAGCAGATCCCCATAGCCCCAGCTCTAGGGAGAAAATAGAAAACTGCTGTTCCCTAATCCACCGACGTAAGGTGTATTTCCCTGACCCCTGTCACTGCTCAGCCGGGATGACTCTGGGTCACTAGGTAAGTGTGAGAGTCTGAGAATGAGAGGAAGGAAGAAAAGAGCTGAGAGTAAAGGAGAGAAAGTGTTGAAATGCAACACAATGGATTGGGAACAGCACAGATTCCTGCAGTGTGTTCACACACTCGCTCGCTCGCGCGCGCGCGAGCGCGCACACACACACACAGGAAAAACATTTCAAAGATAAAAACCGCTAACTTTTTTTTTTTACTAGACAATAGTACTTAGTTAAAGAAACTACAACCCCAATGTAAATGAAGGTAATGTGACCTTGCAACTAACTCCAGATTTTTCTTTAGGGAGGAAGCATATATAGTGCATCTTTATTATTGCAACCTCATTCCCACCATCATTGATGAATATCTATTCACTGAGGTCTCTGGCACTGACTCTGACTTTCTCTCACTACTGCTATTCTTTGAATCAATCATCATTTCCTAGGTTGCCCGTGATAATCTGAGAGTCATCCTTGATCCTTCCCCCTTACCAGCTCACCCTCCCCGTCGCCATCCAACCGATGGTGATCTCATCCACTCCCATTTTCATCTATACACAGAACACAGATAACTCCCAATTACCTAGCCCTAATCCCTTGCTGAATTTGTCTTGCTTCTTCAACTACCTGCTGACTTCTCCAACTCAGCATATTAAAACTGAATTCATCACCTTTCCCCCTAATCGCCTCTTTATTTCTGCTGATGGCACCATCTTTCCTCTTCCCATCAGTCTTGAAGCTTGAAACCTCAGTCATCTTTGGCTCTTCCCTCTCCTACACATCCCTTTTTACCCTCCCCCATCATCATACTAGCTAGCATTTACTATATTCCTGGCACTTTATAAGTATAATCTCATTTGACCTGGGAGGTAGGTGCTATTATCATAGCCCCATTAGTATTATATCCCCATTTTACAGTGAATGAAACTGATGCAGAGGCGAAGTGATTTGCCTAGGGTCTCACAGCTAGTAAATGTCTTAAGCTAGATTTGTACTCAGGTCTTCCTGACTTGGGCACAGTGTTCTATTCATTTTGCCACCAGCTGCCAGTTCCCAACTATCTCCAGTCATCCTGATCTATATCTTGTCACTGCACCCAGATGACTCTGAGGAGAAAAATGAAGGCAGTGACTTTGCACAGCCCTCTCTCTCTTACATCCAATTCACTTGTAAATCATGGCATCACCTTCCTGAAGTTGTCGACCTCTTCAAGAAGGACAAAAAGTAACAAGCTGCCAGTTCCAGGGATTCTACTTCCTCAAAATCCCTTAAATCTCATTTTAGCATGAACTATTGTAATTAGTTTCCTAATTGTTTTACTGCTTCCAATATCTCTCCCACTCCAATCCATCCATAAGCATCAAAATAATCTAAGAAACAGATTTGGCCATGTTATTTCCCTGATCAAATATCTTCATTGGCTTCCTATTGTGAATAGGATTTAACACAACCTTTCATAACCTGAATTCAACCTACCTTTCCAGTCTTACCTCTCATTAGTCCCTTTCACTCCCTCTATATTACAGACAAACTGGACAACTAGCTATTGCCTAAAAGTATATTCATCTTCCATCTATATGCTTACACAGGCTGGCTTTCTCTCAGCTTTCTGATATGAGCTCTTCCCTCAACTTCATCTTTCAAAATCTGTCTCTTTCATCCAAACTCATCTCAGGTGCTAACCTTTCTATGAAGCCTTCCCTGAGTGCCCCAGCTAAAAGCATTTTCTCCTACCTCAAGTTTTCTTAGAGCCCCTTTCTCCTGTGGCCTCATTACACTCTGCCTTTTCTTAGACTTACCTATGTACATATTGGAGTCCTCAAATTTATTTGAATTGAATTATAGTTGTTTGTGTTCCTCTGATACAATACTCCTATCTCAGAACCCAGTGTCCTAAAGATAGTCCCTCTTTACCTCCACCTCTTAGAATCAAGATTATGCTCAAGCACCACCTTCTACATAAAACCTTTTCTCTTTCCCAGGTCTACTAGTGTCTTCCTCCCCAAGTTACCATGTGTCTATTTTCTATGAATTTTGTATATTCCTACAAATGTTCAAGTTTGTCTCCCCTAGTAGAATATAAGCTTCTGGAGGACAAAGAATGCTTCATTTTTTTCTTTGTATTATCAGTCATTGGGACAAGGCCTTGTACATAGTAGATGGTTAATAAATGCTTGCCAATTGATTGATATTTTATTTTCCTAGCTAGATTGTAGGGCAGCTAGGTAGTACAGCGGACAGAGTGTTGAGCCTGGAATCAATAAAACCTGAATCTAAATCCAACCTCAGACATTTACTAGCTGTGTGACCCTGGGCAAGTCACCTTATTTACCTCAGTTTCCTCATCTGTAAAATGAACTGGAGAAGGAAACAACAAAGCACTCTAGTATCTTTGCCAAGAAAACCCCAAAGAGGGGACACAAAAAGTCGGACACAACTGAACTACAACAAAGCTAGATTATAAATCCCTTCAAGGCAGACTTTGTGTGGTGGGAAAAGAGCGCTGGCCTCAATCAGCAAACCTTCACTTGAGTGCTGCTGAGGTAGCTTCTCCTATGTAATTAGGGACAATGCATTTGATTTTTCTAAGCCTCAGCTCCCTCATCTGTAAGAAGGGACTAATGATATCTGCAATACCTACTTCAATGCCTCATTGTGATGTGAAGGTGATGCTGGATTCTTGAAACAGTTCACAAGCTTTGACAGGTCTATCAAGGTTTAAGTTTTGAGCTTCCAGAGTTAAAACGGACTGTATATGTGTCATGTGAAGACCTGCCTCATCTCCAGAGGATGAAAAATTCCTGAAATAATCCACTACAGGTATCACTGTCCAGGAATGAATACTCATACTGTTGAAAAAAGGAATCTCCTTTTGAAAGTATTGAATTAATCAAATGCTACCTACCTCACAGATGGGGTATAGATGTAAATTGTAAAGCATTGTATGCATATAAACTTTTGATTATGTTTGTAATACACAAGCCTCCATAAAGTCTTAATTCATTGCCTCATAGCAACAGAAGTGTGGCCCTGCGTTAACTGTTATCTGAAACATTTTAAGTATGTAGGGTTTTATCATTTAACACTACGTGAATTCTTTGGCCTGGGCAGAAAAATATAAAATTACCCCCAGTCTTGTGCTGCCCCCTTCTGTTTCCATAGTGGTAGTGGCAGAAAAGGGACAGGGAATATTAAAAAACAAAACAAAACCTAATAGTTTTCAGGCCATCAATTTTGTTGTTGCTGAGTTGTTTCAATCGTTTCTGACTTTTCATGACTCCATTTAGTGTTTTCTTGGTAGAGATAATAGAATGGTTTGCCATTTTCTTCTCCAGATCATTTTACAGATGAGGAACTAAAATAAACAGGATTAAGTGACTTGCCCAGGATCACACAGCTAATAAGTGTCTTTGGCTAGATTTGAACACATGAGGATGAGTCTTTCTGATTCCAAGCCCTGTAATCTATCTATTGCTGCACCTAGTTGCCCAGACCATCTAGAAATATTTATTTAATTGAGTACTCTAAATGTGATATCCTTCTCTGAAAACCAATGTACTGACTTCCAATACTATTGGAAGAACTGAACCATGTTAATATTGCAATTTTCATGATAAGTGAATGAAAAAGACAAAAGGAAGTTGCAATTGAACAGAATAATAATTATAACATCTCCTTAGAGAGGCAAAGAAAGGAATTTGTTTCATTATGTTCCCAAAGACACATCATCATCATCACCATCACCATCATCATCATTATGGCAAACATTTATAAAGCACATTGAAGTTTACAAAGAGTTTTGCATATAATATCTCATTTAATCTTTACAACAATCCCTCCACTTATTCTCACCATTTTACAGATGAGAAAACTAAGGTTGAGAAAGGCTAAGACTTGACCATGGTCACACAGCTAATAAGTGCCTGGGGCCGGACTTGAACTTAGATCTTTCTGACTCTAAATCTGGCATTTTTATCACTAAACCACTTAATTACCTCATAAATTCATAGAAAACTGGGTCATCTTACTTCGTGGTTTTCATGAAGAGATTAAATTGACCATTGTTTAGATGGAACAAAGTTCAAAAAGAAGGATGAAGATGGGGGAAATAATATACAGTGGGCCATAACCAAAGCTTCATACTGACCTATTCAAATGAGCCATCTGTGTCAAAAAGAATTAGAAATAGAAAAAGATGAAGATTTTAGTTATCTGCAAATATTTAGTTTCCTGCAAATATTTGATGGATATAAAACAATCACCACAATAAGAAGGTGAAACTAAAACCTGACCTAGTCAACAAACACAATTGCATCACTGTTTTAGAATACAAAATAATGTTTTTCTTTTAAATTTATTGAGGGTTTTTTTTTTGTAGTCTTGCAAAGTAAGCAAGGACATCATATGTTTAGAATATAAAATCATTTCAAAATTTACTCCCCCCCCTTTTTAAAAAAAATTACCTTCATTTCCAAATATATCCCCTCCTTTCATTTCGACAGTTATAAGGAGGATGGATTGGAGTATGGAGAGAGCCACTGAGTTAACCCTTCTAACAAAGAATTAAAAAAGAGGGGAAAAAAGGAGTTCAGCAAAGTCAGTCAACACAGCAACCTGGTTAGTTCCCCACCTTTGCAAAGGACAGAAGGTAGCTTTTCTCAACTCTACTCCAAGACTATACCCAATCATTGTAACTTCAGTTTCTGGTTTGATTTTCTTTTTTTGTATTGATTTTTTTTTCAATCAATTTTGTTACAGTGATTACACATATTGTTTTCCTAATTGTGATGGCTTCACTTTGAATTAATAGGTATCTTCCCATGCTTCTCTGAATTCTTCCCACTCATCACTTCCAATGGTGTAGTATTACAATAACAAATCAGAATCTGTTTAACAATTTTTTCAACTGATGGTCATTTACTTTGTTTCTAGTTCTTTGCTGTTACAAAAAGTATTGATACAAGTATGTTAACATACATAGGATCTTTCTGTCTTTGACCTTCTTGGAGTTTATATCTAATAATAGAATCTCTAGGTCAAAGGTAATAAATATTTTTGTTACTTTTTTCCACTTAATTAAAAAATGTTTTCCAGAATAATTGAACTGATTCACAGCTCTACCAATAGTGTATTAGCATACATGTCTTTTCAGAGCTCCTCTTGTCTTTTGTCAGAGCTATCTTTGTCTTTTACCATCTTTCCCAATTGGGTTTGAGATGAAAACTTTCAGAATTGCTTTGATTTGTATTTGTTAGTAGTAATTTGGAACATTCTTTTATATATTTATTATAATTTACAATTCTTTTGATAATTATTTGCTCATAAACTCTGACCACTTATCTATTGTGAAATGACTCTTTGTATTATGTGTTTTTGTTCATTTCTTTTGGATATCAGACAGTTATCAAAGATATCTGGTACAAAAAAATCCCCAACTGATGCTCTCCCTTACCCTAGCTGCACTTCGTTCATGCAAAACCTTTCCAATTTCATATAATCAGAACAATCCATTTACAAAATAATTATTAAAATACTACAGATGAGGATGATAGAAGATATTTTATGAAGCAGTATTGCTTCATAAAACAGTATAAATGAAAACAAGCTTACCAGAAGCTTGGCATGAGATCCAAATGAGCCATATCATCCCAAGAGCATTCATAAATGAAACTGGCAGGAGGACAAGGAATAGATGGAAAATAGAACAAATTTGTCAGCCTTTCTATAATGATCTCCTTTCATCATTAGTACATCACATTTGTACCTTCACACTTGTAATATAATGCCAAAAGAAAGGCAACTTCCCAAGGTTCAGAATACCAGCATAGGTGCTCTCCATTTTATTCAGTAACAAACCCAGAACAGAGAAGATCAAAACATGACATCATTCCAAATACAGCATTTACTAAGTGTGATTAAATAATCTCCAAGTACTACCCCACCCCAGGACCTTCCAATCATTCAATCAATTACAAAGTCCCTGTTCTAAATACTTCTCCACCCCTATGCTATACCTTAATTAAGTCCACCACAAAGCCCCTCTTCTCAAATGGAGATTAGTTTCCAAACATAAGGTCAAAAGTTCCCCACCCCTGGATCACAATTGAATCTACCCCAGAGTTACATCAAGTTTAAACACAGCACTTAATACCCAAATGGAGCTCTTTTTTTCATCTTGACAGGAGGCAAGTTCTCAGCAATCTTAGTTCCTGGGGAGACAAGGCTTAGCAAGGCCATAAGATACATTGCCAGTCCCTTCATGAATTTATCCTCTGTCTGTAGAACAGTCCTAGAACCCCTGAACACATTAGCAAAGCCCTCTCCCAGGATTTCTGTAAACATACAACAAGAAAATCCTTCTTCAGGGCTTCTGAACCAACAGAAAGGCTCCCAGACCCCTGCAACAACAGCACTGTCCTTCACCAGTGGACAGTATTCACTCTGTCTGCAGGACAGTCTCCAGACCCCTGCAACAACAGCACTGTCCCTCACCAGTGGACAGTATTCACTCTCTGTCTGCAGGACAGTCTCAGGGCTTCTTAGCGAACAGCCAGGTTCCAGGACTTCTTCAACAAAAGGACTGTCTTTCACCAGTGGACAAATCTGGCAAAACAACATCAAAACAGACAGACAAAGTACCAGCAAAACAGCCATGTCTCCTCAGTCCTTGGCAGCTCAGGGGGCAGGTCTCAAAAGTCCAGGGCAATTCAAAGCGGCCACCAGCAATTCTCTTAGCCTCTCTCTCCCTCCACGAGGTGCTGCTTCCAAAAAGATCTTCCGCCTCTCTCTTGTCTCTCCAAATCTACATCACCAGCTCCTCCCAGTTCAGGACTTTCTTTTCACATCAACAAGTCCATCCCACAGGTGGGATTAACAAGCTCTGGGTTTTAACACAATCAATTTGAAAACCAAGCCAATACAGGGGAATCTTTAATTGCCATTACTATCACAACACTTCAATTCCAAATGTGTTGTCTATATATGAGGAATTTGAAATATCATTTAAGAAGATAAAGTTGAGAAAACCAAGCAAAGTACATACTGAAGAAATTCATGCTGCATGTAACATTACCTCAAAAGCATCGAGGGATCATCATATAAGATGTCTTGGAGCTGGCAAGATACCCAATATTTTAATACTTCAATGGACCTGGGATCTTGTCTATGTAAGTATCCCATCCAAAGATGCAAATGACCATCTATCCACACTTTCCATTCTATGTGATTCTTGTCCATATACTCCACAGGGTATAGATTCCAAACTTCTCCAGAATCTCTTTACTTTGAATGAATAGCAATGCAGCAAGCCTCTCTATCCATCCCACAACCTCACTACATAATCAGGTTACCTTTTCTTTTCTTTTTTTTTTTAAGCAATCGGGATTAAGTAACTTGCTCAAGGTTACACGGCCAGTTATTTCTGGGTGTGGTGCTAAGTATCTGAGCCCGGATTCGATCCCCAGGTCATTCTGACACTGGGGTCGGTACTCTTACTCGCTGAGCCACCTAGCCACCCCTCAGGTTACATTTTCTTATCTCTAATAACATCCTTTAGCTGCTTCTACTGTACAATTCTTTGTTGTTAATATATTGTAACCTCCTCAGGCCTACTTTGCATCTCTTCATTACCTTTTGGCTGATCCCTAATTTTAATTCTTTGGAACCTAAATATAACTCACATCCATAAAAGTGCCACCAGAAGGATTTTTTTAAAAATATAGGCCTATGTTTCAGGGAGAAGCTTGGGGCTGTTTAAAAAGGATTTCACAATTTCCCAGAAGCAAACCAACCCCTCTTCTTCTGTTGAATAGGAAGAAGAAAAGATACCAAGAGAACAGAAAAAAGTCAGATACAATATTAATACCATTGTAACCAGAGATTCAGACCAATTTCTCTGCAGGCTAGTAAAGGCTCTGAAACCTTACTGTGAACTCTGGAAATTGTAACTCCAGATAAACAATGTTGTTTTCTTCCTATCTTGGGAGAGAGACTCTCAAGAGAGTGTATGGACAGAAACAGAGGATGCTGAGTGGAGATTTCAAGGCATGAGATTCAGTATCAGTTTTGAAGAAGGACAAGCACAGAGACAATAGTGCATTTGTGATTAGAAAGAGAGAAGCCCCTGCAGGTATTTTGAAATATGAGTTCAATGACTAGAATCTAGATATTATAAGCTTGACTCAGCAGCTGAGGCCATAGGTTGAGAAAACAAAAATCTAATAGTTGTGGCTGAAGCATCTGTGTTCTCTCCTAGTGATTAATAAAAAGAAAGAGAAGGTTTAACTTTCTCTCTCTCTCTCTCTCTCTCTCTCTCTCTCTCCTCTGCTTGCAGGCAACAGAGACTGACTTCCAGATTTCCTATTTCTTTAAGCTATATCTAATTCCTGGGTTGTTTGTTTGCTTTTTTTCAAATATAAAGCTATAAGCAGTCATAACTTCTCTTTGATTCATGTCTGTTATTAACTGTGTACAGAGACTGCAATGGAAGTCAGTAAATGACTTGTAGGTCACAGAACTAAACAGGACAGAGTTTTCAGCCTTGGTCTAAGATAGCTACAATTTTTTTTTATCCCATCTTGGGAACTCTGAGTTGTAATCCTAAGAGAATCTTATGGATTTGATTTTTGTGCATGAATTTGTGTATAATCTTTGTGCAGTAGCCATGCTAATCTTTTCTGCATTGTTTTGATTTTTGGTATGTGTGCTGCCAAAGAGAGCAATTATTAAACACCTTTTAAAGCTTCTAAATGTCAGGTCGATTATATGCTCAACCTAGATTATTAAGTTTTATGTAAACAGACCAAGATGGTGAAAAGAAGTATTTAAGGCAAATTGACTAACTTTCCACCTTTTGTTCTTTTCCCTTTGAAAGTGGTGGTTCCTCAGAGGATCAGAGTAAAGGCCACTGGCTAAGGGAGTGTCACACTCCTAGACAGGATAAAGGATTGGGAAAGAATGAAAAAGATCATGTTACAAAGGTATGGTTTAGAAGAGAATGGGGGGGGGGGAAGGTTCCTCTTCTTTTTGGTTTCTACTTATAATGCCAACCTTGACTAAAAGCACCATTTAATGGTTACATCAATAAATGGTTATCCAGAAGATAATCTTGTTAACAAAAACAATACCACAGATTCATGAAACATGCATTGCAACTGGATTTATTATAAGAGAAAGGCACATGTCAGTGGGAACTCCTTATACCAAGGAGCCCAGGGGTTCAGGGAAAGCCTAGGTATTTAAGTTATAAGGAAAAGAGGAAGTCATAGGGGAGGGAAAAAAAGACTAATCCCCTCCCAGAGGGGAGGAGAAAAGTGATGGCAAAAGTCACCTTCTTTTCCCTTGGGAACTGCTGAATGATGAAGATATAGGATGGTCTGCTTATCTACAAGGGTCCCAGCTTCTCAGTCTTGTTGCAGACTGACTGGCACCTGTCTTGGCTCCCAAGGTTACCCAGGGAGTCCAGCTTGGAGTGCAAACAACAAATTATGCCAGTGAGGAGGGGGTGTGTCTTCATCCTTGACATGTTCAGTGCCTCTTGTATATTGCAGGTCCAGTGTGTCTGGAAAATATGGCAACTCAAGAAGGCGGGAAGGAGGGCAGCTGAACAATCAATAACTGTTGATCCATGTGCCTACTTTCTTATCTTTCTAATTCAATTCAATGAACATTAAGTGCCAATTTTATTCAAGGGACTGTTGGAGATACAGGAATTACAAAGACAAAAAAAAAAAAAAAAGGAAATTGTCCCTGCCCTTAAGAAGCTTACATTTGAGAGAGGGCAAATAGAAACCAGACCACTAATACATGCATAAGGATTCCAGTGCCACATATTGATTTGGTTTTAAAATGTAATGTGATCTATTTTTTATTGTATTTTTATTTACTTCATTAAATATCTTCCAATTGCATTTTAATCAGATGTGGACTGCACTCAGGAGTGTTGGGGGTGTTTGACATCTCTGTTGTAGTGTATAGAACACTAGACTTGGAGTCAGGATGACCTAGATTCAGATTCCACCTCTGATACTTACTAACTTCGTGATCATTTAACCTCCCTCAGTCTAGTATCCTCCTACTGATGATATCCATCTACCCAGAATTCCTGGGTGGGAAAGCTCCCTCTACCAATGCAAGTGGATGTTCTTCTAATAATTTGTAATCTAATTGAATTGCTAGAGTACTTTGAAGTTAAGTGGCTTGCCAAGAGTCACACAGCCAATATGTGACTGAAGGGAGGTTTGAATTCATGCTTTTTAGCTTTGAGGCCATTTCTCTAGCCACTCTATCACACTGCCTCTCTTAAGTTTGAAATGCAAGGGGAAATGTCTCAGAGCACTGTTGTGAGGATCAAATTAGCTAATATATGTCAAGTGCTTTGCAAAGTCTAAAGCACTGTGTAAATGTCAGCTATCATTATTGCATTTAGAAACTACTTAGTACTTTGAATAATCCCGAACTACTCCTTGACACAAAATCTCTTCTTTTTAACATAAATGTTCCCTTCAGTGACACTGACTGATTGTGAAAAAAAAGTCTAAAAAAGCCCTAAAAGTCTGGAGAATCAGAACTACAGAATTTCAGAGACACAAGGGACTTCAGCAGCTGTATAGTCCAGTCTGTACCTGAGGAAGCATCCCAACTATCACTCCTGACAACTGGTCATCCAGACTCCTCTTAGAGGCCTCCAGTGAAGGACAGCCTACTGCTTCCGGAGGCAGCCCGTCCCACTTCTGGAGAACTCTAATTTCTCAAAAGTTTTTTCTGACATCAAATTGGAAAGTTTCTTTTTTGCAAACTGCCCATTGCTCTTGAATCTACCTTCCATAATCAAACAGAACAAGTCTATCCCTCCTTCACATGACCACTTTTCAAGTCTTTTAGTACCCAACTCAATAAAAATTGTGTGTGGCCCAATGGGCAATGGAGAGACCCATAGTAAGCACAAATAGACTGCAGAGGTATCAGACTTGAGGCCAGCATGGGAGTGAATCAGATGAAAAGGTCATTGGGAAATGTCTAACAAAATAAATAAAAATACAATACAATTAACACAGATAATGTTAACTTGTGCTTAATGTTTTTAATGTTAATTTGTGCTTTTCTTAAGTCAATATGTGGCCTGTTTCTATCTGAGTTGGACGCCCCTGGGTTAGAGCTGGATTCCAAATATGATCTATGCTCATGTTCGAAGGTATGTCACTGTAGGAATGTATGATCAGTAAAGGACATAACTGAGACATGTAATGAGATCAAATTCAACCCAAGTGATGCCTACGCTGGCAACCACGAAGTATAGAAAGAGTTCAGTCTGTTGGATGGAGTTTTGTGGAGCATCCAAGGGAGAGCAGAATCACTCAGCAGGAATGATGAGTATATGTTGATTATGTTTTGCACTGATGGAGGGAATACTCAGACTGATGAGACTGCATAGCCACTGACATATTCAATTACTCTCTGAACCTGTCACAATGCCTTGTGCATTGTAGAGGCTTCAGTGGTAGGAAA
This sequence comes from Petaurus breviceps papuanus, assembly GCF_028583685.1. Lineage (NCBI taxonomy): Eukaryota > Metazoa > Chordata > Mammalia > Diprotodontia > Petauridae > Petaurus > Petaurus breviceps. Next base: position 61,167,816 of record NW_027187419.1, on the reverse strand, counting down.
TGTCTAATGTAGAGGCAGTGTGATAGAGTGGGAAGAGCTCTGATCCTGAGTCTGAATGCCATCTCTGATACTTACTGCCTAGATGACTGGAACTATAACTGGAACTATTTTAACATGGGTCAAAGCAAATGAATGAGGGAAGTGGAGTGGGTAGATCATTAAGAACAATGAAAGAGTTTAATTGAAGGTACAATCACAGCAGGACAGTGATGGTCTGTTCCTTGTTCCATGGGCTAGGGTAGATAGAAGGTGAGCCCTGGATCCAAGGACATTATGGATGACAGCCCTCTTTGGGAGTCCTCTTCCTCCCTCCAACCCTTCAGGGATGAGGGCTGAACAGGTCTCTCTCACTGCACAGGTGTATATGGTGGCTTGGGTTGAGGGTACCATGAGGCAAGCATGGGGGGAATTGTCACCATGCAGAGTAACCATACCTCCTCAAACACTGGCACCCTGGGGCAAAGACCTGTTCGCCTTGTGCTAGTTATAGCTCTATGTGACTATGGGCAAGTCGTTTTATCCCATCTTTGTTTTATTCTTTGTATTTATTACTGAGTCCTTAGCACGGTGACTGACACATGTTGCTGCTGTTGTTCAGTCATTTCAATTGTGTCTGACTCTTTGTGACCCCATTTGTACTTTTCTTGGCAAAAATATTGTGGAGTGGTTTGCCATTTCTTCCTCCAGCTCATTTTACAGATGAGGAACTGAGACAAACAGGGTTAAGTGACTTGTGCAGGGTCGCACAGCTAGTAAGTGTCAGAGGCCAGATTTAAGCTCAGATCTTTCCGGCTCCAGGCCCAGTGTTCTATCTACTGCACCACCTAGCTATCCAAATCTGATACACAGGACCCCTTTCCCTGGAACAAAAGGTATCATACAGTTTTCTGGGCTATGGGCCACTTTAGAAATAGGTCAAGGGGTTCTTTCAGGCACAGTTCTTCCCGGGTGATACACCTAATCATAATTCCTTATGCACTTTTCATTCCCTCATCTCAACCCCTATCTTATATTTGCTGTCTGGAAATATACTTGTCTTTGGCTTAAGGTCACCTAATTAGTCAATGTTAGAAGTGGAAAAAAAATCAGGACTGCTCTCTGCATACTGATAATTATATTTAATTTTGCATTTCTGTAGCATCTTTGTTTTGAGAAGCTCAAGATGTTCTATTTTCCTTGAAACAGACTTTGAATTTACAAATATACAAGGATCATCAGTGACCTTCTAACGTAGACAAAAAGCTCCCGGGCCATGGGACTATGAATAGTTTCTTTTAAAAATGTTTCCATTTGTGTCTTGTTTTTCCATTTAGGTTGTCTTTGTGTCCACTGAGTTATACAAAATTATGGTGTAATGAAAATACACAATGGCCTATTCAAGTGCTTATAAAAAATAATAGAAATTAGTATGCTCAGTTATAGATACACAGATCAGTGGGTGTTTAGAATAACATCAAGGGTGGGATTGGTTAATGCTCAAATAGCAGCATAGAACTTGGAGAAGTTGTTAACTCTTTACTACTAGAAGCTCAAATTTAAATTTTGGTCCCCAAGTCAAACTTTACAAAGGGACCCCTTTTAGTTCACTTCTAATATATGCCTACCCCCAAATGTACTTATTAGCAGCTAGGTGGCACAGTGGATAGAGCACTGGGCTTGGAATGAGAAAGACTCATCTTCATGAGTTCAAATGTGGCCCCACACCCTTGTGAGCTCTGTGACCCTGGGCGAGTCACTTAATCCTGTTTGCCTCAGTTTCCTCATCTGTAAAATGAGCTGGAGAAGAAAATGGCAAATCACTCCAACATCTTTACCAAGAAAACCCCAAATGGAGTCACAAAGAGTCTGAAAGCACTCAACAATTTTTATTCTTATTACACCAGAGGGGACTGACTTTCATGGGCCCACAAGCATTAGAAAGTAATGTAATGATAATTGTGTCTGTGTCTGCTTGCTTACTAGCTTCACATGAGGCAATGTTGCTTGGTAGATAGAGCATTGAATTCAAAACCAAAAGAAGTGGTTTCAAATCTTGTCTCAGACATTTATTAGCTATGTAATCATAGGCAAGTCATTTTAGTCTTTTCAATCCTTAGTTTCCAGATCTATAAAATGGGGGAAATAATAGTTGCAATACCAACCTACTTAACAGGGTTGTTGTGAGAAAACTCTAAACCTCTATGTGTGATTGTCACCACATTCTTAGGTGCCTAGATTCATATCTGAAAAGAAATGTAGAGGTCATAGATTCAAACTCCCTCATTTTGCATTATAAGGAATTGAGTTCCAAAGAAGCCAAGTAACTTGCCTAGGTCCCAGAGGTGAGGAGCTCAGCTCCCCCAACCCCAAATCTCAACACCCCATTATACCATAGCACCTCTAGCCATTGTCCAGTCACCCAGCTGACATCCTGCTGGAGGAATTGAGTGAAGCAATAAACTCATTTTCACCTTTTCTTCCTGAGAAAGAGCCAAAGAATACTAAGGTCTAAGTTCATGCACCGAGTAACATCTGAATTCAAACCCACATCTTCTAATTCCAAATTCAATAGCTCTTTTTTTTTCTTTTTGGAGGGCAGAAGGCAGGGCAATTGGGGTTGAGTGACTTGCCCAAGGTCACACCGCTAGTTAAATGTCAGGTGTCTGAGGTCAAATTTGAACTCAGGTCCTCCTGACTCCAGGACCTGTGCTCTATTCACTGTGCCACCTCACTACCCTCAATAGCTCTTTCCATAATATCACCATTTTGTGTGAGGCTCCTCTAATCAACATATATCTCTCTTTCCTTAATTTCATCCTCTGAAAGGAACTCGGGTATTTACCCTGAGACCATTAATTCATCTTTCTTTACACTGTTTTCACCAATCTTGACATAGCTAGAGGTGCTGTCCAACTACACATATGGTATAACCTAGCAAAAGGTCCCCCTTGTATGTCTTACTCTGTCCTGAATGCTTTGTACATGAATGACACCATATAAAAATGAACTATACTGTAAAAAAAAAAAAAACCTTCATTTTTCAAGAAACTCCAAGTAACTTATTTTCCTTTTGCTCAAGAAAAACACAACATGAATTTACATTATTTATCTCTTGGCAGAAGCCAAGCTTTGTTTATTGATCTTTTTAAGTGAAACTGTACCTCTCTTTCTGAAGAAGTACATAAAATAGTTGGCACATAGTTGGTCCTTAGCAGATGTTTTTTGAATGAAAAACGAATGATTTTTCCCCAATAGGCCACTAGAGTTCAATGTTAAGTCTAGAACACACAAAAGATATGTAACTAATCATCTGCTCTGCAACATCAAGAGAAAACATTTCAGTGAGGTTTGAATATTGTTTCCATGAATAACTCAAGGATAGATTGAGACAAAGATATAAGGAGTTTGAGAAGTTGGTGGCCAGACAGGATGCAGAGCTGAAACTGAGAAGTATCATATTGCTACATTTATACTATGATGGTTCTTGGCATGCCGAATGTAGAGTCAAGGGTTTTACAGTTTATTCTATTTTTGCATAGGGAGTTGGACCCAGAATTAAAATGAAGGAGGGGGAAGAAAGCAGACAAGATTGCATTTGGGAAATTGCATAATACTTTTAACAATCCCAAGCTGCCTCCAGGTGCAGACTCAAATATTCCCCCAGAGATCCTGTGTGGCTGTCAATCATGGAATATTATGATCTCCAAGAAATCAGTACTGTGAACAAATAGTATCAACGAGTAGGTCACCTCTACTAGCGGGATTACAGCAAATAGATTTGTCATAAAACCTTCACGGCTGTCATGCAAGGAAGTAACTCCTATAAAGAAGGACCAGCCTTGCCTGCCAACTGTCAACCACCTGCCACACACAAGAGAGGCAAGCCAGCCTAGCTACAGCACCAGAACCCCTGAGGGAGAGCCAGAAGGCAGTATTTGCAGGCAAGTCAAGCCAGCACCACCACCACCACCACCTAGACCACCCTCTCCCCTTATATCCAGATGGAGATGCCCAGGGATCTGAACCCAAGAGCCTTGGGGATGCAGTGCTTCCAGCCCAATGCCCTCAGGCACCATCCTATGGACATACAGTCTGGCAAATGTTGCTGTAGGGGCTACAGCCATGGACCTAGAGTCTTTGCTAAAGTTCTTGGGACTGTCAAATGGTTCAGTATCAGAAACTGATATAATTTTTTCAGTGGAAATGACATTTAAAAAGAAGCTGTATCCCCAATTCCATGGGACCTTTCCATCTAACTTACAAATGAAACCTTCCATGTCTTTCAACCTTTTCTCCACCATTAGAATATGAACTCCTAGAAAGCAGGGACTGTTGTAGTTTCCAATTTATGTTCTCATGCTTTGCATTGACAATGCAATAAAGCTTCATTCATTCATCTGCTAATTCCCTCCCTCTCAAACCACCTCATATTTAACTACTTTATGTGCATGCATATATATGTGTGTATATATATATATGTCTATGTATGTATTTATTAACTTTATGATATATGTATGTGAAAGGTCCAGAATTCCCCTTGCTGGGGAACCCTATACCTCTCCCATAACCATGAAGTGTTCTTTGGATACCAAAAGAAGAGGCCAAGTATCTCTAGACTGATTGTAGGGAGTAGTTTAATCAATCATAATGAATACTTACAAACAGGGACAATCTTCTGTCTGGGGAGCCAGACAGTTCTGTGTATCCCTCACTGAAGAGCCCCCAAATCCCCGTGGTAATTATAGAAAACAGACAAAGGCAGGAGATAGAGAGTGTGCATTACTGTTTATTGGTAGATACTTTTGGTTTTCTGTTTAGTAATGAGATTGGGAGTTAAGCCAATCTTATGCCCAAACTTAAGTTTGTGTATGGATCATGTACTGTCACATATGGGTCACAATGTTCTTATTATGACTTTCATAAATCATAGTATCTTAGGTTTTGACTCAGTAACACAAATATAATTTTGTAGTTAAATTATAATTTCAAACAGATCACCATATCTGGGCTTCCACCTTTCACAGAGTTTAAGGTTTTATGGCTTTTCACTTAACACTGTATTTTAGGGTTTTTTTGCCCAATTCAAACCCTACAGTATATATGTATGTGTATGTATGCAAGTATAGATATAGAAATAGATATAGATATATGTGCATGTTATGTACTTCCTTCCTTCCCCATTGGAATACAAACTCATTGTGGGTAGGGATTGTTTAATTATTTTGTACTTGGATCAACAGCACCTAGTAGAGTTCTTGGCACACAGTAAGCATCCAATCAATATTGACTGATTGATTGAAGATGGGTGCAAGTAGGCTCAGAATTACAGAATTTATGGTTGGAAGGAACCAATAATCATCTAGTCCCACTCATCCTGCAACAACTATCCCCTGTACACTCTATCCCCAAAGTGGTCATCCAGTCTTTATTTGAAAGCACTTCCCTTTTTCCCCTTTCCCTTCCCCTTTCTCTTCCCCAAGGGGAATGCTCTGCTTTCCCATTCAACCCATAACCCATTCAACATTCCACTTCTGAATTATTCTAATTATCAGGATTGTTTTTCCAGACATTGAGCATAAAATCAAGCCTAAATTTGCCTCTTTGAAGCTTGTGCCCTCTGCTTCTAGTTTTGCCCTCTGGGATCAAGCAGAACAAAATTTCATTTTTCTTCCATGTAACAGCCTTCCAAATATCTGAAGACAGCTATCATGTCTGCCATAGGTCTTCTCTTCTGCAGGATAAATATTCCCAGTACTACAGCTAACCCTCATGTGCCATGAACTTGAGGCAGTGGTTCAGGAATGTAGCACAAGGAATATGCAAATACTCAAATCTATTGGTGACCTCACTGATCCAACAGCACAGAGAGCAACCCTGCACAGAAGCCAGCTCAAAATGGCTCAAAAGAAATGACTACTAAATTTTCAGTGTGAGCATTTACAACTCAGAAATTGGCAAACACTATAAGGCAAGGCTTGATTTATTATTTTGGTGGTTGTATGGACTTAAGTGATGGGGGAAATGTTAATAATGCAGATTAAACTTTAAAGTGTGTCCTGTGCACAGCCTGCCCCTCCAAAGAGCTGGTTGTTAAATATTTACCAGCATACCACTGTCCATACCTGCCCATGCTATGTACCTCTTGTTTGTCAATTGGTTAACAAGCATTTATTAAGTACTTAGTAAGTACAAGGCACTATGCTAGGAAAGATAAGAACAGTTGTCCTCAAGGACCTTACACTCTAATGAGAGGGGGAAAAAATAACCATGTAAATTACTAGGTAGATACAAGTTATAGAGAGAGTAAGTGGAAGACTATATGAGAGAAGATAATAGCAGCTAAAGGGGATCAGGTCCATGTCTACCTATAAATTGGCACAGGCACTCTACCCAACACACTAGCAGCTGTTCTTGCTTTCTCTTGGCATCTTGAAGTTAGTAGCACTGCCTTCTTTACCCTTGCAACATGACCTGCTGATTTTCTGTTCCTATAATACAACTTCTTGTTAACAGTTTTTGTTTCTTTTCTTCTTAAAAGTCAATTACTGGCTACATGTTACAGCTTCCTTCTACCTACTTTTTTTTTTTATTAAATGCTTTATTGACTTCTAGTTTACATCATTCATTTCTGCAAGATTTTGAGTTACAAATTTTCTCCCCGTTTTTTCCCTATCTACCACCCCAAAATATCCCCTCCTTGAATCTTTTATCTCCCATATTTTCTCCCATACCCTCTCCGACTTTCCGGTAGGGCATGGTGGATCTCTATGCCCCAGTTCCTGTATGACTTATTTCCCAGTTACATGTAAAATAATACTAATAAAAAAAATCTATCTATCTCTATCTCTATCTCTATCTATCTATCTATCTATCTATCTATCTATCTATCTATCTATCTATCTATCTATCTATCTAATGTAAACATTTGATTTTAAAACTTTGAAATCCAGATTCATTCCCTTCCTCCCTTGTCACCCACCCTTACTGGGAAGATAAGTAGTTCAGTATAGGTTGTACATGTGTGGCTATGCAAAACATTTTCATAGTGGACATATTGTAAAAGACTGACTATATTTCCCTCCCTCCTATCCCACCTCCCACTTGTTCTATTCTCTATTTGATCCTGTCCCTTTTCAAAAGTGGGTACTTCCAATATCCCTCCCCCCCCCCAGCCTGCCCTCCTTTTTATCATCCTCCCTCTCATCCCCTTCCCCCCTACTCTCCTGCAGTTTATAGATAAATCTATATCTATAAATAGATACCCTAATTAGTTTGTATGTCATTCCCTCCCTAAGCCAAATTCAATGAGAATAAGGTTGACCCATTCCCTTTTGCCTTCCTGTTCTTCCTCTCCATTGTAACCATTTCCCCTTGTCTCTTCTATATGAGATGGTTTACCCCATTCTGTCTCTCCCCATCTCCTCTCATTATATTCCTCTCTCACTTCTTAATTTCACCTTTTAAGTATCATCCCTTCCTATTTAATTGGTCCTGTGCCCTCTATCTATATATACCTGTACACATATATACACATTGACATATGTATTCATACGCCCAAATACCCTCCTATATAGACATATGTGTGTGTGTGTGTATACACACACACAAACACACATTTCTATTCCCTTCAACTATTCTCATAGTGAGAAAAGTTTCATCAGTTACAATTATCGTTTTTCCATGTAGGAATGTTAATAGTTCAACTTTGATAAGTTCCTTATGATTTCTTTTCCCTGTTTACCTTTTCATGCTTCTCTTGCTTCTTGTATCTGAATGCCAAATTTTCTAATCAACTCTGGTTTTTTCAGCAAGAATGCTTGAAAGTCCTCTATTCCACTGAATGACCATATTTTCCCCTGAAACATGATACTCAGTTTTGCTGGGTAGGTGACTCTTGGTTTTAATCCCAACTTCTTTGATCTCTGGAATATCATATTCCAAGCCCTTCGATCCCTCAGTGTACAAGCTGTCAATCCTGGGTTATCCTTATTGTGTTTCCACAATATTCAAATTGTTTCTTCCTGACTGCTTGTAATATTTTCTTCTTGATCTGGGAATTCCAGAACTTGGCTATAATATTCCTAGGAGTTTTCTTTTTGGGATCTTTTTCAGGAAGTGATTTGTGGATTCTTTCAGCCTCTATTTTGCCCTCTGGTTCTAAAACATCAGGGCAGTTTTCTTTGAGAACTTCCTGGAGGATGATTTCTAGGTTCTTACTTTGATCATGGCTTTCAGGTAGGCCAATAATTTTTAAATTATCTCTCCTGGATCTATTCTCCAGGTCAGTGGTTTTTCCCATGAGATATTTCACATTGCCTTCTATATTTTCAATTGTTTTGATCTGTTTAATAGTATCTTGATTTCTCATAAAGTCACTAGCTTCCATTTGCTCCAATCTAATTCTGAAGGAATGATTCTCTTCAGTGAGCTTTTGAGATTCTTTTTCCATCTGGCAAATTCACCTTTTTAAGGCATTCTTCTCCTCATTGCCTTTTTGAGCCTCTTTTGCCATTTGAGTTAGTCTATTTTTTAAGGTGTTATTTTCCTCAGTCAGGCTGTTGACTCTCATTTCATAATTTTCTTGCATCATTCTCATTTCTCTTCCCAATTTTTCCTCCACTTCCCTTATCTGCTTCTTAAGGTCCTCTATGGCCTGTAACCAGCTCATATTTTTCTTGGAAGCTTTTGGTGCAGGAGTTCTGACTTCACTGTCTTCATCCTGTTCCATGCTTTGCTCCTTTTTGTCCCCAAAATAGGAGTGTAAAGTTGGGTTGCTCTGTTTACTTTGCTTCCCTCGTTTGCTAATGTTGCCAGTCAATTACTTGACTTTTGGGCTTTTTGCCACAGTAGGACTCTGCTGCCAGACAGGAGAGCTTCATACCAAATGCTGGGGTTTTCTCAGCTGGTGAAGGTATTAGTTGGGTTCCCTCTCTGAAGCCTCCATACATTCTGGCAAGCTGGTTACACACCCCAGGACCTCCACCTGGGAGCAATCAGCAATTAGACCGCAATCCAGATCCAAGCAGGTTAAAGCAAGAGCGATTACCCCTCAGACTGGTCGATTGATTCCCCTACAAACTGAGGACCAGGAGCTGAAGCAGCTACATGGCAGCAGCTGCATGGGCCATGGCTCCTCAGCAGCTTCTCACCCTGGGGGCACTCCCAACTACTGTATCCCAAAGTCCAGACTGCACTGACCCCTCACTGTGTCTTTAGCATCTATGTGTTGATAATTCTGGAAACCACCACAGCTGCTGGTGATCTGAAGTCCCTCCAGCCAGCTGGCTGTTTGCTGCCAGCCTGCTGGGCTGTCCTCAGTAGGAAGTTAGCTTCTCTGTGTCACTTTTTGGGTTCTGTAGCCCCAAAGTTTCTTCAGAGTCACCTTTTACATGAATTGGAGGAGGTTGCTTCTACCTACTTTTCAATTACCATCTGTTTGAAAATAATTTTTAATTATTTGGAGAACATTGTATTCTATGCCTTGCTGCCATATAGAAGGCCCCAGGAGCAGCTTAGTGGCACAGTTGATAATGGGTTGGTCTTGGAGTTAGGAAAATCTGAGTCCAAATCTGGTCTTAGAAATTTATTAGCTGTGTGACTCTAGGCAAGTCACTTATTCTCTGTCTGCCTCAGATTCCATAACTGTAAAATAGGGATAATAATAGTACCTATCTCCTAGGATTGTTGAGAGGATCAAATGAGATATTATTTGTAGAGTGATTAGTACAGTGCTTGGTACATGGTAGGTGCTGTGCCAATGTTAACTTGTCATCATCATCATTTTCTGTGTGGCCCTGATATTTATGGTGCGATTCATGTTCATCATCCTCACTTTACATCAGGAAACCCAGTATGAACTGAAGTTTTGGCATAACTCACCACATTGATCAAATCATTTAAATATGGGACTTGGTGCTTTCAAAAAGGCAAGGAAAAGCCTAGGATTTCTGATCTTCCTTCCCCTCCATGTTTGGTTTCAAGGGAGTAGTTAAAATGTTTGTTGTCCTTTTTGCTGACTGTTTTTGTTTTTCCTTTATCCAGAGTTTTTTATGTGTCCCTTTTTGTGCCCTGCTTCAGCTAGACCAGTGTTTCCCTAAAAGGCAATTAAACCATGCTCAAGATTTAATTGGCCCACATTGCTAATGGAGTCAAACCATTTTCTTGATCTCTTAAATAAAAAACCTTATTCCAGGAGGAGTTAAGTCTCACTTACTGACCAGGCATACCACTGTGACAAATGTGGAAATACCCCAAATATGTAACCATCTGAATAAATACCCTATTCTTGTTTAATATTCTTTCTATGCAAGTTAAGTGAAGTTTTTATTAAATTATATTAGAGGGTCAATAAGTATTGAATCTGAACTGCCAGACTGACCTGAAACAAACCTGGTCCAGCAAATCACCCCTTTTTCTAACTTTCTTTTTTCAATGGTAAGATACTGCCACCTTTTGTATATAGACATTTTATTTGTTGGAAGGGGGGATAAATTGTACATTAGTTCAAGAAAAGCAGCTTGAGACCATACTAAGGACCTAAGAGAAAAATAATCCTAAAATAAATGTACTTGGAGGACTTATTTGAAAGAAAATTACTGATTTAGGTAGCTATGACTATGATATTATAAATCATTAGCTCATTTCAGAATTTTGATGGATAAACTCACCAAGAAAAAAATTGTCAAATAATTGTCTGGGGATTATAGAACAAGTATAAAGGTGCTGTTTACCTTACAGAAAGATGTTTTTTGTGTTTCTTGTCATAAGATAGAGATTAATCACTAAACCTAAGCTGATCCTGCTTTGAGCTATGAAAGTCAGATAGAAGCTGAGTAAAAAAGTCAGAAGAAAGAAGAAATCCCTCTGCAGCTGCTAGAAAAGAGAAGCTGATAGTGGATGAGTTATATTTTTATTACTGCTGCTTTTGCTGTAAAGGTTGTTATGATCATTTTTGCTTTCTCTTTTACTAAATATTTCATGTTTAAGAGGCAATGGTGTCATTTTGATGGCTTTGTATAAAAAGGAAGCACACAGTGGAGGACCAGTGGAGTTAGAGTGGTGTTCTCACCAGGCTCCACTCCCAACTTGTCCATCATGCCCCAGAAACCTCTGTATCCTGGAGAATTGCTTTGAAGATCATCTCAGCCCTGAGATCCATGGTACCCTCTGCCTCTGAGAATCCTCCCTCTCACTGGATGTCTCCGTCCAGAACTTCCAATAAAGGAAAGTGCCGAAGGTAGCTATCTTCTCATTTCTCACCAGGTTGCATACACGCTGGACTTTTCTAACGTCTTCTCAGGTATCTTCTCCCTTTTCAGCTTCCTTTTATGTGTTCTCTTGACCCATTAGAATGTAAGCTCCTTGAAGGCAGGGACTAAATTTCTTTCTATCTGTATTTGCATTTCCAGTTCATGGCACAGTGCCTGGAACATAGCAAAGGCTTAATAAATGCTTGCTACAAAACCAAAACAACAACAAAATCTAGAGTTACTCTTAGGACTCTGAGAGTTGAATTAGAACAGAGTAGTGGCTATGGCCAGTGCCACTGTGAGAAAATAACCCAGACTTTCCAGTGTGAGTGCAGCTTGAGATGAGTGAACAGCCCAGAGAAGTCTACAAGTGCTATGTCAGAGGATATACTCATGTGCCACACTACCAGAATCATTGGGTCCATGGCCACATTTGGGCTACAATATCAAGGGAACCACCATCCTTCCAGTCACCCAAGATGACATCCATAAAGACATCCTCGGATCAGAGTCAAGATGGCGGAGCAGAAGCAGGACCTCCCCGCTGCTCCAGCTTCCACCTTCCCCAATCCATGTAAAAAGGGGACTCTAAACAATCTTTAGAGCTGCAGAACCCACAAAATGACACAAAGAAGCTAACCTCCCGCTGAGGACAGCTCGACAGGCCAGCAGGAATCGGCCAGCCCAGCCATACACAGAGGCTTTAGCCCCAGGTCAGGCCTGACCAGCCATGGCAGGAGGGACTCCAGATCACCAGCAGCTCTGGCCTTTTGCAGATTTATCAACACATAGATGCAAAGGACAAAGTGAGAGGTCAGTGCAATCTGGACTTTAGGACCCAGTAAGTGGGAGTGTGTGGTTTTGCCCCCAGTGCGAGAAGCCGCTGAGACACCAGCACAGCCAGCCAGCACCACATGGCAGCTTCAGCTCCTGGCCTGCAGAGTGTAGGGGGATGAAGCACCAGTCTGAGGGGTAATTGCTCTTGCTTTAACCTTCTTGGATCTGAATTGCAGTCTAGGGTGGAGGTCCTGGGGTGTGTATCCAGCTTGCCAGAGTGTGTGGAGACCTCAGAGAGGGCACCCATCTAATACCTCCAGCAGCTGAGAAAACCCCGGTGTTTGGGATGAAAGCTCCCCTGTCTGGTGGCAGAGTCCTACTGTGGCAAAAAGCCCAGGGGTCAAGTGACTGAGGGGTGACATGACCAGGCAAAGGAAACAAAGCAGACAGAGGATTCCAACATTAGACTCCTATTTGGGGGACAAAAAGGATCAAAGCATGGAACAGGATGAAGACAGTGAAGTCAGAACTCCTGCACCAAAAGCTTAAAAGGAAAATGAGAGCTGGTTACAGGCCATAGAGGATCTTAAGAAGCAGATAAGAGAAGTGGTGGAAAAATTGGGAAGAGAAATGAGAATGATGCAAGAAAATTATGAAACGAGAGTCAACAGCCTGACTGAAGAAAATAATACCTTAAAAAATAGACTAACTCAAATGGCAAAAGAGGCTCAAAAAGGCAATGAAGAGAAGAATGCTTTAAAAAGCCGAATTTGCCAGATGGAAAAAGAATCTCAAAAGCTCAATGAGGAGAATCATTGCTTCAGAATTAGATTGGAGCAAATGGAAGCTAATGACTTTAAGAGAAATCAAGATGCTGTTAAACAGATCCAGACAAATGAAAGAATAGAAGGCAATGTGAAATATCTCATGGGAAAAACCACTGACCTGGAAAATACATCCATGAGAGATAATTTAAAAATTATTGGCCTACCTGAAAGCCATGATCAAAGTAAGAACCTAGAAATCATCCTCCAGGAAGTTCTCAAAGAAAACTGCCCTGATGTTTTAGAACCAGAGGGCAAAATAGAGGTTGAAAGAATCCACCAATCACTTCTTAAAAAAGATCCCAAAAAGAAAACTTCTAGGAATATTAGAGCCTGGTTCCGGAATTCCCAGATTAAGGAGAGAATATTACAAGCAGTCAGGAAGAAACAATTTGAATATTGTGGAAACACAATCAGGATAACCCAGGATCTGGCAGCTTGTACACTGAGGGATCGAAGGGCTTGGAATATGATATTCTGGAGGTCAAAGGAGTTGGGATTAAAACGAAGAGTCATCTACCCAGCAAAACTGAGTATCATATTTCAGGGGAAAATATGGTTATTCAGTGGAATAGAGGACTTCCAAGCATTCTTGCTGAAAAAACCAGAGTTGATTAGAAAATTTGGCATTCAGATACAAGAAGCAAGAGAAGCATGAGAAAGTAAACAGGGAAAAGAAATCATAAGGAACTTATCAAAGTTGAACTATTAACATTCCTACATGGCAAAACAATAATTGTAACTTATGAAACTTTTCTCAGTAGTTGAAAGGAATAGAAATATATATATATATATATATATATATATATATATATATATATATAT